>NC_056663.1:24882500-25252500 GCF_018350195.1 Panthera tigris | reverse complement strand
GACTTCCTCCCAAACAATATTTCCTCACTCTTCAATAATTAGCACAGGACAGGATGTATAGCAAAGGTGAGATATGGAAGTATCCACAGGAGTGAGTGCTTATAGCTTTTCTCTCTTCCTACTACCTCTACTGTAGCTACTCCTCCCAGGGCCAAGGGCCATGTTACTTATCCCATCATACTATCATACATTAGTAAGTTAACCACTGAAGACAAAACCGAAAAACTGAAAGTTGGAAGCTTCTTAAGGAATTCTGTAGGTAATTACAGAAGATGAGAACTTTTGGATTAGGGGCTCTGTCATTCTTTCTTTGAGAGATTTTTGATGAGTGTTCCTATTTATATCAGGAAATGAAAGGCCAATCTGAAGAATTGTTGGAGAGCCCAGCCACTTAACCTCAAGGAATTAAAGTCTGTTGCATGGGGCGGAAATGTCTGTTTCTTCTATACCTCTGTGTGATTTTAAATAGAAAGCTGATTGGGAGTTCTGCCTTTAAGAAAATCAGACCTCTTTTGCAAAGTGGCTCTTAACTAAGAGCAAGTTCCCCCTGGATTGCTGGAGTAGCCCTAGGATGCTTTCAAAGGCTTCCTTCTCCAGGCACTCCAACGAATGTCATCATCACCTTTACATTTGACGACTTCCCAGACATGGCAAGTTAAGAGATTTGTCCAACACAGTTCAAGAAGGAATGAGAACAATCTGGCTGTCACCCACAAGCAGAGAGGGCAAACATTTCATTCACTCCCTTCCCCCTGCACAGGTATTTCTGACCTCCCCACTGGTTGAAAGGGAGCTAAAAACTCTAAATTGAATGCATTGCATATACAAGGGGAGATTTCTATGTCCAGGAGTCCATTTTTGGCAAAACAAAACAAAACAAAACAAGCAGTGGAGATTTTTTCCCCACACTTGGACAATTATTATTTTTCCAAAAACTGATTAATCCCTTTGAATTTGAATGTAACGCTTCTGTTTAGTATTAATTTCAGTTTACATTTTTAGTTTTCTCTAGGAAATTAAAGGTACTTTCACATACGCTTTTATATGCTGGTAGAGAGAGAAATTAGCACTTCTTACATGATAATGAATAGCACATACATCTATATGGCACTTTATAATCCATAGAGATCTGCCCAATATTTAATATAAATAAATGCCTATAGACTGACTAAGATTGACTCAGACAGCAGTTACCCTTTCCCACAGTTGCCTGCATGGTCAGGCTCAGAACATAAATTCTGAAAGTGTGAACTTCGCTTCCCCAGCCACTAGTCTGTCCTCTGGGGAAGATGCTAACATCTCTTGGAAGTCACAAAATATGGCAATCATAGGTCCTAGATTTTCCAGGATGGTCTCTACATATAATATTCTCTATTGTCAGACCATCGGACCTGTCTCATTTCAGAGGATATTTTTCTCTCTATACAGATGGAAGCTACTTGATTTTCTGCCACTACCATAACTTTGGGTCCCTCTCCACTCTGTAGCCTTGGGAACCCTGGCACATGCTTGGGGTTTGATCCGAGGAAAGATCCTGGTCTACTTTAGTAGACTGTTCTGGGTATAGGCTTGATTGCTTCTGAGCCTCTTTCGAGTGGTTTGAATCAGTCTTGGGTATAGACTAAACTGGGACTCCATGGACTAACACTACTGCGAGATGTTAACCTCCATTACAACTGCAGCAAAAAACTGGGCACAAAGGAGAAAACAGTTCCTTAGTACTCTGTGTAGTCTATGAGGAACACAGAAGGGACTGCCTGCTGAGTTTGGTCCCTATCGCCAGCTTACATGAGCAATAATATTAATAAAAACAACTCATTCTACTTTCACATAGAGTCTCATCATGGTGATCAGTCAACAAGACCTGTAACACCACGTCGTTATTGCTACCCCTCTCCTATCTGGATTCCAGGATGTCACATCTTCTCTTGTGTCCCTCCCCCACTTGTATTTAGGTCCCAACCCATACCATCTCAGAGATCATGCAGCAGAAACCTACAGGGCAGACAGGTCAGGAATAGGAACCTTAGTGGATCTCCTAGATGATGAAGTTGAAGCTGGGAGAAGCTTGTGGATTGCTTGATATCACACAGTAAATCAAGTGCAGAATAGTGTGTAATATTCTCTGGAGTATATGCATCACTGTTAGATAAAAACTCCAGACGTAGTCTGTATGGTTACACTGCATTCCCCAACATCAATGCACACCCCCAGAGCAAAAGACCTATGTGTTGCAAGACATGATAAAATTTTAGGTTTGTGGATGTTCGTATCATGTGATCAGAACTATGGTTAATTTATCATGACATAGACAGTCATTTTACTTCGCATCTCACATTCAGATACCACATACAAATGGATAAATTGAAAAAAAAAACAAAAACAGAAAACAAACAATCATTTACACAACTGGTTGGAGGGCTTTTGTACTTCATGTAATGAGGTTTGGCCTCAATATTTTAGCATTTTTGTAACTGGTGTTTAGACTGAACTTAGTCTTAAATGTGACAAAATAGTTTTACAAAATGTCTCCATCCCTTTTCCTTTCCCCTCTTTTTTAATTGGTAAAAGGGATAACTGTAATATTTCACAGAGCTGATTACAAGAGATTATGTTTATCACAGTACATTATAAACTCTAATTGTGTATACAAACACGAATAATTATTGTTGCCACAAAACTAAAATGGCCATGGTCACTTTACTAAGTCCTTTTTTTGTTTTCTGTTTGTTTGTTTTTTTGAATTTTCCATCTGACTTTATTTTCAAATATACTTTCTTTTCTAAAAAAAACAATACACTTCTAAGCTCTTCTTCTAATATTCTTAGTATTTTTTCTCTTTGATTTTGTATATTTGGCAAGAAGAGGACTCTGAAATAGACTTTATTTCCTCTATTGTGACACATGATTCCATTTTAAAGAGTCTCCTGTTCAAATAAACAGGAAATGCACAATTGCCAGAGAATAGTTAAATAAAATTAAAAAGGAATTTTGAAAATTATGTGTTTGATAAAGATTTGTATCTAGAATACATGAAGGACACATAACTCAATAATAGAACGACAAGTAACTCAGGGCACCTGGGTGGCTCAGTTGGTTAAGCATCGACTCTTGATTTCAGCTCAGGTCACGATCTCGGGGTTCGTAAGTTCAAGCCCCCATCAGGCTCCACACTGATAGTGGGGAGCCTGCTTGGGATTCTCTCTCTCTCTCCCTCTCTCTCTACCCCTCCCTGCTCGCTCATGCGCACTCTCTCTCAAAATAAACTTAAGAAAAAAAAGACAAATAACTCAATCAAAATTGTGCAAAGGGTCTGAACGGACATTTCTTCAGGGAAGACATACAAATAACCAGTAAGCACTAAAAGATGTTCAATAGCTCCAGAGCAGTGGCCATGCCTATAGAACGGGAGATACAAATTAAATCCCCAAAACGATACCACTCCATACCTACTATGATGGCTATAACAAAAAAGACAGACAATAACAAGTGTTGGTGAGAATGTGAAGGAATTGGGATTCTCATAACATTGCTGGCAAGAATGTAAAACATGGTGTTGCTTTGGAAAACAGCCTGGCAGTTCCTCCAAAGATTAAAAAGAGCTACTGTGTGACCCAGCCATTCCACCCCTATGTGTATACCCAAGAGAAATGAAGAGCTAATTAAGTACATACAATAACTTGTGCATGAACGTTCACAGCAGCACTGATCATAATAATAGGCAAAAAGCAGAAACAACCCAAATGTCCACCAACTGATAAACGTATAAATCAAATGCAGTATGTATGTATGTGTATGTATGTGTATATGTGTATATATGTACATACACGTACATACACACACATACACACACACATGTACATACATACAATGGAATACTGCTTGGCAATAAAAAGAAATAAAGCACTGACACATGCTACAACATTATGAACCGTGAAAACACTATAATAAGTGAAAGAAGCCAGTCAGAAGGGACCCACATATTGGATAATTGCATTCATTTGAAATATTCAGAATAGGTAAATCAATAGAAACATAAAACTGATTAATGGCTGCCTGGGACTGGGGATGAGGGAAATTTGGGGGGAAAAAGAGAGTGACAACTGATGAGTACAGTTTCTTTCTTCTCCTTCTCTCTCTTTCCCCCACCCCAGCTTTATTTAGATAAAATTGACTTATAATAATGCACAAATTTAACGTGCACACTGTGTCGATTTTGCACAGGGTTCCTTTTTGGAACAAGGAAATGTTCTAAAATAACTCTGTGTACATAATGTAAACTTTAAATGGGTGAATTATATACTATGTGAACTACATCTCAATAAAGCTATTGAGGATGAGAGAGAGAGAGCAAGAGAGAGAGAATTCTTTTTCCTGGATTCAAAAGTTTACATGGCATTTCCTTAATGAAAATGGTTAACCTCACAAGACGCATCAGCTAAGAGGCTCTCTACTTCCAGACCGATGAGAATTTGTCCCTAAAACTAAATACTGAAAGTATTCATTTCACTCAAATTGGTGACCTGCACTTATTAGGAACATTTATATCTTAGACCAGATGGATTAGTAAAGTAAATTCGGTCCCATGTGGACTAAAGAACCTAATGGCCAAAAGCTTTGATGTTGTCAAACAACTAACCAAATAACACGTTGGATAAAAAGAAAACAGATGTACAGACACCACTGACGGAGGCTTTGATCTCTTCTGTGGTGGCTGCACGGTCATAAAGGACACTGGAAACTTTGTTGCTCTTCCTAATGAGCCCTCCTTGCTTTATTAGGTTCACTGATTTCATGCACACCACACAAGCGAGAACCAGCACTGTTTTCTAAGAAAGGACTTTGATGTTTTACTAATATGAGCCAATAAACCATTTCTTGCACTCCCTGCCAGAAAATAGTGATTAGAGGATATCTTCAAAAATATGATATTCAGTCTTTGCTGGTGTGAACAGAGATCGCACCAGAAAGGGTCACAGCCAAGAGTCAAGAACACCTTGGAAATCATCATCTGACTCATGCAGCAATTTGCTTTTATTAGTTTATTGCATTTCTTTTTTAACTTAAAAGTCATTGTTTGTCTTATGATACCGGCAATTGTGAAAGTAAATGGTAAAGCAAGAGTAGGTTGCAAAGCACCTAGGAGAGCTGGTGCCACTCCTCTTTCTGGTTTCAGCACTTGGAAAGTTGAGGGGAGACAGGTGGCCTAAGAGAGTGTATGTCAAGGTGGCTTCGATCCAGAGACAGACAGCCTTCACAGGATTACTTTCTGAAGAAATACCATGAATCAGGGTCTGGGCATTTGTCACTTTGCTTGTGGTGTGGAGAACAGAATGGGGTAGGGGGTTCACGGCAGGGAGAGGAAAGGGACCGACCGTCCTAATCTGGGCCAGTGGACTCAGTACAGGAGAAAGTGGGCCTGGCCTTTGCAGGACTTGTGTACTTTACAAATCAGTGCCTGGCCTTCACGTTCCTTAAATTCTTGATTTTATTGCTAGTCCTCAATGTCTTTTAAATCCTGATAGGAAGATGAAAAAAAAATCAAGGGAGGGCTCTTATCCTTGTTAACTGATAGAATTGCCATTTCGTGTTCAATGCTTCCATGTATCATGAACACTAGCTGGGGGTCAGTGGACTTTGCTCAGGATCCTGGACTGACCCTTGACTACTGTGTACATTTGGGCAAACTTCTCCCCGTTCTTACTCTTCTGTGACCTCATTTATTAAAGAAGATGATCTCTAAAGTTTCTATTCCTGTATATTTTAAATATTAAAAAAAAAAGATACAGATCAGTCATTAATTCCTAATTTAGAAAAGAAATCTGTGATCCTTGTAGACAATTTAGAAAACACATATAAGCAAAGAGTTGGAAATTTCTTTCAGATTTATTGGTCCATGATTCCTTATAATCCTGCACACTTCCAGTCAAAGGTTGATAGAGTGGGGAGATATGGCAGCAGTAATCTGGCCCAATCTCTTAACAGATGAGGAGACTAGATAGGACTTGTCCAAGGTCACACAACATACTTTACTGACCACATGACTGTGCTCCAATTACTTTAAAATGTCTTGTCCTTTAATTGTATGCAAATGGGATTTTTGATCTGCACCTTGAAAGCTCTCTACAAAAGCGTGAACCGTGACCGTGATTTTTAAGATGCAGATATGCAGAGTTCTGTTTTCTTTACAAAGGAACCTCTGTGGATTTTTTAATAGGTTGCTATGTCTAGCTCTTGGTGTCTCCAGAAAACAAATAACCCAAGAATCCTTGCAAATCTGGCACATCCAATTTAGTCCACTGTGTTTACTTTTGTTCACTCTAAGACTGTCACAACGGCCCTTCTTGGGTCCTTAGTTCTTTGGTCCGTCTGGTGACAGCTATTCTACTCACCAAAGAGGTGACGCCATTTTTCACTCAGCCATTGATATCTATCTACTGCAGACATAGGATGGGATTAGGGGCAAAAGAGTATTGTGAGGAGAAAGAGCCAAGCATGCAGGGTTGGGGGAATATAGACAGTCCTGGAGCGGTACATGCTAAAGCTGGGATGAGGTATGATGTGTGGGGACACTTCAGGATTCTCTGCTCTTACAGTCAACCACACACACAAAGGAAATATGTAGTCATTCTTACTTCTTTGCTATGCCAACTTGATGATTTAACTAGAGTCTTAGTGTGTGAGGAAAGTCATGGCTGAAAAGCTGCCCTCCACCCCATTACCCATATTTGTTCCAAGTGACATTAATGTTGCCTTGGCAACTGCAAGACACTTACATCTACCTCATCATTTTTGGAATTTTAAATTCAAGTACAAATTAGCTCATGCATAAAGTACCATACTGGATTAAACAAAATTCTTAGAAACAGCTATTTCTCTCATTTCAGTGCCCCTTTTGTGACAGGTGACACTTTTTTCTTTTAACATAAAGGAAACACAGATCTTCCATTTACTGGTTCTTTTATTGTTGCTCTGAAGGAACAACAATATTTGGGGAGAAATAGTGCGATGCTAAGCAAAATGAAGTATTAAAAATACAGTATTTACTTACACTTTTGACTACTGCTAAATTGATACTTTATAGCTCTGGTTTATATATGTTTAGAGCCCTTGACCATTTTACCCTCATTTCAGATAGATACTTTTTTTAAAAGAAAATTATTTTTGCTTATTTTAGAGAGAGAAAGAGCACACGTGAGCCAGGAGAGGTGCAAAGGGAAAGGGAGAGGGAGAATCCCAAGCATGCTCCATGCTAAGCATGGAACTTGATGCAGGGTTTGATCCCATGACCCTGGGATCATGACCTGAGCGGAAATCAAGAGTTGGACACTCAACCACCTGAGCCACCCAGGAGCCCCACTCTTATTTTTATCTGAGAGTAATTTCAATGCATTTAAATATGTTTTCTTTATTTAAAAAAGAAAGTTATTTTTTTTCTCAAAAAGCCTAAGATATTTCAAAGAATGGATATTATTTTTTAATATTTTATTCAGATCGTGGAGTGTATTCCAAAGAGAGAAATTGCACAGGATAAGAATGTACTCCATTGGAATTTCAAATAAAGGTCCCATAATCTTACAATCGATATGAACCTCATCTTCTATCACATTGTTTCAGTTTCGATAAAATATTTAAGCACATGAATGAAAGTGGCAGAGTTTGGTCTGTCATCTGGATATTTTGTCAACACAACATTCTGATACTTTGATGCGCTTGACCTGTTCATTGTTATCCAGCTGTTTCTTATTAAATACAGTCTTCATATGCCCTAAATCCTTAGAGGAAGAGGCTTGAGTTGAAGATCTGGTTGCAGGGAGATGAATTCGATTCGTTTATTGTCTCTCTATTGGTTTATAACACTGAAAGCCTCAAAAGTTTCAACCACTGACAAGTTATAATAAGTAATGTTTCCTTTCTTTATTATTTTTAAAATAATGGGGATATATTCAAGTCATCCCATGTAAAACCTTGGATCATGTGTTTTTCATGCAACTAATTTCAAAAAAACCGATAACGGCACGCAGTTAACTCTAAACTAGATACCGATCCCTCATCCATTAGTTGAAGACAAATGCAGGTTCCAAGAAAACATTTAGTACGGAGAATAAATAGTAAGTAATGCAGGACAAGTCTGCTTCGAGCCTATTTCTGATTTACATAAGCATCTGAGCTTAATTCTAATTAGCATCCTGAAATCAGCCTTCATTACTACTTACGTTTTAGTTATGCAGTTAAGACAACACAATTAGCCTATGAAGAAAAGTTCTGGACATATGGAAATCCAAAGACAATATTAAAAATGAAGAGCTTAGTGCTACCATGTTAGAGGAGAGGAGTCTAGCCAGGATAATATCTGTTAAGTGGCAGAACACTTTGCTTGGTTTCTTTTCTAAACACCTGCCTTCGGTTCCACTTAAATGTTTATTTATTTTGACAGAGAGAGAGAGAGAGAGAGAGAGAGAGAGAGAGAGAGACGGAAAATCCCAAGCAGGTTGTCAACTTGGAGCCCAAGGTGGGGCTTGGCCTCACAAAGGAACCATGAGATCATGACCTGAGCCCAAATCAAGAGTTGGACACTTAACGAACTGAGCCACCCAGGCCCCCCAAGGTTCTACTTAAAATAAAACAATGGTGTAAGCCAGTTCGCCAAACGAACACTGGAGAGTTGTATGGATCACATTTTGAAGCCACGCTGAACAAGATAAAGCACAGAGATGCTGAAAATTTGAATTCTGAGGTATTGCTTTGGCACAGAATCTAGGCAAGGAAAAGAGATCTGTCCTAAAAAACCCAAACGGAAACAACTGAGTTGTAAATAATGTATTTGAAAAGCAGGCAAACCAGAAGATATCTTGAGCCCCTTAGTAAAGGTATGAATAGGCAAGACTGAATTTTGGGGCCTTGATAAGACTTGTCTGTGAAGTCTTGCTCTTAATCTGCTTTCTTCAAAAACGGAGAGAGGAGGAAAAGTTCATTTCCAGAGTGTCAGGTGAGTCCCAGCCATTGCAGTGAGTGGTTTACTTGAGTTGTCTCCTTTAAACATCATTACCATTCTATAAATGAGATATTATCATGATTTTTTGAAATGAACAAAACTGACATTCAGGAAAGTTAAGTACCTTGCCAGGTCACCCAGCTGTCAAACTGCAGAGACAGAATTTGAACTCAACTCTTCTGCACTCCAAAGTCCATGCTCTATGGCCTACAGCAAGATGCCTTTCGGGAGTCATTCAATACTACATGGATAGGACAATCTGTAATTATTGCACATGCTCTATTAAGAACACCACTTACTGTGGTATATTAATTTTAAAAGGCAAAGTTGAGCAAATTTATGGCAATAAAAAGAGCCATTTTTAAAAATGGAGTAATGTGTGTACTTTTAACACTTGCTGCATCATATCTGCCAGGTGTTTCCCCAAAGAAGAACCAGTTGTTTAGAGCATGGTAATAAATTGTAAATTGAGTGCATAATACGTTTTATTAACAGACAATTCACTTACTATGGCTTTTATCTTCTGGTCATTTAACCCAAAAATTTACTAATGGAAGCATGCTGAGTTTGCTGCATTTTAATAAGTATGTCCATATAATAATGAAGCAATAAAAGGAGCAGGTATATTTTATCTTTTACTCCAAGTTTACACACGAAAATAAAGTATCTAATGTCTTTTTGACTGTGAAGTGTCATTCAACGGGCCAAGGACAAAGGTGGCCTTATTTATATTTGCAAAACGAGATAGGTAAAAGCTGGGTCTAAACCAATAACTGTTTTTCGTTTGGAATTTATAAGGAAAATGGAGAGAAACCACACTGCATTTCCCTCAAGGTTTGAGGCCTAAAAAATCTGCATATTCAGGATCTCTAATTTTTACCATTTTTCATCATCACAGAATGACAAATTTAGCATGCAATTCTAACTGCGTAAAAAAAAAAACAAAAAACAAAACAACCAAAAAACAAAAAAACCCCAGCTCTTCTGGAGCTAATTTGTGCCAATTTTCTTGTGCAGTAGAACTAGATGAGATATTGAAGGACAGATCCCCCTAAACTAAAATTTAAAAATAATTAATCCACGGGTTGAATCCCTGGGATAACTAGAGGTTTTGCTGAGATGAAAAAGGTAGTTAAACCTACTCCCAGAAATCACTCTCGTGGAGGATGTTTCCTAAGCAATGGACCAGATGTCTCATCATCACCCACCAGGCCACGGTAATAAGTTAATTTGGACAAATTGCCACATACACATTCAGCCTTGGTGACCTTTAATTTCTAACAGCTTTAAAAGCACCCATGAAAGTAAAATGGAGAAGAAAGAACTATAAATAGCTGGCAGTCTTCAGAAGGACTGTTTGAAGACTAGAACGTTTGGTACTTACTATCCAAGACCTTAATAGTAGGAAGCAGGAATAAGCAGTAAAAGGTACAGCGAAATTAAAAAAAAAAAACAAAAACAAAAACAAAACAAAAACAAAGAAACGCAATTAAGGCTATTACCCATTTTCTGAAGTTAATACAGAGCCCATTTTTGAAATTCTGAATAATTTATTTGTGGCATATCTAAAATAAATTCAGTGAACACAAAACATTGAAAAGCATGTAGAATATAAGAAATAACTAAAAGAAATCCTCCTGCAGCAGTTTCGCGGCCGTGTAAAATGTTGCAAGATCAAAGAGTATCAACCTTTCTTTAGGTATACTCTCTTTAAATCTCATCTACTTTTTCAACTATTAGTGTTATAGAATGTTGATTTTCTGTAAATTTCAAGGATTACACTTACTAGTTCAATTCTTTTTAACATTCTTAGCTCAAGCTGATTGTCTGACATCAGTGAATGGCATTATTGTAGAGTTAGCTTAACTAATGGGAGATATGATAACAAGATTCTGTCTGTTCCTCTTTGTAAAAGTGATGTTAAAGACAGAATTAAAACTTAAAATCTTGAACCCACTAATTAGCCTGTCAACCTTGTCATACAGTTGTTTTACTCATATCCACAGGAAATCGCCTACAATAATGTTAACAGTGAACAAAAGAAAAAGAGTAATTCATTGGGGTGTATTAAATCATAGGTTCTTGGATTCCCTTAAAAAATTATTAAACTCTAACAATATTCCTGTTACAAGTCTGAGACAAGTAAATCTTATTGTACTTGCTTTCGAGATGGATGAAACCAAAAGGATTAAATGAGGAATATTTATGATAAAGTGTGGACAGTGCAATGCTTATCACTTAAAAAAATCTTTTTTAATGTTTATCTTTTTGAGAGAGAGAGGGAGAGAGAGTGTGTGAACAGGAGAGAGGCAGAGAGAGAAGGAGGGAGAGAGGGAGACACAGAATCCAAAGCAGGCTCCAGGCTCCGAGCTGTCAGCATAGAGCCCGACGCGAGGCTCAAACTCACAGACCGCGAGATCATGACATGAGCTGAAGTTGGATGCTTAACCGACTGAGCCACCCAGGCACCCCGATTATCACTTTTTATTATGAGCTTATTGAAATAAATGCGGCTTGAGATCAATATTATGAGATTGTCTCTATCTAAAAGGATTTACTGCTTGCCAGGGTGAGATGTTAAATACTGGAAAAACAAAGCTATGGTAGATGCTTCTGGTTTCTAAGAGTCTCGGGGGAAAAGGAGACATGGATGCTTCTGAAAATAATTTGACATTTCTAAGATACAAAATAAAATACATTTAAATCGTTGTAGTTTTTCGGATTTCAATTTTCTCTGTCAAATGAAGAGAATGCTTGCTTAGATGGCTATGAGGTCTCTTTCAACCCTAGTCTTTTATGATTATACAAAAATTATTCTCATGTAGCAATCCTTATATCTCTTCAGTTGTTTTGCTTGCTCTTCTGGGGATTTGTAGTGCAGTGGACAAAACCATACAAACCACCCAGAGCTGGACTCACATCTATTACACAAGGGGAGAATGAAGCTTCTCACTGGTCCAGCTCCCTCGCATTTTAGTGGCCTGACCACACAGAGAAATGCTTGCCGTGTCTCCACAGTGCAGCATGAAAAGCTGCATATCTCTTTCTGGGTTATAATTGATTATTCTCAAATCTTATGAACCCAGTACATCTATTGAAAAAATAACTGAGTAAGTGAAGGAATAATGAACAGGTAGAAAAAGGATCATTCTGACATCCTTTAGAGTATGTTAATAAGTATTGGGCAGCTCTGTGTCCTTAAACATGTAGGTTTGCATTTATCTTCATTTTTACCCCACATCAAGTTCTATGCGTGTGTGTGTGTGTGTGTGTGTGTGTGTGATTATAGAAAACTAAAAACGGACTCTATCAGCTCACTAATTTTGATCATCTTTTCTCTCCCTAAGTTATACTTAAAACTTTGCTAACCTCCACAAAACCATAAACTGGGAAAAGGCACTGCCCCCATACGTGTGTGGCTTAGTGATATATCGGGACCTTTTAACAAATTAGAAAAAGGCCTCCCTTCTTCCGCTAGAGCTGTGTCACTCCAGGGCTCGGGGACCCGAGGAGAGGCTGGACTTAACTCCCAAGTGTCTTCTTGGCTGGGAGCCCCTGAGCCAGGCAGATCCTGCCCAACTGTGGTCCCGGGTTACACAGTCAGCAAATGGAATCAGCCTGATTTCCAGGAAGCTCATAAAAGTCATTCCTCCCCTGTGATGTACGTGCTTTCTGAGGTGGACTTCCAGGAGGGGCAGGTACTTACCCTGGAACACCCAGAAGCTAAGCAAGGCATTTGCTGAGCATAGTGTGTGGACTGCACTTTGCTGGGAGGTAGGGGAGTGTATAATTAAGCGAACACAGGTCTCTGCACACAATCCAGACGGAAAGTCAAAACAAAACCAGGCAACGTGGTGTGATCTGGGAATCAGTTTCTGAACATACAACCACTTGTTTTTGTTTTTTCTTGCTTGCTTTCTATAAAGAAGGAGACTGGGCAGGAGGATTTTGGATGTTATCTACCTAGGGTGATAGGTTTTGTATCTCTAGTCTACAAGAACAACTTGCAAATGTTTTATCTAGTGCTCACTGTGCAGAAACAGCTACGAGTTAAGTGCAAATGTCCAGGAGGCTTCCTAACATCATATCACATAGTATCAAATCAGGGGTGAAGACTGGGGTGAACATGCCAATATCGGGATGCTGTATAGACTAAGGCACAAAGATAGGGATTGCTACAGATGTGTGTGGAATAGGGAAAAATCCAAGGTGACAGAAGCTGGGTGTTGACGTTGGGTTATACAGCCAGGACAGGCAGGGCAAGACCAGACTGGGGTCTGCCACTCCATGCTGTCCAACTGGCCACAGGCTTGTAATTGCCAAATGATTGGATACCATGCGGGGATCTGAGTTGGGTCTGTAGCTGCAGAGGAGTCTGCTTTAACGTGAAATGTGTGGGGACTGACTCCAGGATCCTGGCCAACATTATACCATCCTCTAAGCCTCCAATGAAACCATGAACCAGCTCAGACACATACATTCACACGCGGGCACAAACCTCAAGAGGGAAACAATCCTCATGTGTAATCTCAGGTCTGTGCCATGTTCTCCTACTTCAAGAGGGGAATCCAACGAAGGCAAGTATGGGAAATGGGAAGTTCTCCAGAAGAAGAGTGCTAAAATACCAACTCCTGTAGAACTGTAACCCAGAGAGAAATGTTCTCCTCAAACAACAACACCACTTACAAAGTGGCTCGCAGTCAGTCCGAGAGAACACAGAGTTTGGGAGGTGAGCCAAGGACCCTGCATTTCTGTGATGCTTGTTCTGGTGCAGCGATAAACATTAGTGCACCCCTTCAGCCCTCTGCCGCTGGAGAGCCGTCTACGGGGCTGCAGTGCTCTTTAACATAAATAATCTTCATCTTCAAATGAGCAGTAGATGCATGAGAACGAGATTAGGGGGACTTTTTTTTCTGAGCCCGTTATGGAAACTTCCAAAGGAACAAACTTCAGCCTACTATGGAAGTTTCACTTCAAACAGATGTCTCTGGAGGCGAGTGTGTACTTCGGTGCTGTTTACCAGACTGGACATGCTCTTTTCCTGTAAGAGTGTTCTCAAAGTCTCAGAAGCTTTAGAACAAGTAAGAAGCTTCGCCAGATTCAAAGGTGCGGTTCAAAGGAACATAAAAATGACCCATCTGAGTCATGTGATGGTCACATGGACTAGTTCATCTACTTTTCCTTAAGATTTTTTTATCAAAAAAATTTTTTTAAATGTTTTTATTTTCTATTTTTGAGAGAGACAGAGCACGGGTGGGGGAGGGGAGGGTCAGAGAGAGACGGAAACACAGAATTCGAAGCAGGCTCCAGACTCTGAGCTGTCAGAGCCCGACTCGGGGCTGTAACTCAGGAACCGTGAGACAGTGACCTGAGCCGAAATCAGATGTTTAACCCACTGAGTCACCCAGGCGCCCCTACTTTTCCTTAAGATGTTTTTAATTTTGGTAGAGGAAAAGGATGCAACCAAAGTTTGGTGTTTTTCTTTTAAACAACTTTGGACAGTTAAGTTATTAATGACCAATCTTTATTCAAATGGAAATATACATATTCTCTTTAATCTGAAAATATCTTTGCTCTGAATGGGGAAAACCCCTAAATGTGCAAAATCTGAACATTTCCTGGAAACATATGTTACCAGCACAGATTGGGCTGTTTGTTTCACGATTGGGCTGTTTGTTTCACACCGTCACACGGTCAGCAGGTGAGTATGATTTAGCATGCAAAGTATTACATTGTAGGTTATTTTGGATAGTATTAGGTTCTTGCTTCTAATCAGGCTCCAGAGGCTGAGAAAGAGAGTGCAAGGAAGGCCAAAGAGAAAAGGGATGTAAATGTAAGAGGAAAGAGGGAGGCATCTGGGGAGGTAAGGAGAAAAGCAGTGGGGCTCTTTATGTAAGTCATTCATGCAGCGACTCACCAGTTAGTTGACAAATACTACACCTCCATAAAAAGGGGGTTTTGGCGGGTCGAATTATGGATTTCTAATATGCTTATATGCACACTCTGAACTTCTCTTCACCTGACACAAAGGCAGATGCTTATAAATTATCCAAAGAGGTGAGAAGTGCTTTTAGTTAAGAGTTAAGTAAGAAAAGGCCACGTAGGAGAGTATTATTATGCAAATATCCACAGTAAACACCTTTGGTGTGACCTCGCAGGAGGCAAAATCACGCAAGTATACAAGCTCTCCTACGCTAAAATTTTCAACCTGATTTGGGGCACATTTTTCTTTTTCCTTGCTTTCCGGTTTCCAAACTCATTATACCCTGTTGTATGTTTTGGTTTTTTTGTTTTGTTTTGTTTTTAAATTCTAGGTCAGGTTCAGTTGTAAGACCATACAAGGAAGAGATCTCAAAAATTAATATTTTGGTAGGAGTCTTGAGAACTTAGTAGAGAAAACGTAAGGAAAGCTTTCCCCTTTCCTTCTTTTCCCCCTTCACCCCCCAAGCCCTCTAAATGGCAAAGTAACACTCCCAAGAGGGGCTTTCAGTTCTTCGAACAGGGACAAAGGACCCTGGTTGAGTATCCCCCTTCTGCAGTGACTCCTCAGTTGGTGTGGTATTCTTCCACGGAGGCCCTGCTGAGCTGTTAGGAAGTAAGAGGCATTCGCACACGACTCACTATCTTTCAGGGGCCAATTAGCCAGTTTGGAATATCCAGACCCTGGGTTTCTTTCATTTCTCTTTCAGCAGCTTGCCTTTTGGTCATTTGCCATGCTTCATTAAAAGGGGCAAAGCTCAGATCTGTCCATTTGGCTCACCCTTAGGAGCTCTGAAGGGAGCTTTCTTGGGGAAGGCAATTGAAGCCATTGAAGTGAAGATGTGGGGATTATCCATGGATTAGGATTATCTAAACCAGTGGTTTCCAACCCTTTTAACTAGGAAAAGCCCTTTTACAGGTAAAACAAAACAAAACAAAACCCAAACCAAACAAAACAACAAACCTTGTGCATACTTACAGGACAGTAATTATACTATCTACTGAGTAAGGCAAGCACTTGCTCATAGGAAGGAAAGGCTTGTTCATCTTGTCTTCTCATCTTCAAACACATTCTGTACCCCTTCCAACCCCTCTTGGAAAAACATCTTTCCTAGGGCATCAATACTCTGAATTCTTTGTGATTCAGACTCAAGTAAAGTAAGGAAAGTTTACAGAGGAAGCCTGGTACCTATCATCTGCTGGAAACTAACACACAAATAGATTGTTGAGATGTTTCGGAATAATGACCGGTAAACACCAAGGGAAAAGAAAAAAAAAAACCTTCTTTCCATTTCATTATAGAAGTTTTTTGTGAAGACTTAAATTTGAAGGTGGTTAATGATTTTCTTGTTTGGTGATTATTCAAGATGTATGTGAATCAGAAGGAATTGAAATCAACTGTGAGGGGTGCTGAAGATTATAGACAATATAACCCTAACACCTTTTTAGCGATGTTTTTGCCGATTTAGTGAATGGGACTTGGTGTCAGAATTTCTGAGGACAAGTAGAGGGCATGCTGACATCAGGAACAATTACAAAAACTTGTACAGCACCAACAGAGCAAACTTTTCTCCTGTGTTATATATTGGCCATATGTCTTTGTTTTAAAAATTCTTCTCAGTATTCCAGCTCCACCTTCTCTCAACAGATACTCTGTCTTCATCATCAAGGAGATGGAGGTAACCAGGTATGAACCACTCCAAATTATTAGCAACATCCACTTCTTGGAGCCAAAAATGCTGCTCTCGTATTCTTCTTAGACTTCCTCATTCTTCTCCTATTTGCTAATGACTCCCAAATTGGTATCTCCTGCCCTGTCTTCTCTCCCCAGTTTAGACTGGGACATACACCTGGTGACCGCTGGCCATGAGCACCTGGACAGCCACAGGGACCTGGTCCTCACCATTTCCTCCCTAACTTATTTATCCTGTTCAATTCCTCATCTCAGTGGAACCAGCCTGCCTCCAAGCATCCAGGGTAGGAATCTGGTGGTAAACCTAGGCTTCTCTCTTTCCTACACTCCCACAGCCAATTAACCCCCCAGTATTCATTATTTTACTTTCTAAATACTTCTGAAATCCGTCGCCTACTATTTAGCTCGGCTATACCTCATTCAGGCTTTCATAATCTTTACTCTAGAGGTTTACAATGACTCTTAATGACTCTTCATTGCCTGAAAATAAGGACCCTGCCTGTGAGTGTGGCATTCAAGACTTCTCATGACCTTCCACTTCCGCTTTCCCCCGCCCTCTCCACATTCCACTTTACCAAACTGCACACACCAAGAGGCTGCTTTTATTCCTTCTCCTTGAAATCTCCTCCCTGCCTTCATCTGGTTGACACTAATCCATCTTGTCTGAACCCATGACCAAGCTAAGTGCCACTCCTCTGTGATCCTATTATACCTTGTACATACCTATTCTTTTTATCACCTACGCGTTATATTATATTGTAATTACCTGTTAATTCATATTTTGCCCTCCCCTTGACCTCCAGTCAAGAAGGAAGATGGTTGCCCATACTGTGTCAAAATTATTTATTTATTTATTTATTTTTTATTAGAAAAAGTGGAGAGTCTTTGACACACTTCAGTTAAGAATAGAACTCTATTTTTCCTTCCCCTTGAGTTAGGGCAGGATCACCACTTGCTTGTAAACAACACAGTGTGGCTGTGTGACTCGTAAGGTGACGTTAGAAGAGCTGAGGCTGCTTGGCCTTGTTCTCTGGGACATTCATCTGGGGGCTCTGTTCTACCTTGGGAGGAGTCTGACTACCCTGAGGTTGCAGCACTGGGAAGAGGTCCAGGCCACGTGCAGAGGCCACCTGTCGGTGCTCTACGAGCCCCAGCCGACATTCATGACCACCAGACACGAATGAGGCACCTCTAGGTGACTCCAGCCCCAGCTGCGCAGTCACCCCAGCCTTTGAAACTTTCCAGCTGAGGCCCCAGTGCCCATCCTCACTCCTGACACAGGCAGTCTGTGGGCATCAGAAGTGGCGGTTCTACACTGCTGAGTTCTGGGGAGGTTCTGCAGCAGGGGTAGGCAGGACGCATGCACCCACCAGCAGGCTGCTGACTAGTCCTCCACGGGCCCTCCTCCCTCAGGGAGCTCTCCTCCTCATTCTTTCGGCGCGCTTCCTGGGCCACAGCCTAAATACGCTCTTTGCACCCAAATCCTTGTTTCAGGGACTTCTTAAAGGGGAAATCCAAATTAAGATACTGTCCAGATCCCACCATGAGACGTTATTCAGGTGGAGGTGAAAACAGTTTTAAAGGATGTAAATAACACTTTAAACATGGTGTGGGAGGACCTAACACTTGGACCAGGGATGGTGGTCCTGAGAAAGCATAATTATTAAAGAGGGCAGTTGGGCAGACTGAAGGAGTCCAGTAATAATTTTGCCTGGAACGGGGGAGATTTTTAAAGGCCATCTGCAACAATGGCAAAATACAGGAAGAAGACTGAAGGAGTCCAGTAATAATTTTGCCTGGAACGGGGGAGATTTTTAAAGGCCATCTGCAACGATGGCAAAATACAGGAAGAAACCGAAGTTAAAGACACATTTTCGTGTAGGCAATAGTTTTCATTTGGAGAAAAAAGCTTTGCTTCCAGAAGTGTGAAAGCATGCCTTTTAAATATCTTAGACTTTCTTTTTCTAGAGGATTTCCAGGTAATTATTTAGAAGGCATTGATTTGACCACAAGACAATTAGGAATTCAGATGACAACAGGGATACCGTTTGTATAGAGTGGAGTTCTCAAGGTTTCAACATGTATCAGTTATCCTGGTATCGGGCAGACCCACTCATAGGGCAGCATTCTGCATGGGGTTTGTGTGTGTGTGTGTGTCTCATCTGAAATAGATGAGTTCGGTGCTCAAAAAGCATTTCAAAATGAAGACCAGTCAGAAATCTTATTGACCAAAGAGTACACAGAACAGCAGTCGACACCAGTCTAAATTCCCCGTGTCCGTAAAAAAGTTTCTACCTAAGAAAGCAGAGTAAGTCGAACGACTTTTCCTTCACACGGCCACATTCCATCATCCAACACTCACTTGCATACCACTGTCTCACTCATCTCTTCATCACATTTGTCTGAGTTCATATTCAAATATCTGCAGATAGTCTAGCAAGCAGAGCTATGTCCCAGGGTCTAGCACAGTGCCTGAGATGTATTTATAATATTTGTTGAATGAGTAAAGCAGTGCATAAGGCCAATGCATCTCACCATTTACATCATAAATACTGTTCATTCCTGCTTTGTTGTCAGCACGGTGCCCCGCCTAGAAGGGACCCTTGATTGCAAAACTTTAATGAACAAAACCCAGACTGAGTGTCTCTCTTAAATGCAGGCAGAAACAGACTCCTGTGTTAACAAGCATACCATCCAGACATCCCATGTCCTTAATCATGTTGCAAGGAGTTTCACCTGTTGCCCAGAAAGAAGGAAGGTGCTTTTTGCAGGTATTTAATGCATGGCCACTGCAAAATAGAGAAACAAGAGGCGAAAATGTTGCTGAAATGATGGAAAGGGATTCGTTACTTGGCTGGGTGCCAAGTAAAAGTCAGTTCCAGTTGTTCCATTAACAGTCAAACCTCCAGGCACTGCCAAACATTACTATCTGCTTGTGCAATTTGGCACAGTTGTTACTAGGTCAGGATTACAATTGCAGAGACAGTACAGCCAGTACTTTGCCAGCAGGATTGACTATAGAAGATAGGATACCTCGCGAAGAATGTCACAGTATATGCAATTATAGCAACTGTTAACACTTATTTAGCACTTACAATGTGCCAGACAGCTTTCTGAGTGCTTTGCGTTTGTGACTCACTGAATCTTCACGGCAACCTTTGTGCGGCAGATGTGTTAATATCATGCCCATTTTACAAATAAGGCACAGAGAGGTTAAAGAATCTATCCAACGTTACCCACATTCTAAGTGGCCAAATGGAAACTGAGACCCCTCCAGTCTATTTCTAAGACCCATACATTTTTTTTAAGTTTATTTATTTTGAGAGAGAGAGAGAGAGAGCACCGAAGGTGCAGAGAGAGAGGGAGAGAGGGAGAATCACAAGCAGGCTCTGCACCATCAATGTGGAGCCCGATGCAGGGCTCGGACTCACCAACCGATCGATCATGACTGGGCCAAAATTGAGAGTGGGACGCTTAACCAACTGAACCACCCAGGTGCCCCTAAGATCCATACTCTTAACTGCTTTCATAATCACAATGCCTGACTGCCCCAAAGCAACACAAACGCCTGACTTCCAAGATACATTACAAATACGCTCAAACATGTACAAAGTAATAGATCTGCTTTGTATTTAACGTTAATTATCATACACTTAAGGCTAACCATGGCTTTGGAATAATTTTCTAATCAAACTAAGCAATACTTTAAGAATATCATAACTAGCTTCATAGTAGTACCGGGGACTGCTCCAAGCTGAAAGCACTTTCTGGTTTGCATTTTTTTTCATGGGATATTGTTTAGGGCAAATCAGGTAAGTAACATGTAAATGCTAAGCTGTAGTTTTGCTGTCACTTGAGACCACGCCTCTGCTCTCTGTAATCTGTGGTTATGAAGTGAAAGGCCAACGATGTGATGTATAAGCTCCAGGGAGGTGGGGACCTGGTTAGTTTTTGCCTTGCCCAGAGCAGGTGCTTAGATGAAGCACCTCTCCCATCTCGCTGCCCGGTACTCTTCACTCCTGTCTCCTTGCTTCCCCTCCTCCTCCCTTTCCCTGAGCCCCTGGCCTCCTCGTGCCATTGCTCCCGTGCTCTCTTACCCACCCCCCCCCCCCCCGCCCCGTTTCTCCACCTCCTGGTCCTAATAGAAAACTGGACCGCCCTTGCTCCCTCCTCCTCTCCCTGCACAGCCGTCTCTGGCTTCCTAGAAGTTCTCTCAGCTGCTGCCTCCCAGTCCTTATTCTGCAGTTTCCTCTGCAGTTGAGCCCATCAAGTCCATGTTGGTCTAATATCCTGCTTCTCCTCCTTCTTCACTGAAGACTAGACCTTGGTTCGCACAGCTGCTTTCACCCTAAGGGCAATAGCCTCTCCAGAGGAGGCAAGGTCCCTGCAGACAGCTACACACACACACACACACACACACACACACACACACACACACACACACATTGTAACCTTGCAACTCCATAACCATCACCGGGCATCTGTGTCATTTTATTCCCTAGAGCGCATCATTCAGAAGCCTTCGACTGTGACACAGCCTTCTGGACTCCCACCTCCCACCTTATCTCCCCTCCAGAGAGGGTTTCTGGTTGCACCCACCCTTCATTCCCGGCTTGCACCTTCAGTTCCCCAGATTCTCGCTTCCTCATTGCCTTCAACCAGGAATACCTCCACACAGAATTAAAGCTGCATTTCACTGTTTCTTTCCACCCTCCCCTCGAAAAGGTAGCAAGTCGCCATTGGAGAAAATGCCAGTGCTTTGTAGATAGCAGTCATTGTCAATTCAAACGCCCTAACCTCTGTGGGGCTCTTTGACTCATTTTTGAACTTGACCCTTTCCATCCTCCATGATTCCGCTAAACCACCCCCACACACCTCAAGCCCTGATCCATTTTTAGCAGACGGTGCTGTCTGGACTGCATTAAGAAAGTTGAGGCCATGGGCTATGATCTATCTCAGCTCCCCAGACGCTCCTTGTCAAAGGTATCTGTTGCCACAGCAATCTTTATCCCCTCTCCACCAGCCTCAGGGCGGGGCCGCCCTCCTCCTCATACTCTCCTCACTGTGCCTTTCACCCTGTCTTCTGAGTTACTACCTCAACAATTTCCTTAGCCCTTCCCCAGAGTTTCTTTTTTTTTTTTTAATTTTTTTTTTAACGTTTATTTTTGAGACAGAGAGAGACAGAGCATGAACGGGGGAGGGGCAGAGAGAGAGGGAGACACAGAATAGGAAGCAGGCTCCAGGCTCTGAGCCATCAGCCCAGAGCCCAACGCGGGGCTCGAACTCACGGACCGCGAGATCGTGACCCGAGCTGAAGTCGGACGCTCAACCGACTGAGCCACCCAGGCGCCCCAGCCCTTCCCCAAAGTTTCAACTTTAATTTCTTCACCCCTCGTCCCCACTGTAACTGGCAACTTCCTCTCAGGCTAAGTCTCTCTCATCCTGATTAAAAAACAAACATCCCAAGCCAAAATAGCAAACATAACAATAAACAGAAAACCAAAGCACATCCCAAGCCCATTATCTCCCACCCAGAAGATAAATGTGCCCACTTATCGTTCTTTTTCCTTTTCAGGCAAATGTCTCCACATGACAAGCGACCACTGATGCCATCAGCTCCTTCACATGCTTGGCCATTTCCTGCCTTTCTAAATGCCATCCACTCTCCCTGAAATGCCTTTGCCTGCCAGGAAGCAGCGGGCTGGGTTGGGGCCTCTCCTGGAATTGCTTTGGGACATTGGCCCCATTTCCACCCCTGCCCTCCGCCCCCTCCCCCTTGTCCTGAGCGCCAGACAGTGAGATCCTTCTGTGCATGGGATGTGCCACGTTCACTGTTGTAGCCTCGCTGCCTGACAACACCCGGCGCATGAGTGAGGATCAAGAAGTGTGTCTGGAAGAAGTGTTTCCATATAAAGCTCTACCAAATGATTCTGCTCTACTCACATTGCCTCTGCATTGCTTTAATACAACTTGATCATTTTTGACCCAAAGTGTTGCTGCTCCCTGCCAGATCAATATTGTTCCCATCTGCTTCACTGAGCTTCGCAAAGATCTTAGTTCTCTGTAGATCACAGAGTTCTCCCAGCTGAAGTCAGCGGGCCAACAGAACGTCATTTCTTCACCCACGTGGTCTCCTCCAACACATCTGGATGTCACAGGCCAGCACAATTTCCAAACTATATGGGCTCAGGATTGGATCACTAACCTTCACTATCTGAAGCGAACCTATGAATCCACATCACCCAAAACCAACTTCTGTAAGTGAGGATGTATTAATAACAACAGAAAAGTAAGAAGGGCAGATAAAGGACAGGGCTTTAAGCTGAATACATTTGATACTATTAAAAATTCAGTACATTACTGTTGGTCGGCGTGGGGCGGCCGTAACAGAGTAGCACAGACTGAATGGTTGAAACAACAGAAATGTATTTTCTCACAGTTCTGGAGGCTGGGAGTCTAAGATTAAGGTGCTGTCAGATTTGGTTTCTGGTGAGAGCTCTCTTCCTGGCTTGCAGAGAGTTGCCTCTGGCTGTGTCCTCATGTGGCCTTTCCTCTGTGTGAGCACACTCCTAGTATTTCATTCTTTTTTTTTTTTTTTTAATTTGTTTTTTAATTTATTTTTAAGAGAGAGAGAGAGATAGAGCATGAGCGGGGGGGCAGGGGGGCAGAGAGAGAGGGAGACAGAATCCAAAGCAGGCTCTGGGCTCTGAACTGTCAGGGCAGAGCCCGACTCGGGGTTCCGACTTGTAACCACGAGATCATGACCTGAGCCGAGGTTGGGCACTTAACCAACTGAACCACCCAGGCATACCTCTCTTGCTCTTCTTACAAGGACACCCCTCCTTTTGGATTAGGACTCTCAACCTTATGACCTCACTTAAACTTAAATACCTCTTTATAGATGCTCTCTCCAAATACAGTCACAGTATAGGCTTCAACATACGAGGGAGGGGGCACAATTCCATCCATAACAATTGCCCCTTATTTTCTCATTTTTCTGCAGATCATTGGGAATTTCAACTTGGATTGGCACCAGTTTGTAGGCAAGGATTTAGAAAACACAGTTCTAAATACTGTAAAAAACCTCACATATACAGACTCTGAAAAAATGATCTATTGTACTTATTTACACATTTAGGTGTTATTGCTGTACTTGTTAGTAGTATGGGACTTAATTGTTGTTCTTGCAGAGATTTGCCAGTTCTTTTAAATGGCAAAATTTTTTTGAGGCAAAGCCCTTGGATACGAAGACTTTTTGAACAGATTTACCCACTCATTCAAAAATATTCATTGAGTACCTAACCATATAAAACAGAATGCAACTGAATCTGGTTAGCTGTGGTGTCATGGGAAACAACAACAACAACAACAACAAATTGACATTAAAATACCAAGATCTGGATTCTAGTCACCTCTCTGAGCTTCAGTTTCTTCATCTTTAAAATGGAGATAATCATATACATTTCCTTAATCTGTTTAAAAGGATTTCATGAGGGTGATTTATGTTGAAGTTTTTTTTTTTTAGTGTAAAATACTATACTAAAGTTACATGTTAATTATTAGAGATAGCATAGCTGGAATAAAAATATTGAAGCATGCAAGAATTAGATGAAAAACCAATTCTAAATACCAATTCCATTTTATAAAGTTATTAGACCAGTAGATCAGAGCAATGGCATGCTAGCATTTTGCAAAATTTTAGTGAAGTTATTTTAGACTGGATAGGTGCTGGAACAACTAGAGTCATATTTTGGCCGAACAGCTGGTTTTTAAGAGTAGTGACAATCATTATTATTATTATATTTTAATTTAGAGAGGGAGAGAGAGACAGAGAGACAGAGAGGGCACAACTGGGGGAGAGGGGCAGTTGGAGCCCGACCCAGAGGTCAATCTCACGACACTGAGCTTGGGCACTTGGGCACTCAACCAAGTCTCCCAGGTGCCCCAAGAGTACTGACAATTAAAAATGCATCTGGACCATTTTTATCATTGATCATGTCCTAAGTAGTATTTTGATGAAATTAAGCCCAAAGTCCTTGATTAAAAGTTCCACATGGGATACTTATAAAGTCTATGGGTATCACAAAGCTGAAATAAAGAGCTAAGAGATGAAGAGATAAAGACTCAGAATTATCTCAATAGGCTGACATGATGGGTAAGGGAGGGTGTATGTAAAATGAACAAGATTAGATTTAACTGGGACACACGCCAACTCTATATTTAGGTTTAAAAACAAAACAAAACAAAACAAAACAAAACAAAACTCTGATGCAGAAGAGAAAAGGCTTGAGGATTTTGTTTCATGTTAAAAAGATCTCTTGCTTATAGGTGATCATAAGCTTAAAATGAACCATCAACAGGTGTAGGTGATACAAATGCAAAGAGTAAATGTATTGCAATGATAGATTATACTAATGATGTCATATGGCCTAGGAGGAATTCCTGCCATGCCATACCTGCTCGGAGCACATGCAGAGAATCTTGTTTACTAAAGAGGGCTATTAACAAACTAGAAAGCATCTAAAAGAAACTGTTTGAAGATCTCGAAATCTTTCCTAGTTACGAAAATGACAAAATAATTAAGGTGATATATCCTGGAGATAAGAGGATATCTTTTTTGCTTGCTTTCAGATATCTGAAGTTTCATCATGTAGAAAAGTAAGCAAAGATATCACATGATGCTCCAAAGAAAGATCCCATTACAACTGTCCTGTTAAGAACTCTGACCAAACAGTAATGGCTCAAGAGAGGGAGTTAAGAACTGTTTCCTGGCTTCCCTCTGGTTTCAGTTCTTAAACAGACTTCCATTTTTAAAAAATTAATTAATTTTTTTTGAGAGAGAGAGAGACAGACAGAGAGTGGGGGAGGGGCAGAGAGAGAGGAAGATACAGAATCCAAAGCAGGCTGCAGGCTCTGAGCTGTCATCACAGAACTGGATGCGGGGCTCAGGAACTGTGAGATCATGACTTGAGCCATAGTCAGAGGCTTAACTAACTGAGGCATCCATGTACCCCCAGACTTCCATTTTCTGTAAATAAGTCCTGGTTTTATATTATTTTTGCTTCCCTTCCCTTATGTTCATTTGTTCTGTGTCTTAAAGTCCTCATATAAGTGAAGTTGTATGATATTTGTCTTTCTCTAATTCTGCTTAGCATAATACCCTCTAGTTCCATCCACTTCATTGCAAATGGCAAGATTTAATTCTTTTTGATTGCCGAGTAATACTCCATTGTATATATATATACCACCTCTTCTTTCTCCATTCATCCACCGATGGACATTTGGGCTCTTTCCATACTTTGGCTATTGTTGATAGTGCTGCTATAAACATTGGGATGGTCATGCAAATATTTTAGATAAATTAAGGGATACAAAACTAAAGTGGGTTTTGAAGGAAGAAATATTAAAAAAATTTTTTTTTAATGTTTATTATTTCTGAGGCAGAGACAGAGCACAAGCAGGGGAGGGGCAGAGAGGGAGGGAGACACAGAATCCCAAGCAGGCTCCAGGCTCTGAGCTGTCAGCACAGAGACCGATGCGGGGCTTGAACTCACAAACCGTGAGATCATGACCTGAGCCAAAGTTGGTCGTTCAACCGACTGAGCCACCAGATGCCCCGAAGGAAGAAATTGTTATTGGGGATTTTCTTAACTTCTTCACATGGATGTCAGGGACTAACAATGCTTTTTTCAACCTGTCCTCGGATGCTCACTGTAACACGTCTCTGCTGCAATGTGGTTGCTCCTGAATGAGTGGTGGTTTCCTCTCCTCTAGGACAATATATACAGTGTGTGTGTGTTTATATATGTATAGATACAGATTTCTGTGCATACATACAACTAAAATCAGATGAAAAGACAACTGTAAAAATTTTGGAATATTTATTATTGATTTAAATCCTCTTCTTGTTTCTTTAGTGCACAGTATTAAATCTGAAAAGATTTAATCAATCACATAGCCTATTTAAAAATTTTTGTAATGTTTGTTTATTTACTTACAAGAGAGAAAGAGACAGGGCATGAGCAGGGGTAGGGGCAGAGAGAGAGAGAGAGAGACAGACAGACAGACAGACCGACTCCGAAAGAGGCTCTAGGCTCTGAGCTGTCAGCACATAGCCTGATGCTGGGCTGGAACCATGATCATGACCTGAACCGAAGTCAGACGCTTAACCAACTGAGCCACCCAGGCGCCCCTCACATAGCCTATTTTAATTGAAAATAGCAACTGAATGGAAATATCTTTATCTGATGAGCAGGCCCTGGAGCCTGCCTTCCCACAGGCTGCATATCCTGTGAGGGCCTGAAAGTGTGCTTCGAAAGAGGAGGAATTCAGTTACTCTGGGTTCATGCCATATGCTAATTTCATTTCCCCTTCTTCTCTAATACCTTCATGTATTAAGAAGTTAGAGTCTGAAAAAAAAAAAAAACCAACAAAGGCAGCAAATGCTTAGAAGTAACAAAAACATTGGTAAGTTTTAACATCTGGACTTCATCACTGTAGCGTTGATCTCAGGACACAGCCCAGATGTTAACTATAGTAACCATCTAAAGTTTGGGTGAATGCGGTCTTTCCTTTAATTTGCAAAATCCTTTTTGCAAAAATCCTTGAAAACATAACAGCTTAGGGATCTAAGTAGTCTACTAAATATTTGGGAGCCCAGATTTCAGATTACACAAATACACCAGATTTCTAGGTGTATTCATCTCCTCAGAATGTTGTGGTCTCTCACTGGGAAATCCCACTCTCCCCTCCCCCCCCCCCAAAAAAAAAGAGATAAAAAAAAAACACTTGGATAAAATGCCTGAAGGGAAATTGTAAATGTAGAAATGAGAAGTAACTAGCGCTGGGCCTTAATGGACATGTGGACATAAGTCAAGACACTCTTCTTATCCATTCAAGGGCAGACTGTCTTCTAAGTTAGTTGTTGCCTGCTGGGATGAACATCCAGATTTCTGTATGTTATGTATATTTCTCTAAATTTTCTAGGCAGTTGAAGAACAAGAGAAGACATCTGAATGCTGATGGAAAAGAAAACTATATGCCGTATCTTAAATTTTTTTCCAATTTTGGTCATTTTATTGAATGGATGTGTAAATGATGGCTGGTCTACTTTTCACAGCGGAATAGCTAACGGCGGGGGTGAGGGGGCTATGCTACGCGTACTCATCTTAGGACGATCAAAGTAAAATGGAATAAAATTTCATTAGCTGTCTCCCAACCTCACCACACCCTCAATTAACAGATACCATTGGAAAACCTGCTGACTGGAGAAAAACCAAACCATAGTTAAAAAAAAAAAAAAAGGAAAAGGAAAAGAAAAAAAGAAAAGAAAAGGATCTCTAGCAGTAAGGGAAAGGGATGTAGATTTGTGACTCACTCACAGATGGAAGTTCTGAATATAACATATATTCTTTCTTTGTGATTCATATACTGAGGTTGTGTTATGACTAACAATCACTTCACATTAACAAAATATTTGGAGTTCATTTAACAAATATTTAGAAGGCAGAAGAGTGCTGGTTAAGGGCACAGACCCTGGATTCAAATCCTGACTCCCTCACTTACTGTATGATCTTGGAAGAGATCAGTCTACTGGGGTAAGTTTAAATTTTGTCTACTATAATAACGGGGGAAAGTAACACCTACCTCACTGTATTTTTGTGAGACTTCGGGATAAATGTATGAAAAGCCTGTAGCAGTATCTGCCATACAAAAGATTAATAAATGACATTATTAGTTATTTATCTCCTTGCACCTTGTCTCATTTGCCTGAACTTATTAACCCAGTCCCATTCCTACTTCTGTCATAAGCACTTTCCAGACAATTCCAGGGACAGCTTCCTTGTAATGCTCACAGCACTGGGGGGCATTAACGTCCACAGCCATCTTTGCGGCATGTGGCAGAGTGAAGTACTCAATTCACGTTTGTGAAATGAAAGAATATTGCCCTCTTTACTGTGTAATGGTTAATGTAACTGTCTTGAGAGTAGAGCCCGTGTCTTAGACCTTTTCACTACAATACAGCATAGCAATGAATATTTAGGTATATAGCATATTTGGAAAACCCCCTCTCTCCAGATAAAGAATATGAAGATTACATGAGGTACTGACTTGCTCATCTCACAGAACTGGTTTAGTTCTAGAGTGGGGAATACAAATCAAAACTCTTGACTCATGACCTCTGATTGAATGGATGAAAAAAAAAGTCTTAAAGGTTTATAAGTGATCATATGCATTTACTACTATGTAACTCAAGCTTTCAAAATTCCTAAGAATTCCAACAAGGTCTTAGCTAGCCTACATTACTGTAGTAACAGTGACTTTACTTGTCACAGATTTCTAAAATAGTTTCACTAGGCTAGCGGCAAGGGTAGGCTCTCTGGAATGGCTATAGGTGACTTGGAACAATGTCTACCAGTAACGTATTGATTAGTGTGTAGAATGAAGGATATTCCTTAAACACATTTTGCAGTATCAGACCCCCTATTATCTGAGGTCTGTGCACTGTCCTGTTTGTATTGGAAGATACGATCAGGGACCAAGTTCCACCCCAAACTTTTGTAGAACTGCAATCTGGATGTCCTATCCATGGTGGTCATCACTTGTGTCACAAAACCAAGTTGTCTCATGAGAATTATCTATCTAATCTTGTCAGGCAGTTCCCAGGACTTCATATGCTTACCTTAAAAAAAAAAAAAAAGAAAAAGAAAAAGAAAAAAGGTAAAAAGTCTCACATGCCTATTGAGCAAGTGAACAGCACTATAGCTATTGTTAGTGATGATCTTGTGTGATATAATCCACTTTGCATATTTTAGTCATCGTGTGAACGTTTGCAGATTCCTGAATAATGAAATGTCTGCTGTATTCAGCATTAAAAATAATTTAGTGAAATATCTTGATTGTATCAAAAAATGTTAACCGAATACAGGATGTGATGCCGACTGTTTATGTCAGCTACAGAGAAAATAAATAAATAAATAAAAAGAGGAATCGAAGCTGTGGGAAAGCTGCATGCTGAAGGTAGAACATTCTCCTAATCCAAACCAGCTGTCCTTGCTTGAACGCAT
Source organism: Panthera tigris (assembly GCF_018350195.1). NCBI lineage: Eukaryota > Metazoa > Chordata > Mammalia > Carnivora > Felidae > Panthera > Panthera tigris. The sequence goes on along the minus strand of NC_056663.1, from coordinate 25,222,766 downwards.
GGGAATTTAATAGCACTCGCTCCGTCTCTCCTCTCTCTCACGATGTGTTTACTGACTAGCTTGTAGGCATTGTATCAAAGCAATGACACAGCTATTTTCCAGCTACAAAACTATCTAATACAAGAGGGAAATAATCAAAAGTCACCTTGAAATAAAATACATGGAACTACTAACTACAGATTTCTCCAAGACTGTTGAATGGCAGGGGGCCACAGTTAAGTAATTACTTAAGCACAGCAAGTTCCAATTCACTCTTACTGCTTTAGGGTGGCTGCGATCTCAACCGGGATCACGCAGCGAATCACAAGTGCCAGGGTAACAGAAACACAACGTTCCAGCACCTGAAGACAAATAGCCTGGGTGTCACACGCCAAACTCTAAAGATCTTTCACGCACCCCCCCCCCCCACTCCCCTTCACATTTTTCTTTAGGGACTGATGAATCATAAATCCTCGACTTCACAAAGGAAACTGCAGCTTTACTCTGAATTTCTTGAAGTAATAGATCAAGAAAACACAGAGAAATACAAGGAAAGAAACAACATTTTTACATTTTGTGTACATAAATATACTATGGAAAAAATATGCAGAGGGGAGTGTATTCAGATTTTTCTTAGGTTCTTAAAATGGTTAGTCATGTATGTCCCCATTTATTTGGAACATTTACTTTCTGATTTTTGCTTTAGCCCTGTAAGGTTTAGGAACATCATGGACTTTGGATTCAGGAGAACTGAACTCACACCCAAATTCAAACTCTTTCTAGTCATGTGACTTGCAATAAGTCACTTAACATTTTGAGCTTGAGTTTTCTCACTTGTCAGAGGGGAAAATGATCATCTGCCTTAGTCACTGCAGCACTCACAGAGATCAGTGACTTATGCGCACTGTTGGAACATAGTAGGTCCTCAAGGAAAATCAGTTTGTATCTCTTCGACACTTGGTTTCCTGTTTGTCTAGGGTTTGCCATTTCTTATTTGGGCAGGAGATAGTCCAAAGGTAGTCTGAGAGCACCCAATTTCATTTTGTGCCTAAGGAAACAACGAGACAATAAAAAGGATAAAAATCCTGATTTAAAAATGCTCACCTAGTCACTACAGTGGTGCTTGGCATGAAAATTATGGCTATAAAAGGCCCTGACCCCCTCAGTACCATCCAACATGAGATATTATAAATGCAGAATGCCCACAGACAATCCAGTGCTGTGAATCATGCAGATCTGAATCGAGTGGTTAGAATATCTTAATTTCACGAGTTTAACAAAAACATGTGAAGACAGCACTAGGGTTCCCTTGGGACCTTACAGGGAAATGTGCAAATGAGGGATTCTGATGTTTCATTAGCTTCATTGTAAATCTGCCTCTGACTATGGGATGTGGGGAATCAGTGCCTTATTAATATTATTATTATTACTACTACTACTATGATGGTTATTATATAGACACTACAATCTTAAAATGAATTTGTAACTTCTCCAAACCCATCCCATTTCCCTCATTTCTTTCCTACCTGCTCTACTTGAACTGGCATGTAAGCTTGTTTTCTCTGAGTAAGCAATGGGAATGTTGACTTATTTGAACGGGTGTGTGTGCGTATGCTGCCTGAAAAAAAAATACCGGTATGCTATGCGGGTGCATACCAGCGCTGTACACAAGTACAAGAGATGTTTTTTCTGTTCCAGTAGATTCCTATCTAATTGGGTAGAGAGGGCTAACATATGAAACGGCAGCAACAAGCTGAAATAAGTAAAAAGAAGCGCATCATTCATTACATCAGTAAAGGCTGACACTGTTGGAAAGGTTACGAAGAGAAAGGAATTGGAAAGTGACAATTCGGGTTCAGGGGATCATGCTACATTTGTTGCAGAACAGAAGCAACCTCTGGAGAAAGGAAGCCGGTGCTTTGGTGGAACAGTAAAGACACAAGAATGACTGAAGTAAGTGGAGCTAGGTAAATCCAGCATCTTCACAAGCAGGTAGAAGTGTTTGGGTTTTATGTGCCTGGAATTACATGGCATTGAAGGCTTTTGAGTAAAAACAGGGACAAAATGAAGATGGGGTGGCCTGAGTGACGCTGGAGTCACAGGCAGAAACTTAGAAGACGTCAGCTTTATCTAGGTGAGGATAAAGGCAGTCTGTGCCATGGTGGTGCCTGTGGGACTAGAAAGGAAGGGGCGGATACAGGGACACACAAAAAGTAGAATCCTGACTCCTTGTAAGGGATGAAGGGGAAGGGAGGCAACCGGTAGGAGGGGAACAGGCTCTGAACAATAGAGAATGAGGTTAACCTTGGGACTGATTTGAATCTGATGTTACAAGACCGCCAACATTTAACATTTATTGGACATGTCCTGTAAACAGCTGAAGATACAGGATCAGAATTTAAAGGTGTGGCTAGGACAGATAGGGAGGTAGGTAGGGAGGGAGGGGGAGAGACAGAGAGACAGAGAGATAGAGAAAGGAGACTGATCATAGATGAATACAAGTATAACTCTCATATCATTTGAACTTTGGGAACTATCAACATTGAAGCAAGAATATAATCTAGAAATACTTTATGAAAAAGCCACACAAGTGAGTATAAGGCAGAGGTTACTGATTCGAACAGCTTCTGAGTATTTTGATTGATTTAGAAACAGTGTGAGGTGGACATGTTGCATCTACTCCCCGAAATCTAGTTTTCCTTTTAGTTGGTCCTGCACAAAACGTACTTGTGCATTTTCATATATGATATTCACTTACGCATTTCTGCATTGGCAGTATGTGTGTGTTCATTTGGTCGAAATCACTCCACAAATGTTTGTGTGTCAGGCACTGTTTGAAGCACGAGGAATTCCTAGGTGTACAATACTAAGTTCCTGGCCTCAAGGAGAAGCTTCGATTCTAGAGGGAGAGACAGACAATAAACAAGCATATATAACATTCTAGGATAAATGGATGGCAACTGGTTGATAGGAGAATTTGATTTTAATAAAGTGATCCAGAAAGTCCTTTCAGTAGAGGTAATATTTTAGTGAATACCTGCATGAGTGAGGGAGAAAGCCAAGTGACTATCTAAGGAAAGAGTTTTTCAGAATGAGTGAACAGCAATTGCCACGGAACAGCAAAGAGGCCAAAGAGCATGGAGTGGAGTGACTTGGGGAAGGAATATAAGGTAAAGAAGGAGAGGCAGGCAGGTCCGGGTCAGGCAAGGATTTCTTGACCATAGAAGGGATTTTATTCTGAATGTGAGGGAAAGATACTGGAGGGTCTTCGGGTGAGGAGTGACAGGACATGATTTATGTCTAAAAATAGCACTCTGGTTGCCACATTGGAAAGAAATTATAGGAGGGGGCAAGGGTAGGAGTGGGGAGGGCAGTTAAGAGGCAGTGAAGGATACAGGTTCAAGGTGATGGTAGCCTGGTCCAGGGTGGTAGCAGTGAGAGTGGTGCCAAGTGGCCGGATTCTCCACGTATTTTGCAGGGAGAGCTGACATGATTGGCTGATGGAAGGAAGGTGGGGTGTGAAAGAAGAGAGGAGTCAAACATGACTGCCATGAACTGATATGAAAAAGACAAGTCATATGGGAAAGTGAAGGAGCTCAATTTTGGACGTATCAAGTGATTTTTGGCAAGTTACTTAACATCCCTGGACATGTTTCCTCATTTGTAAGACAAGGCTCATAACAGAATCTACTTCATCGCGTCAGGCAAGCATTAAACAACAATGCAAGGAAAACTGATCAGAGGCTAGCACTGCATGTTAGGAGTCCAGTTAAAATTAGGTATCAAGAAGTTGAGGAAAAACTTCAATCTTTTAATCTATGACAAAGGAGGCAAGATTATCCCATGGGAAAAAGATAGTCTCTTCAGCCAATGGCGTTGGGGAAAACTGGATGGCTACATGCAAAAGAAGGAAACTGGACCACTTTCTTACACTATACATAAAAATAAACTCAAATAGGGGTGCCTGGGTGGCTCAGTTGATTAAGTGTCCGACTTTGGCTCAGATCATGATCTCACAGTTCGTGGGTTTGAGCCCTGCATCGGGCTCTGTGCTGACAGCTCAGAGCCTGGAGCCTGCTTCAGATTCTGTGTCTCCCTCTCTCTCTGCTCCTCCCCCGTTCATGCTCTGTCTCTCTCTCTCCTTCAAAAATACATAAAAACACTAAAATAAAATAAATAAAATAAAATAAAATAAAATAAAATAAAATAAACTCAAATGGATTAAGGACCTAAATGTGAGACCTGAAACCATAAAAATTCTAGAAGAATGAAGAGACAATAGTTTCTCTGACACTGGCTGTGGCAACATTTTTCTAGATATGTCTCCTGAGGCTAGGTGAACAAAAGCAAAAATACACTATTAGGATACATCAAAATAAAAAGCTTCTGCATAGTAATCAATAAACAAAAAGATAATCTACTGAATGGGAGAAGATATTTGCAAATTATATGTTTGATAAGGGGTTAGTATCCAAAATATATTAAGAACTTATGCAACCCAACACCAAAAAAACCCCCAAAACAATCCAACTAAAAAATGGGCAGAAGACATGATCAGATATTTCTCCAAAGGATACATGCAGATGGCTAACAGACACATGAAAAGATGCTCAACATCACTCATGATCAGGGAAATACAAATCAAAACCACAATGAGATACCAACTCACACCTGTCAGAATGGCTAAAATAAAAAACACAAGAAACTAGTGGTGGGGAGGATGTGGAGAAAAGGAACCCCTCATGCACTGCCTGGGAATGCAAACTGGGGCAGCCATTGTGGAAAACAGTATAGGGGTTCCTCAATAAAAATAGAATGACTGTATGATATAGTAATTCTACCCAAAGAATATGAAAACACTAATTTGAAAGTACATTTGCACCCCTATGTATACTGCAGCATTATTTACAATAGCTAAAATATGTTAGCAACCTAAGTGTTCATCCAAAGATGAATGGATATGAAGATGTGGCATATAAATATATATATGCTTGTGTGTGTGTGTGTGTGTGTGTGTGTGTATAATGTATATATATATATGTATGCATATATATGTGTGTGTGTGTGTGTATATATATATATATATATACACATATATATATATTGCAATATTACCCAGCCATAAAAAAGAATGAAACCTTGCCATTTGTAACAACATGGAAGGATCCAGAGAGTATAATGCAAAGTGAAATATGTCAGTTAGCGAAAGACAAATACCATATGATTTTACTCATATGTGGAATTTAAAAAACAAATGAGCAAAGAAAAAAACAAAACAACAGACTCTATAGAGAACAAATTGGCGGTTTATCAGAGGGGAGGTGGGTGGGGGGATGGGTGAATTAGGAGATGGGCATTAAGAGTACACTTATGATGATGATCACTGAGTAATACATAGAATTGTCAAATCACTCTATTTTACACCTGAAACTAATATATCACTGTATGTTAATTACACTGGAATTATATTATATATACAACTAATTAATTAATTAACTAATTAAACAAACCCTTCAACCTCACATTATTTCTGAGTCTGAAGAAAAAAGGGGCTTAAAAACTCTTGCTACAAGTTTTTCTCTGTCTCCTCTTGGGCGCTACTTCCTTGGAAGAGAATGTTCATTCTAAATGTCAATCACGTCAGGTGTGCTAAAAATATTAATAATGCCGACAGTGATTGTGACTGAATAAGTAAATGAGGTACAGAAGTGATGGTCATCAGAGAGAAGTTCAAACTGAAATTAGGAGACTACAGAGAAGGGAAAGTGGTTTATATTTTGAAGAAAAGAAGAGAAAGAATTTAAAGAATTACTTGAGGGGAATATATTCCGTGAGAAATGATAAAAGGCATTAAAATTAGGAGGATAATCATATGATGATGAAAATCAACACACGTTTTACAAAGTATGGCTTATGACCTTTTGGACATGAAATGACTTGTGGTCACCTTAGTAAAATGAAAAGAGATTATTTAACTGAAGAAACTAAACTCAGCAAAATTGCCAGGCAACTGTAAGGGGGTGATTATATCCCCAGTTTTAAGATGACAACAGATACCTTCCCAACACGATCTAGTGTGTTGCTCCCAACTTATCCATATGGCGACAGGAAAGACTGCTAGGTGGATGGATGAACACAAGTGCAGAGGTCTCCATGTCCGTGTTCCGTAGTTTATTCAAAACTGAATAATTATCATTAGTTAAATATCTCTCTGGGAAAATGTTTACGTGGAGACATGGGTTTTTAACATGCACATAATTTTAAAACATGATGCTTTTCTCATAAAAGACATTTAAAAAATAAAGGTCATTATTTACTCCTTTGATAGAATAGAATTAAAAAAGACAATCTATGCTTATAGATTAATTTTTGCAAATTAATACTTCCTCCACTTGAAGATAATTATTTGAGGACAGAGTCATTTTTCAATGACATTCAAATAGTTGGTCCCCTATGCCAGATTTTCATACTTAGTTCCAGAAAACCCTTGGTCTTCCTGGAAGCCTTCAAGGGATTTGTGTGTGGGGGGAGGAGGTATCTTGTAGATATTTTTCTGTTTATTTTTTTAAAATTTTTAATGTGTATTTATTTTTGACAGAGAGAGAGACACAAAGCATGAGCAGGGGAGGGGCAGAGAGAGAGGGAGACACAGAATCCGAAGCAGGCTCCAGAGTCTGAGCTGTCAGCACAGAGCCCGACACGGGGCTTGAACCCACAGACCGCGAGACCATGACCTAAGCCAAAGTCGGACACTCGATCGACTGAGCCACCCAGGCGCCCCTCTAAGTGTTTCTTAATATAGGTCATTGGGAGGATGTTTATCCCTGAATCAGATTATTTTCACTTCCTCTAATTCTTAGATAGACTTTCTTTCCATTTTCTATTCTAATCACCTACTTCTGCTGCATTTGTACCCAAATACAGGCTCAGAATGGCAAAAATGAACTTAGTTTATTATCACCTTTAAAAAAACGTTAAATTCCAGAATAGTTAACATACAGTGTTATATTAGTTTCAGGCGTGCAATGTAGTGATTCAGCTTTTCCATATACATCACCCTTTGCTCACCGTGAAAAATACACTCCTTAATCCCCACCGCCTATTTCACCCACCCTCCTACCCACACTTCCCCTCTGTTCACCATCAAGTTTGTCCTCTGTAATTAAGAGTCTGTTCCTTGGTTTGTCTCTCTCTCTCTCTTTCCTTGTTTGGTTTCTTAAATTCCACATCTGAGTGAAATCATGTGGTATTTGTCTTTCTCTGATTTATTTCACATAGCATCTTACTCTAGTGCCATCCATATTGTTGTAAATGGCAAGATTTCATTCATTTTTATGGATGAATAATATTTCATTGTGTGTATATATATTCCACATGTTCTTTATTATCACCTTTAAACAGGTACTTAATTACATTTTAGCTGACCTACGCAAAAAAACGCACTAAAATGAAACATTATTTATAACCTTCATTCCAAACCTTACTCATCTAGTCTTTGCTTAATTCTATTAAAATTTAAAAATTCTTCACGATACAATTATATATGTGATATACATACATAAACTTATTATCTGTATACAAATATATGTATACATACATATGTATGTATACATGCATATATTTTTTCACATATATATAAAATTGACTCTTACTATATTACCTATACCATTTACATTTTTATGTTTTTCAAAGTAAATATTCTATGACTTTTATAGCATTTGATAAATTCTCTTCTATATTGGGTATTATGTATCATTGGTGGGTGCGTAAAATGTGTTGAACAATTTGGCTATGTAAGATGTGCATATGTTAGAATATGAAGTTCTCTCCTTAGATGAATTACTCTTCTATATAGAAACTTCTATACATATGTACATGGAGGTATGAGCAATAGTACCACTAATAACAGATGCCTGTAATAGCATATAACTGGAAACAATCTAAATGCCTCTCAAGAGGATAATAGATATATAGATCATGACATATTTACATACCAGCAAGTAAGAATAAATGATCTTTATGTTTTAGCATGAATAAATGTCAAAAATATCATTTTGAGCAAAGTTAGTTGCAGAAGGATACTGCAGTATGGTACCACTTCAGACTTTAAATGTGCAAAACAATAATTAATAATGCCTTAGGTTACTTAAATATGTAATAAGAACACGTAAGAAGAGAATGATTCAACACTAAGTTCAGGATTGGAGAATTGCAGGGGGAGTTGGGAGGATGAAGGAGGGAAATATGATCCAGGAGGGGCACACAGTAATTTTACATTTTCTATTTTAAAATAGTAACTTTAATTTTTTTTCTTACTTAAATTAAGTGGTTGATACATGGGTTTCTTGTATGTCTAAAATATTTAATATAGGTAATATTGCTACCAGTTAATTGATAACATATCTAAAGATAGTTTTAGAGAAAAGGTTTTTAGAAAGCAAAGATACCGATTTCAAATGTTATCCAAACTGTATCAAATCAAAAAGCAATGAGTGTGTTATGAAAACAGCAACTTAAGTCACATGAGATACCGGGATCAGATTTCCCAGGGTATGGGTGCATGGACCATTAGCTATAGCAACATCACCTTCGTTTTACAAAAGCAATTAGTACATGCTTCAGTTTTCAAAGTGAGCAATGATTACCTACTCTTAAAAAGTTATTAAAAGCACTTGGCTTTTGACCTTAGAACTCCATTGGTACATGGTACTGGGGTCAGCTTTTTGCTATCCTAATAAAAGTTGTCAAACACCATTTTCTTAGACTCCATATAAAAACAGAGACATTGCATAAGTTACCGTGATTTGAAAACATGCACTTTTATGTAGAGAGCTCAAGTAGTGGTCTTTTAGTAATCAGTTAAAATATTTTAAGTCAGAATAGGGAGAAAAATATGGAACAAGGAAAAGAAAGCTTACATACAAGGAGAAATTATGCATTGTGAGCTGATTAAACTCAGTATCTCACTTAAGTACAAGATAAGTAAAGAAAAAGAGCAGATAATCACAAAGAAGTTTGAGAGTTGGGGTATGTGTGGGCTGGTGGTAGGGATTAATCACATAAGGCCATGAGGGTTCACTCGGGGAATCTTTACACAGCAAAATAGGAGTAGTGCTCAGGGTCACAGAAATAAAAACATTTTCTGTGAACTGGCCTCACAAGAATGGGAGCTTGGAATGTGTGTGGTGGTGACTGAGGAGGTGGGTGTGTGGCTTAGATTCAATTGTCCTGTCTCCAAGAGGGCAGCATCAGCAAGCAGCGGTTTGCCCTCACCTCCCTGTTAATGCCCTTCCCAGACCACGTGTTCTTTTTTCCTTTCATTCTTTCTTTTTTTAAAAATTAAACTTTTATTTCCCCCTTTCCCCAGACTCTTAAGCTTGGTTCTGATGTGCTGGTTAATCCTTGGGGTATGTACAGAGGGCCCGGTCATGGACTGTTGTTATTATCTTAAATGGTGCAAAGGGCATCTATTACAATAGATTTTCAGGCACTATTTTGAAATAATTTTTCTGAAGTTTACCCTCTGTGTTTATCTTTGGTTGTGCAATGATTATGCTGCGCCAGAGAGCTTTGGTTGGAAACACAGTCTTGGGTTCTAAATAATCAATGCATCAAAAAAAAACAAACAAACCCCAAAACTGAAGGAATAGAGGAAACGTTTCTCTATCTTCCTTTTGTACCCTACCAAAAAAAGAAAGAAAAAAGAATGAAAACAAATAAGCTTAAAATTATGCAAACTCGTGCATATAAATTGCAATTGGTTACTGAATGTACATTTCATAAATTTATAATATCTAAGTATAAACTTCCCAGTCTTATTTTCCCAATATTGTTGTATGTTCTACCTGTATACAGAGGCAAGAGTGAGGCAAACATTTTGGGTTGTCTTGTCATCCGTCTATATTCTCCAACCTGGTGGTCCTCACTGCCAGCATGTTTTGTTGGTATTTGGTTGGGTGTGTTCTGCAGGCCCAGCATAAAGGAAGGGCCTCAGTTTCCCCCTGTGATTCAGTGTCACGGTACTTTGGTGCATTCTGGCTCTTAAATTCAATAGATTCATATACATAGATTCAGTACAACTAATAACTCTTAGAACATGATAATCAACCCATGTAAATTAAAACTTGAGAAGATCTGATATTACACACATCCCCACATTGCCGTGGGTTTGGCCCCATCATCTCTCTTCCCCGTCCCCACTGGTTTGTCATCTCATCTGTCCATCCACAAGCTACGCATGAGTCAACATGCATGTGCTAATTTCATTTGGCTGGAATTCCCTAAATGAAATTCTAGCTTCTTTTAAAGCACAAAGGAAAGATGTTTCTACCGCACTCGGCAATCACATGTTCAAACTTGTTTTCATCAGTGAAAAATTATAGTCCAAAGACTGTCTTATCAGAGTTGAAAAACAATATGTTTGATGACATCCTTTTCAACCTGAGATGGGCTTCATTTAAAAAAAAAGTTTTATTTTAAATACAGCATATTATAAGGTAGATTAGGAATGCTCTTACTCATCTAGTTTAGTTTTTTTTTTTTCCTGCCAGATGTTTATGTTGGTGAGAAACCAATAACACTGTCTAGACCTCTAGCGTATAGTAATCAAGCATGAATAGAAAACGTTCAGAGGTCACACTTCAATCTGGACCTACAACATCCTGCTATTCAAAACCAGATTAGAGATGATGGATCATGATAAACAGAACCACACTAAATGCTGAGTCAGTGATTTGAGAGTGGTCTGCAAAAAGCTAACTATGTCACAAAAAATCTGCAAGATAAAACAAAGTCTAGACATCATTAAATGTGCTGAGCTCCTACCTCCACCCCAAGTCGTCAACAACCACATGCTACCTTGTGACTTTCACATCAGCATCCTGTAAATCAGGAATCCTCAATCTTTTATGGAGGAGTTCCTTGAAGTTATGGCTTCCTGAGGCATGTGCCTGTGTGTGTGTGTGTGTGTGTGTGTGTGTGTGTGTGTACTTGCATGTGTTTGAAATTGCCTACATGTGCTCCTGTCAATAAATGCCTGAAAAAAGACAGAGAGAGAAAAGTGATATATATATGGCATCAGAATGTTCAGAGATCCCCAAGCAAGATTTTACCAAGCAGTAATATGTCATATTTTTTCACTAGATCTTGGTGGTTTTGTCTAGAAGTCATTAATTTGTTTTTTTATTGAGAGTGTTTCAGTTTTTGACTGAAATAATTTACTGATTAGAAAGTCCTGCTATGGAGGATCAAATTCAACATGAAGATATTTTTACTGTCAAATAATCAGGAGTCAGGGTCTGAATCCTGGCAAATCACAAAAATGCCTTCTTTGCGCTCTCTGCTTCTTGGCTGCCACTCACGAGTCTTTATGGAACTTTAGATCTGGAACACATTTGAGTTAATGCTAAATGCAAGATGTAGGTCAATGACTGTTTCTAAGAGGGCAAACCTTACTGCTTCCTAAGGTAAAGTGGAGTAAAATCATAGTGGAGTACTTTACGTTTTGTTTGGTTTTTTAAAGTTTTATTCAGTGGAGGGAGCAACTTGGTGAGTCAGTCCAGTTACTAGTGTATGAATTTCTTCAAACACTGAGGGACATCCAAAAAACTTACCTGGCTGAAAGTACCAATGCTACTCTGCAAAACAACTTCAACCTGAAATGCCCATATTTACCTTCACACCACCCTCCTGGCATGTGCATGCACACACGCGTCACTACTAACACATCCTCATAGTGGCACAGAGACTCTTTTCTGCAATGATTCAAATGCTTCCATTGCCGTGAGCAATAGCGAAAAAGTGATAGCCATGACTTTCTAATTCTTTTCATGTTTATTTTTGAGAGAAAGAATGCACACACACGTGCATGCATGCACAAGCAGTGAAGGGGCCCACAGAGAGGAGGACAGAGGATCCCAAGCAGGCTCTGCACTGACAGCAACGAACCCTATATGGGGCTCGAACACATGAACCGAGAGATCATGACCTGAGCTGACGTCGGATGATCAACCGACTGAGACACCCAGGTGTCCTGATAATTATGACTTTAAAAGGTAGTTGTGTCAAGGAAATTTTAATGTAAATATAATGTTCACTCGAGTGCAAATGAGCATGAGTCTAACACCGTACAGAAAAGCAAGTGGTGATAAAACAGTGTGGATATCCTATTGTTATAATACATTTGGACCAGAGGTGAATTGATGCTGCAGAGAGGAGACAGGGAGAGAGGGAGGGAAGGGCAGTACTGATTGGTCAGCAAATACCTTATGGTACCTGTCGAATCAGGCCTTAGAATCTTGTTTTCTCTGTAGGTCACTTTTTCCTGCCAAATAGACTCTAGACTACTGAAATTCAGACACAGTTATTACCTTTGCGTCTTTTCTACCTCCTAGCATTCTGTCTATCACATAGTCCGGGCACAACCAATATTAGCTAATTTGTAGTTTAATAAAAGATTATTCCCATCCAGTACAAAACCCCTCTTTGTTACTCTTTGCATCAGTGGATGGATGTTTTGTCTGCCTTCTTGACTGTTCAGTGTCTGAACCATGTCCCATACTTTCTCTTTCTCTAAGCCTCTTATTTGAAAGTGAAACATTCATTCTTAAGAACTTTCCTGCTTTCTTTCATCCTTCAGCCTCTCTACCTGGTCACACTGAGAAACTGAAATTAACTAGATTCTTTGGAATTACTAGTAAAATCACCCCTAAGAGAAAATGAGGCCACGATACATGAACATATTGTCATTATTCAAAATATGCTTTAATTACAAATGTGAAAGCTAATAAAAGCAGTATTCATGTAAATTCTTATATTCTTTGGTAATTTTCTCATGGATTTCATTAATAACTCACTGAATAGGTGATCATTAATTTTCAAACTACTCAAAAGCACTCTAGGATGTCACTGATCCAAAATGGACTAGAATTTTTAAAGATCATCTTCTATATGGAGCTTCGCTATAATTATCTATTTAATCATTGAATTCTATTTCCTTAACTATTTTTATTGCTTAGCTAACATAATTTTGGTTACTGGTAACATTTAATAATATAATAACTATGTTACATTTTTAATACAACCCACCCATCATTATTTTTCTTTTCCTTTAAAAATGCAATATGGATATCTCAACTTATGATGGAAATTCATCAAATTATGATGGAAAAAAGAAGACGTCCTGGTTTCCAGTTCAACTCCCTAAGAAATTCTGTGGAATCACAGAAGACTTGCAATAGTCAATTTCAGTTCTACAGCCCACATATTTTGAAATCTGAGAGTGATCTCCGCCATAAATTGAGATATTTAAAGTACAACTTCCAATTTTCATTCTGATTTCTGAGTCACAAGAGCACCCTATTTTAGCCAGTGACATATTTTATACTTTAGGATACTTAAACTTTGGAAAACATCAGCATATCATCTTCAAAAAATGATTAAAGTTATCGCTCCATGACATTTTGGAAGTACAATCTTTGTACTCATGTCCCGTCCCTCCCACTCATGCTTCCCCTCTCTATCTTCAGCATTTTGTAAGACGCAGTTTGTACTCTGAAAACAATAAATCCATCAAGCAGATTTTTAAAAGCTGCATATGCTTTTTCTGATACTGTCCCTTACCAGTGTGTCTTCCCTCATCTCCCTGAGAATCAGTGGTTTAAAGAACAAATCAGTGATGAGTTTTAGACCGCCCTCAGTGTTTAAGAGACACTGTTTATTCTTCCTCACCAGTGGAGTTCACTTTCCCATGTAGGGCCCCTCTCGAGTTCAAAGGTAGAATTCAGGTGTCATATTCATGGCTGGCAGGCAACAGTGCATCTGTCCTATTGTCAACCATTACCTCGCACAGTGTTTTGCATACAATGGGCTCTCAATAAATATTTGTGAGATTAGTTGGTAATGACTGATAGATTTGGGTGTTTCTGAGTTCTGTGCATGGATACTCACTAACAGATTTTTAAGGTAATGCCAAAAAAATACTTAAATGGGAATAAAAATAGTAGCATATACCTCTCTGGATTATTTTCAAGATTAAGTAAGACAATGCCTTTAGAGCTCTCAGCCTAGGTGGTTGTTCACAAGCAACAGGGAAAGAGCACAGGAGGATCAATGCAAACTCCTCTCATCATCATACACAAATAATTCCAGCATGTGCTTCCTGGATGGTATATCATCTTTGTTCAAGAATGACAGGTTACAGAAGACACACAGATGGCCAAAAGGTACATGAAAAGATGCTCAACGTCACTAATCATCAGGGAAATGCAAATCAAAACCACAATGAGGTATCACCTCACACCTGTTAGAATGGCTGGTCTCAAAAAGAGAAGAAATAACAAGTGTTAGTTAGGATGTGGAGAAAAGGGAATCTTCCTGCATTGTTGGTGGGATGTAAATTGGTGCAGTCACTGTAGTATACATATGGAGGTTCCTCAAAAAATTAAAAATAGAAATATTATATGATCCCATAATTCCACAACAGGGTGTTTACCCAAAGAAAATGAAAACACTAATTTGAAAAGACATGCACTCTTAGGATTGCTACAACATTATTTACAAAAGCCAAGATATAGAAGCAATCCAAGTGTCCATCCATACTTGAATGGATAAAGAAAATGTGGTGTATATATATATATATATATATATATATATATACATATAATATGTATATATATATACACACACATACACATATATTATACATATATACATACATATATATATATAAATGTGTATATTCATATATATAATGGAATATTACTCAGTCATAAAAAAGGATAAGATCTCGCCTTTTACAACAATATGGATGAATCTAGGGTATAATGCTAAGTGAAATAAGTCAGAGAAAGACAGATACCATATGATTTCTCTTATATGTAGAATAAAAAAAACCCATAACAAATGAATAAACAAAAAATAGAAACAGACCCATAAATACAGAGGCCAATTTGATGGTTGCCAGATGGCTGGAGGCAGGGTGATGAGCAAAATGTGTGAAGGGGAGTGGGAGATACAGGCTTCCAGTTACGGAATGAATAAGTCATGGGGAGAAAAGGTACAGCATAGGGAATATAGCCAGTGGTATTGTAATAGTGTTGTATGGTGACAGAGGGTAGCTACACTTGTGGGGAGCACAGCCTAACAAAAAGAGTTGTTGAATAACTATGTTGTACACCTAAAACTAATGTAACATTGTGTGCAACTAGGCTTCAATAAAAAAAAAGAACGATAACTATTAAAAGCAAGTGACTATAATCAGAGATTGAAAAACGTATACAATGACAAGTTTAACTTCAAACTATACCTTAATAATTCCTCTGGAATAGAGAGAGCTTCCAGTAAAATGTTCTTTTAAATAAAGTTTTGGTTTTATGATATAGCTTCAGATCCTTAAGCATACCTGTAACTAAATAATATATCCCTTCTACCATGCCTTTGACTTTGGGCACATTTTGTTATTATAGTTATAAGGACCTTTGGCAAAATACTCAGACAGCTTATACATACTATTTTAAATGAAGAAAGTTGCAGAAGTTTTGCTCCAGGAAGGGAGGTGGCCCAAATATCCCTTTCAAGCGGCAGCCTTGACATTTAGCATACTTTTTCCCATTCCACAGCTGCGCCACGTGCTTGAAACCCCAGCCTGCTCGTGCTGGTGCTCTATTCCATGTTTGGCTCCATCTATATAGCAATTTTCAAAGCAGGTTCCAACTTGCTTGGGAAGACTTTCAGATATTGTATATGTTGCCCGACAAAGCCATGCAAGGAGTGATTTCTTCATCAGTGTGCAAAAACAATTATTCTCAAGTCATTCCATTTTGCAATTCAGCAAGATCTGCACAGAAGTCATCGTTAGATTTTTCGTTTTTGTTTTTGTTTTTTTCTTCCAGACGTAAGGAAATAAAGTCCACTTGCCATTGACATTTTACCTTTCATTTTATATTTTTGGACTGGTTGAACTATTTTTGCCCAAAAGGCTTAGACAAATTATAGTGATGTCATGCTAGCAGGCTGAAACTTCAAAGGACATAGGGCATGGGGAAAAGGGAAGTCGGGTTATAACAACCAAACTGATAGAGTTTCACTCTGGCTTCGCTATATGCCAGTGACTCCTCTAAGCACTCTACACAGTGGCTCATTTAATCTTTGAAACAATTTTATGACATAAGTACTATGACCATCCTCTTTATATTGGTAAGAAACAGACTGACTTGCCCAAAGCTATCCAGTGCAAGAGCCAGGATTCAAACCCAGAAGTCTGATGTCAGAGCAAGCTCTCTGAGCCAATATATTAGGTTTTCTCTCATCAGAGCCGACCTTGACATCAACATGCTCCTCTTTTATTGGAATAGTAATATCTAATTTAATAGATACATGCTGCATCTACCCTCCAGAAATGTGACAGGGTCTCATGAAGCACCATTAATGATTGTCTCTCCAACCCTTTAAAACGTTAACATAGCGTTGCATGCATCCAGGGAAGTCTTTGTTTACTAGAGGAACCTGCATATTTTGAAGCATACATCACTCTTGGTTAAAAGGCATTAAATATGCCCTTACTTGCTTTCCTCTGTGAACCAATGAGCAGAAGACAGTTCACAGGAGTCAGTGTTTGTGGTTTCCCATCATGGGAAATGGGCCAGAATTCCTGAAGCCCCATTGAATTGGGAGCCAATGTACTACAGAGCACGTCAGACTTTCATTTTGCTAGTGAATTGGAGACCTAGTCAGGTGAAATGTAAAACTCTATTTCACAAAAGATAGAAGATACTGAACAGTCAACAGAATCCCCCAGGGGATCCAACCTCATGTTGAATTTATTCTACGTCCATTGAACCTCACTTGGATTGAGATTTTCCTAAATTTTCCTGGGGAAAAGGGGGGGACAGAGGATCTGAAGCAGGCTCTGCACTGACAGCAGAGTCCGATGCTAGGCTCGAACCCACAAACCATGAGGTCGTGCATGACCTGAGCCAAAATCGGATGCTCAACTGACTGAACCACCCAGGTGCCCTATATTGAATACTTTTTAAATAATCAGTGTGATTTACGCTATGTGAGCTGTTCTTACCTTATTAGATGCCGTGAAATAAAGGCCAATTTATTTAATTTCTTTTTGGTCTATTTCTCCATTCCACTTTGCAAACCGATGAAGTTACGTGCATGTGTGTCATCTGGGTTTTTCTTTTAGCTTCCCTATCTCTTTCTAGTCTGAATATTAGTGTCTTTTATTTTTCCTTAGAGGCAGTCTTATTGGCACATCAGTCCAAACTTGTTTGCGGAGTTTGTCGAATATACATCAAGGAATTCCAGCCATCTCATGTATGAGAGCCCAGCATTTCAGTCTAGGAGAATTTTTGACTGGAAGTACTTGGAAGCTGAAGGGAGGATATGGTAGGGATTCTTAATTCAGGGTCTAAGGGTAGAACAGGACATCCATTAACTTGGATGAGGAAAATTTTCATTTTTATTTTCACAAAACTGTAACTGGAATTTGGCATTTCTTCCAATTATGAATGTTGACCAACTGTCACCTCCCCCTGCCTCGCACACAATGTCATTAGCTGTCCCTGTGACTTTGTCCCCAATAGAAACCAGACTTTTCCATATCACATTACAGTTGGTGCAGCTATCACAAAATATCATTTACACTCATTCCTACCCTAGAGTTTTGGGAGTTATCACACTCACCCCAGATCACACACGATTGTGGTTTTGTGCAATCGACTTCCACAGATGTTCGCATGACATCGTTGCTGGCCCCATTCAGCCACCAAACAGTAGAGTTAAAAGTTTGCACATTGCCGACCCAGATGTGGATTTTGCTCCCCAGTATTCTATCTATAATGTTTGGTGACAAGGAGATGAATCAGAGACTACTACACAGTTTAATGGTCTTTTTCTAACTAACGATAACAATCTGCACACTGGTATCTTTAAGAAACATTTAATTTATATTTACTTCCCTATATTTTAAACATCTTCATCTATGATACAATTCATTCGTTTTCTATTACCACACAACAATTTTGTGTTTGGAATACCTTGATAACTATATTTTACTATAAATGATTTCCTTCATAATTCTACGTGTTTTATTTATACACCAAAAAATACCATTCTGAGATGTGATCTGCAGGCTTCACTAGATGCAAAAAAGACCCGTTGGCACAAAAAATACGAAGAAGCCCTATTTGAAAGGATTAAGGGGCAGCAGATCTTCAGGAATGAAATACACCACAAAGGCACGAAGTCTGGGTGCCCAACAGGAGGGAGGAGGCAGTACAGGCGCCAAGAGGACACGTAAGAGTTTATGGCGGATGCACAATTCATCCAGAGAAGGGCTGTCTACTCTCGCCATCACCACTGTTAACCTCAAAGTTGTAATTCCCTGAAAAGTAGACACCATCCTCTGCTTTCAGGAAAGAGACTGTGTACCTGTGAGCTTGGTGGTAGAGGGAACAGGAGTAAGAGAAACCCTGTGGGTTGTGGTTGGGCAGAAAAAGGCAATTCCATGTGAAGGAGGATGCGATTAAGACGGTGTGTTCCATCACCCCTTACGGCTTGAAGGTCTTTTCCCAGCAACGATTCTGTATTTTGTTTACATAGGGACAGGGATCCTTAAAAATAACAGGCAGAATCCCTGTTTTATATATAAGGATTTTAAGGCAAGGAAACGTAAATGATGGTTTTCATACACAGGACATCATTTGGGAGAGTAGAACTAGGAACTGTTAAGTTATATCGAGTGTGCATATTTGTGTGTCAGAGAGACAGAGAGACAGAGGGAGATACATGCACACAGAGACGGGGAGATACACACATGCACACACACACACAGAGGGAGATACACACACACACACACACACACACACACACACACACACACACATACACACGAGACAGAGAGATTGATTGACTGATTGACTGAGAGAGAAAATACCCAACGAGGAACCTTAAAACTTTGTCCCATGGCCAAACACTTTAAATCTCTGGAAGAAATTGAAACCTCCGATTACTTTTTGAGAAACTTGATGAACGTAATCAAAGTAATGATCATCATGAAAATAACATTTCAGGTAGTATTAAAAGAAGCATTTTCTTCAGAGGCTTCGAAACCTTGTTTACATGACACTTCATTAATTTCACAACATAAAGTGAAGCAGGAGATCTGGACTTTCTACTTCCCTCCATTCTGCAGCAGAGGGCAAAGTGGTATGATACACAGTAGAGATTGTATCTGGTGTTTAGAGAAGTGACTTTTTGTGGATAATTGACAAGTATTATTTAGCCTTTGGTCAGTGGGAAGGTTGGGTGCAGAGGAGAAGTTTGAGGGGAACAAGAGAAGTAAGTGCTCTTGAGGTTTGGATGTGCCCCAAATCAGTCTCCATCCGACAAACATTGATTGAGCCATGATCCATGCGCCAAGCACAGGGGAGGCATGAAAAGGGCCAAGTCCCCAGTAATCAGTCAGTTGTGGTAGCCAAAATTCTTTCTTTTCAAGTATAGTACCTGGATTTGCTACTGTGCAAACTGCCTAAGAGGTCAATATATATCAAAAAAAAAAAAAAAAAAAGAAAAGAAAAAGAAAAACTATGCAACATAAAGAATTTCTTTCTTGGGTGGACACAGACAGCTAAAGTCCCGTTTGCTGTTAGAGCTGTGAAATGCTTAATTTTCCCCACATATAAAAAGTAACCATTTTTCTTTAAGTGGCTATTTTTCTTTAAGATGCTCCATTTTTGGCCACATAGAGACTCTGTGTGTGTGTGTGTGTGTATACACACATAGGCAAATACACACACACACACACACACACACACACAGAGACGAATGACAAGACAGAGGCAGCAACTTTCCAGGGATAATATCCTTATTCTAGGAGGCCAATAGCTGTCAAAAACCTCATCATTTATGAAAATATAAGGGGAAGCAGGAATGTTTGATTTAGTCTTACTCTCAAAACACCAAACCACAAGATATTTTTGTGATACCTTTAGTAAGACATTGTTTGTGGAACCTTTCCATTTGTGACAATGGCTTCGTCAAATAAGACAACAATGAAGGAAACACTTTTGCTTTGAAAGGGCCAACCAATTATAGTTGTAGACTTTATACTCCTATATCTTAGTTCTTACACTTCCTCTAGCCAATTGCAAACTGTTATCACCAGATAACACAGCTTAAAAAAAAACTTATTGGAATGTTGGGTTTCTTAAAGGTTTTATTTTTCTAAAGCCATAATAAAATGGTTACATTTAAAATCTTTTGCTAAAGATTTATCCTAAAGCCATCATAAAATGGTTACATTTAAAATCTTTTGCTAAAGATTTATCCTAAAGCCATCATAAAATGGTTAAATTTAAAATCTTTTGCTCTCTCTCTCTCTTACTTTCTGATTAGACTTGACATTGTTTACTCTGTCCTATACTGGGCAATATTATCTGGTTTAACAAGGAGAAAGATTTTCACGAGCATTTAGGACAAGCTTACAGCCTATAAGGGGATATAACTAGCATGTTATCTTCATAATCTGTCTTATCACAATCACCAACCTTAAATTTCCCCTCTTCAAGTCATGTCAGGGCTATTAGGTGAAAGCCAAATGACCTTTTGCCAGTAACACACAGCACAGAAATCTGTTGACACTTGGAGGCCACTTGTAATATTGTTAACAATTCAGAACTTCATACGGATATGAAAAACAACTGGATTAACCAAAAAGGTTAAGATGATATCATTTCTGACCCACTCACATAGATGATATCAATACAGAGACTTACAGAGCAAACAACATGGAGCCATGAAACAGGACTAGGATACCTTTCCTGAATTCAGGAAGATTATTTTATTGCAAAATGCTATATCAATTCGTATTCTTAATACCAGGATCAGGCAGAAGTTCCTGTTTCTTTAGTGTACCCCTTAAAACACAGTCTGCCATTTGGCTGGTGTCACATGAGCCCAAGTACGTTTGAATTGCACCACTGTATTTGTGTTTTATTATATTTCAAACGCCTGCCTCCAGCATACCTGACACCCGCTTGGAACTCAGAGCAGCTCCAGGCTGCCAGAGGAAATACCAGCAGGCTCTCACAGGGCAGGGCAGATTACTCCACTGACACACAGCCCTTCCAGGCCCCTCTCTTGCAGGGACCAGGCCACCTCGGGCCAGACCAGCCCCACGGCGGACCCCCACCAGCACAGCAGAGCTCCGTGCTTCTGCCTGAAGCTGCTCATCACGACTGCTTTGCTGACACTCAAAACGACCTTGCTTCTCTTTCCAAGGTTAAAAGAAACCCCCCCCCCACACCTCTCATAAAACCTTATCTAGAAATAATCAGACCAGAAACCAGAGAGGCATTAGAGAAAAAAACATCCCAGAAATGCTAAATACCAGAGCAAGGGAGATGGAAATCATTGCCACGGCAGGGAGGAACTTTATCCAGCCGATGAGATCATTAATTATCCGAGTTAATATCTGCGTCCGTGTATGGAACTGTTTTCCTTTTAATACCTCTCATCCCACCCTCCCCCATTCGCCCCTCACCTGCCAGCCTTCTGTCTCTGGTGTTTTTCCAAATGACATCCAGGGCTCTAGCCGTGGAGTCTCGGATGTGATCGCTAAAGGACCTCCGGAGAGGGGCTCTCAGGGGCCGAGCCATCACGTGGGCCTCGGGGTCCCCCATCCACCCGCCAGGGACTTCAGCGCAGCCCTGGCGTCGCGACCATGCCGCTCTCCTCCCGCCGGTGTCCTCCGGCGGCTGCGGACCGTCGCTGCGCGGGGCGGCCGGGCTGCGTGCGCGCCGGGCCCGGGGGCGAGCCGCCGGCGAGCCCTGCGCCCTCAGGATCCCGGCATTGCGGCTCGCACTGCGGCCCGGGAAGCGCCGACTGCAGGCGGCCTCCTGGACCGCCGCCAAGCGCGCGCGGCTGCCACATCTGGAAAGGCTTACAAATGAGCCAGCGACACGCTCGCGCAGCGCCCGGGCTGCCTTCGTGGCTATCTAGATGATTCTGGCTTCCTGTGTAATCCAATAACTTGACTTGGTACATGCTCGGCCGTTCGTCTATTCAATAACTTGAATAGACGTCTCCTTCCCGGGCAATCCAGGTAACCTTGCACTTGTGAAGGGGAAGGCAGAGCAGGAGGCAAAAAAGCGAGGGAAGGAGGGGGGGGGGGGGTGGCAGGTAGAGGTCTCTTCAACTTCCAGTAAATTCTCATTCACATTTGCATTTGATGGACTCGCTGTGTTTTACTAAGTCAAGGTTTTCGATGAGGCCGTTTATGACAGAGAAAGGTCAACCTTTAGCTGTGGGTTTGGGAAGGAAAATATGGCTGTCATCGGCATCCTACACATCAGTCTGGATTCTCTAGGAAATGGATACCTGAGTTTTAAAGGAAACATTAATCATCTCCTCATACCTCCCCTCTAACTATGCTTCTACTTACATTAGGTGGTTTCATCATATCATTCTAGGTTTTGCCTCTCAATAGGGTTCAACTGTCCCCTGGTTTTGAGAATCTTTTGGTTCCAAATGAGCAAACTTCATAATTATAATTGCACATCAAAAACTCTCCCCCAAAGAATAAAAAAAGTGCCAAGCACCATGAAATCAAAATATGGGCCAAATGTTTCTTTGACAAGATACGTTTTTGAGTTTCTGAAATCTATTTCTTTCCAATGAATTTGGCCGATTCTCTGCTTTTTAATGCAGTATTAATCCTCTCTTTTCTCACTATCCCCTAAATGCCATCTTTTAACTTTCAAGGTTTGGCATGGAGGCTTACTATTGGCATCACATAGTATCTAAGGGCCAGTTCATAACCTTTGCAAAATTAGATAATGCTGTAAAAGCACTTTGTAAATTGCAAGGTACCATGTGAATGCTAATTATTATCATAATTATTTTTATATGAAATCATTTTCAGCCCACACTGATCTCCTGAGTCTCCAGATTTCTACAGCATGCATCCTCTTTCTCATCAACTTTGACAACTTAATTATACAAGGGACGATAATTACAATAGTGTGATTGTGCTTACTAGTTATAACACTTGTACCACTACTTATTAGCAACCCACGAGTTTTCAATCATATTGTTCCCAAATTGTTAAAGCTTATGAGTCTCTCCAACTGAGAATGTGCATGTCAGTAGATATTGTCTTCTTTGCCTTATCATTGGGCTGGACATAGATGAGGAGGCAACAAGTGCTAATTGCTGTTATGTAGACCTCTGTCCCTGTGGGGGGTCAATTCCGAGAGAAAATTCTCCATTAAAAAAATCTCAAAAAATCTGATTGCCCAATACATGGCTCGATTTTAAAACAAAGTACCCTGGGGGCGCCTGGGTGGCTCAGTCGGTTAAGCGGCCGACTTCGGCTCAGGTCATGATCTCACGGTCAGTGAGTTCGAGCCCCGCGTCGGGCTCTGTGCCGACAGCTCAGAGCCTGGAGCCTGTTTCAGATTCTGTGTCTCCCTCTCTCTGACCCTCCCCTGTTCATGCTCTGTCTCTCTCTGTCTCAAAAAGAAACAAACGTTAAAAAAATTAAAAAATAAATAAATAAAACAAAGTACCCAAAGTCTGTGTGTGTGTGTGCGCGTGCGAGCGCGCACGTATTTGTTTCTCCTTCAAAGAGGTCTGAGCACTGTGAAACAGGTTGACTCATTTTCTGGTCAGGCTGAACAAGGCAGATCTGTTTGTAGATGAATATTATGAAGTAACCATAGGACAACTAGTGAGCCACACTCTATGCCAGGCATGGGAAAGTTGAGGATGAATAAGATGTCAACTCTGTCTTTGAGGAGAAATCACACTGACCACAAATAATTTTAAAATAGTGTCATAAGTTCTAAGATAGACGCATGTACAAAGCATACAGGAGCAAAAAGAAGGAAAGGTAGCTTAGATTCCCAATTACTCGTAAGTACTGACCTCACCTAAATTTCCAGGATGGATTTACAGCATGCAACCATTCCTAGCATGAATATCAACCACGGATTGTATGAGTTATGCAAAGTGACAGAGTGTAATGAAATTGAAGTCTTTCTACACCTAAACACAGAAAGGGAAAAGGGAGCAACAAAGGGAAACGGCATTAATTGAGTACCTATGATGTACCAAAACCTCTTCTAGCACTGTAGATAGATAGACCTCCATGGACACAGACCCTTATAGGTCTTATTATCTCCTCCTCAGAGATGAGGAAATTGGAGGGCAGAGAAAGAGATTTGAGAAAGGTCAGGTAGTAACTGGCAGATCCAGGATTCACACCCAGAGCTGTCTGCGTCCAAAGCTCATTAGCTTCCCAATCAACTTGATTGTTCATAAATTAATGACAGTGATGACAATGACCCATTAGTGTTTATCTAGGGTTAGCTGATACCAAGCTGTGGGCCAAAGCTCTTTAATCTTAGCTAAATAAAATCACCACAGGGTCCATGGTGTGGAAGAAGCCTGAGTCTCAGATGAGTTTTAGAAGATCCCACCTATGAAAATTGAAGGGCAGTGAGCAAGAGAACCAAGGCCTGGTCAACACATATTGCTTAATGATAGGGCGCTCAGGTCTGATCTCCAAGGTGTTCCAGAATACCCTCCTTCTTCTCTGTGACCCTCTCTTTCAAAGACAATAATACTAGTATTTCGCTGAAGCGCATCTCAGCAGGTATTGAAAAAGCCTACTTATTTTAAGCACAGGTTCCATTAGGTAGAACAGTCCATGGACCTAACCTAAGAAGTTATTATATAAAAAAAAAAAAAAAAAGGAAACCTTACCAACATAAATGTAACTTTTATTGACAGATGATTGGAGAAAGGGAGCATAGCCAAATGTTTTTGAGCAAGGTGGGCTTTAATTATTGATTTTACTGTATTCCAAAGTAGGGCTCGCAACTTGTTACCTTATTTCTGAAAGCTCATTAAATTCAAATTTCATTGTGAATATATTTCAACTCCTTGCAAATGAGTCTCAGCCACATATCATGGGAATGATGTAAAGACACTGATACAGTGTAAATTTTAAATTATTTTTTTTTGTTTTCTGTATTTATTGGCCAATAGAAGAAATGTTATATGCAGAAAAAGTGCTTTTCAAAATCTACTGTTTATAGAATAATTCCTCAAGTTTTATTCCCACAAGTTCCAAATAACCCAAGTGTCTTCTGAGAGATAGAGACAGTATGCCATAGTTAATGTTATCTCAGCTTGGCAGATGGGGAAAGTGGGAATATGAGAAATCTGTTGATTTCTTTCAAGATCCTCCTGGGAATTATAAGAGAAATGAGAAGAGCAACATTATGCTTTGATTACTTCTCAGTTCCTTATTGTGATAAAGGGCCAGTTTCAGCCATTGGTGGGGCTTTCTGACCTGGGGGACTCTTGTTTGTGTTAAGCTACAGACTCTGGCTCAAATATGTCCCTAATATTTTCCATCTAAGAAAACTATTCCACTTTGGTAATGT
Organism: Panthera tigris; assembly: GCF_018350195.1. Lineage (NCBI taxonomy): Eukaryota > Metazoa > Chordata > Mammalia > Carnivora > Felidae > Panthera > Panthera tigris. The sequence continues at coordinate 25,197,327 of NC_056663.1, read as the reverse complement.
ATTATAGATTTTATCTAATTTTCTGTAATTGATAAATTTTGTCTTCTTATTGAGAACAAAAATTTTTAACTTTATAGTCTTTCTAGGTCCCATACACTTTGATCTAATGCTAGAGAAAACTTATTTTTCAAGCCTGTGTAGCATAAATCCACTTTGATCTTATGGCCACTCTTATTTGCTGATGCAACTCATTTAAGCCTCTTTTGAAGTAATTAGAGCAGTAGGGCTACCCAAAGTGCTGGTAGGTTCTTTCAAAATAGTATGAATAATGATGGGAAATGAAATGTTTATTAAGAGTCAATACCATGCTCAGATCTGGGTCTTTGGAACAGGAAGGAAATTATTAAAACCCCATTTGGTTAAGCCCCATGAGAGATCGAGCCCCTGCAACAGGACAACTGATTTAGTGAATGACAGTGCCTACCCTGGCATAACAGATCTCCCTAAAGGGCTGTAACGCCACAAAAGGAGTTCTCCATTGTGTATCTAAGTATCCAAAAGCCCACGACAAGAATTTGTAGTATGAAGCTTCTGTAACTCTGAGGAATATATAAGTGGTTTCTGTTTTTCCAATGAATAATACCTAGCGTGTAGGTTACATGCTGCCGATATCTGCTTTCATTCTGAATTTTGTTTATTTAACATGACTCTATTGAGTGTATTTGCTCTGGTGGAAGTGGCAATTGTATTTGTTAGTGTGCTTCTATAATTGGAACTCTAAGGATTACACTCAGTTTGGTTGAGAATCTCCTCTACGATAAATTGTTAAATATTTTCAACCAAAGTGTTCAAAGCAAGGTTGTTTACACTATCAATTAGGTATGTAGTGATGCTTGGGAGACCAATAGACCACAACGACAATTTTCTTCAAATTGCTGATCTCTGACCTGAGGACAGACAAGAGTCTCCTTGGAAGACAAGAAGAAAATCTTGGAATATTCATCTACTTATATAGCTGTTTATATATTTCTATTTTTCGAATATACAGAGCATACAAGTATAGTGATTTATGGATAAAGTTTATAAATCAATGTATACATTGGGGTTCTGTGCTCAGAAAGTTTTAGTGATGGGAGTTAACAATCAAAGATATTCAGAGACTATTTCTCTACAACTACTGATATATACCCAAATCACACTATCTGTCAGAATAAAAGCAACTTGTTGGGGGGAATACTGTTGAATAAGGAGAAAGGGTGCACTAAAATAAGAAGCAAATAGAAGGAAAGAAAAAGATTCTTTTCTTCCTGACTGACACAATGACACCTTCTTTCCTTTTTAACTACTGAATTTCATTACTAACTAGACTTTCTGAAACAAAGTTCTTCACCTGGGCTGAGAAAAGTCACCTTGCCTCTGAGAAAGGAAACTGCTACATACTGAATATTTTTGTTCTCCTCCAAATTCATATAATGAAAACTAATCCTCAATGTGATAGTATTAGAAGGTGGGGCCTTTGGGAAGTGATTAAGTCATGAGAGATGAGCCATCATGAACGGGATTAGTGCCCTATAAAAGAGAATTTGGGGTATTCCTTGCCTTTTCTCCATGTGAGGGCTCAGCAAGAAGATGGTCTCTGGCAACCAGGAAGTAGGTTATCACCAGACACCAAATCTGTGGGCACCTTGATCTTCGACTTCATTGCCTCTAGACTGTGAGAAAACAAATTTCTGTTGTTTGCAAGCCACCTGGTCTCCGGCATTCTGCTGAAGCAGACCAAATAGACTAAGGCAGAGACAGACCTTATTTCAGTCCTGCCCCTTGACAGCCTTGTGATCTTGGAACAGTATTTTCACGATTGCTGGAAAGGGGATTGACCAGATCCCTGATTCTGGTCCAAAGCGGGAGACAGAAGTAAAGGGTACAGAATCACACAGGATGGGGCCTGTCCTACTGAAGTGGAACAAGAAAGTTTACAACTCTACTGGCGTAGGTGGTCTCATTCCACTTCTCAAAACTATCTCCACAGAATCTAATCTATCAGTAAATTAATTGGCCATTTTAATACTGTCCTCAAGCTATTTTCAAGTTGCTTTGAATATGTTTCTTTGGAGTTGTTCATTTGTTTATTTTGCTTTACTTGTCTCTCAATTATTTCCTTTCCATTTTCTGTTGATTAGTTGACTCTGGTTTTCTACACTGGAAATTTTGGCAGAAAGACAGGAAAGAAAAGGTGCTAGAGAATGGGAAGAGGAAGTAGTGATGCTCCCAGAATTTTTTTTTAATGTAATGATTTCAGATTTTCTCCTGTGTCATGATTTCAGAACGTTAAAATACTTTTAATTCTATAGAAATATCAACAAGGATGCATCACCAATACTAGTACTAAAGAAATAATTCATCCAAAATTTATGTTGCCTTAGCAAAGAATAGGATATCTACTGGTAAAATAAATTTTAGACACAGTGAAGTTTAGGAGGAAATAATTTCCTTGCTCTTATTTTTCATTTTCTTCTCTTCTCCCTTTTGTCATTTTATTCTTCTATTATTTATTCTTCACAATATAAAATTCCAGTACATTATGAATTAAAGGAGTCCAACATTATGACACAGAATTACAGTGATGTAATTTCTCTCCAAAGATTTACAGTATGACTATCTGAATTGCTTTTAAATTGTATATATTTCAATTCATACTAGTTTTGTATGTATCTTTATATTGAGGTTAGAACCAAAAACATCAATCTTTTGTGGATTCTGAATTATAAGACTTCTGAGAAACAAAACTAAATACTCAAATGCTTTATTTTACCTTCATGTAAACTCACTGCCACAAGTTTCCTTAAAGAATGTCAGATGTGGTTATCCTTTGGATTATAACAATTATCAATAACCTCTAATAACATGCTATGCTAATAATAAAATCAAAAGCAATTTGGGATAGTGGCTGAATGGTGCACTCAAGCATATACATTCAGCAATAGTTTCAAAGTCAGACAACTAGGAACACAAATATTTTCTATGTTAATATAACCTATTGATAATTAGGTTAATGTAACCTAATTATACCTTTTCAACCATATTACTAATAAACGTTATTTATTTAGAGGACCCAAAACACTGCTAGTAACAGCTGGTTTGAAAGTTTTCATAAAAAGTTATTTTACAGGTTGCCTTAACTTTTGTCCATGAAAGGATTCTGATGATATACCCCACGCCCCCCCCCCCATACAACAAATACAAAATAATGTTTTTCAGAAATTGCACGTAGGTAATTCAGGACTGTGACTTCTGAAAGAGGGTAAAAGGAAATAGATGAGCTCTACCATTGCTACAGCTTACTGCTTTAAGGGTATTTTCTGGTCACAGAGTGTAGAGAGGAAAACCAAACATAATCTGAGAATCTTGAGGTGACAGAGATCAGAGTTTATGGAGACTGAGGCAGTTAGGTCAGACTACCAAAGGAAAGAGAGCAACATAGTGAGTTCTGCAGATCCGCAGAGGAGTCTCCCCAAGCCTTTGACTGAATACTGATCTGCACAGGTGTAGAAGGAACTTTCCCAAACTTGAGAAAGAAGTAATGGAAGTCAACAGGCAGATAACACCCCGGCGCTCACACAGGGCTGCAATTAGTTTCTGTTTCCACCAGTCAGCATGAGGAGACCTCATGTAATATGGAGTATTAGATAGAATCCCTAGAAGAGTCATGCCTCAGTAGTGGCACTAAATTAGTTCTGCTCTGGACCTGCTAGCAGAAGAAAGGAAGTAATAAAGAGAAGAAATCATTGAAATTGAAAACAAACAACAGAGATTAAAAGATGGTTCTTTGGATAGATCAACAAAATTGATTAATCTCTAGTCAGATTAACTAGAAAGAAAAAGTGAATTTAATAGGATTCAAGGTTAATATACAAAAATCAATTGTATTTCCGTATGTTAACAATGAACATTGCTAAATCTCATTTACAACATGATCAAAAAACATGAAATACTTAGAGATAAATTTAACAAATATGCGTGCCAAAACATATACACTGAATGGTTTGTAAAACACTACTAACAGCGATTAATTACCTGAATAGAGAGATATACCATGTTCATGGATTTTAAGACTTATACAAGAACTTTTGTGGCCTTAAGTGAGACAAAGCTTTCTTAGGACCCAATATGCATCAATCATTTTAAAAAAAAGGATAAATTGAACAAAAAAGACTTTGCTCTTTTAAAAACACTGCAAGGGAAAGAAAAAGTCAAGCCACTGGCTAGGAGAAAATATTTACAAAACATATACCCAGAATATATAAAGATCCCTATAATTCAACTTAACAAAAAGACAAATAATCAGATTTTAACAAATGGGCAAAAATTTTGAAATAACACTTTACAAAAGAAGGTATAAGATGACTAATAAGTACATGAAAATACACAATCTCATTAGTCATTAGGGAAATGCAAATTAAAGACACATTGAGGTACCACTACACACTGAAATGAAAAAGACTAACCCTATCAAGTGTTGGATAGGATGTGGGACAACTGGAATTCTTATATATTGCTGGTGGGAACGTAAAATGGTTTAACCAATTTAAAAGTCTGGAAGTTTCTTATAAGGTTAAACATACCCTTACCAACTAAATCCACTCAGGTATTAGTCAAAAGAAATGATAACATACGTTTGCACAAATACTTGTAAGATAATAGTGACAGCACCTTTGTCCACTTACAGGTAACTCTATAAAAGGCACAACTATAGTGCCAGACACGAGCTCAGCGCTTGCTAGAGGCTGAGGATGCGGGTGGGGGGTGGGGGTGGTGGCGGCGGGTAGAGTGAGATTCACTATAACGCACATGAGAGCTATTTTGAAGGTGATGAAAAAAAGCAAAATGATAAATAGGAAATATTTTCAACATAAATAACCAAATAAGTGTTAATGTCCATAATAAATCACTTCTACAAATCAAAAAAAAAGCAAAATAGAAACAACCCAACCGAAAAAAATCAGTGGATTTTATTTTACAGAATACATAGAGGTGACAGAATTGGGAAATAGAAGCTCAGGGTTCAAATTTTGATATCACTGAAAATTCTGGGATAAAAAAACAAATCATCGGAGCTCTGGATCTTTGAGAATCAGATGTAAGCCTTCGCAGAGAGGCGGGGCGGAATCTGCTGCTTAGAGAACGATCACTGGCTCTGAGCATGTATGGAATGTATATATGGAAATGATATCCCAGTACTGTGTTACTGGGTCAAATTGTATGAGAGTTTTATAATAAGGCACTTAAGATATTATCAATAATAAAATTTATTTATTTATTTATTTATTTATTTATTTATTTAAGATTTATTTATTTTTGTGAGAGAGAGAGAGAGAGAGCACAAGCAGGGGAGAGACAGACAGAGAGGGAGACAGACAGTCCAAAGCAGGCTCCATGTGACAGCCCAACATAGGGCTTGAACCCACGGACTGTGAGATCATGACCTGAGCCAACGTTGTACACTCAACAAACTGAGCCACCTGGTGCCCCAATAATAAAGTTTATTTGAATGATATCACAAAAAGACTCATTCTATATTGGATAATTATTAGTATAATTTCACACAATGTTATTAGTATTGGCATATTATTAGCCAAAGCAATAAAAATATTTCAACTCAATGATAGATTACTATTGGATTGCACTATTGTATTAGGATATGTTATTTGTATGGATACATATTCCTTTCCAAGGCACCTAATGGAATCTTAAAAAGTGATTATTCAAGTAAACAGGTATCCTGCTAACATTAGCAGAAAAAGAACATGTAACTTTCATAGTCTCTTTCTGATAAGTAGTAAGACAAAAACCTCTTTGCAAATATTTGAAGCAAGAAAAAACAACAGGAAAGAAAATGAAACTCTTACTCTTCTGGCTGGCATACAAAAAGCTAAAGGAAGACAAGTCAGGAGAAGAAAGTAAAAAGAAGAGCCGGGAAAGGGAAAAATAGTACTATTAAGGGAGATGCAACATCACTACTCATTTGCATAGGTTATGCTGTACAGGAAGTGGCAATCTGTAAACTTCACCTGAAAAAAGGAATCTGCAGAGAAAGTCGAGCGTACTCTCACTGAAGAAAAAAAGCAGATGACAATGGGCAGTGGAGATTGCTAGAAAGTGCTTCTTTTAGACAAAATCCTTTCCCTTCCTTTCCCTCCTTTTTTTCCAGTTGTGGGGTGGGGGAAGGGCACCCTCATTAATAGATAGAAGAAATATGGTGCCTGCACTGCTTCCCTAATCTTGAATGGGAGACTCAGGAGGTTCTGACCCTAATTCTTCCTCACACTCACTACTGGCTTGGCCTTCATGGTCTTTGAGACTTTTCAATGTGTGGCCAATGGCTGGCCAGAATCTGGATGAATGGTCAGGGATGAGCACAGAAATCTAGAGGAAGCATTTAGAAACTTCTTATAGTAGTTGGACAGAGTAATTTTATGTCTATTGAATCTAATGATAAAACACTTTTGTTTCTCTTTTTTATGTTTTTGCTTTTTTCCCCTCAGTTTTATTTTCTAGGACTCTATTTTTATTATATTTTAAAATGGTATGTGTCACCAGAAGAGTGAAAAAAAAGGTCACCATAAACAGGTTAGGAACTTTGCTCTAAATATATGCATAAAATATGTAGAGATAATAATTGCTTGAGTATTTCAATGGGTGTTCATTTAGCTCTCGTGTATCTAGATGGATAGAAAAGGTAAAATCACTGTTTTGTGAATTATTTAATCAGCCTCTGAATTAAACAATTGTTGATGGAGCACCTGGGTGGCTCAGTCGGTTAAGTGTCCGACTTCGGCTCAGGTCATGATCTCACAGTCCGTGAGTTCGAGCCCCGCGTTGGGTTCTGTGCTGACAGCTCAGAGCCTGGAGCCTGTTTCGGATTCTGTGTCTCCCTCCCTCTGACCCTCCCCCATTCATGTTCTGTCTCTCTCTGTCTCAAAAATAAATAAACGTTAAAAAATATAAACAATTGTTGGTATTTGCACATTTCTTACTATTTGTTATTTATGTGGAAGAACAACATAGTAAGCAGTTTTAATATCTCAAGCTGGAAATTGGAAAAAAATGTTGAAAGGAAATGGAAGCATTTTTGCCTTTGGAGCTTCATGCACAGTGAGTGGTTCACATCTGGTACCAAGACTATAGATCATCAGTGATGTAAGAACACTGAAAACTGAAATATTCAAAGAAAAACAAAGGATGGATGGTGGCAGGAAACAGCACAGGCCATTTTGTCATTTAAGTGTAAAATATGATTATTCTAAAGTAAACCTTTTTATCTAGCTAGTTTTTAGGAAATGGTTAGCATTTCTTAGGATGATGATTTGCTCTAAAATCAGAAAACTGGAGATCTTTAGAAGCAGCTATTTTCGTTAGTTCTCTAAACTCATATATCTCTTCTTTATCTCCATGATGTCACTTGGTTGAATTATAATAAAGCAGAATTCATTTTTTAAAAGCATATCACCAAAAGCAAAAGCATAACTCAAAAGTTTCTGACTTTTTTTCTAACCTCATTTACTAAATCCCCTGTAATAGCTACATATTAAAAGTCATATCTACATATTAAAAGTCCTTACAAATAGCGATCATAGTTATCATCTAATGGGTTTCTGGTATTGTAGTACATCATCTAAAAAATGATTTCTGTTTCTTTTTCCTTTACTACTGACTACAGAGTTAAGAATAAGGATGTCTAGATCTTTGCAACTGGGGTAATACCACTGATTAATTTAATAGGATTTACTATTCTTAGTAAAAATTAGAATCACTCTCCAAGGCCTGATGAGTCTGGACCCATCCCATTTTTCCAGTTTTCTCTTCTCCCAAACACACACTCCGTGCTCCAGCTGGCTGGGCTGCACAATTGCATCACCCTGCCGTGTGCATTCCCACTGTTCTAACTTTGCCAACACTGTTTTCCATGCCTAGAATTGCCTTTGATCTCCCTTTCCAGTTTTTCAAGGCTTTTATTTCACCCTTATCTTCTCTGGACCGTTCCAGACCAGGTGACCTCTTTTAGCTCACTGTTTCAAGTGTCTTGAGCATCTTGCCACTTAGTCGTTACCACGAAGTTGCTCAGCAGGCTGGAAGCATTCTCAAGGGATGTGTTCTCAAGGTCTAGACCAAGGAAGTTCCTAGACAACTCAACCGGAGGAGCAGGCAGAGCAGCGCTCATCAATATCACTTGTTCCTAGTCCTTTTTCCCTTGGCCCCGGGCTCTCAGCTTTCGAGTGGAGGGAAGAAGTGAGGGAGAAAGATGGTAGGGAAGAGAACTGGACAGGCTGACGTTTGGCTGCACCTGCACTAACCTGGAGCAGGGAGAATACATTCCATGAAGGGCAAGCTGAGGACTGTAACCTTACTGAAGAATTAGAACATTTATATCAGTTTTCAGCAATATGTGGTAATGAGTTTTCAGGGTCACTTGCGCTGTTTCTAGGATTACCAAGTTGGAAATTAGGTAATGTTTGTGTCATTACCCCATGTCCCTCCCTGAACATCTTCACACCTGCCGTCTCTTCCTTTTCCCTAAGGCATTCGTGTGACTGTCCAGAGTTACTGTCGCATGCTGGATTACCCCTTCACCCCCAATGTCCTCCATTTCACAGAGTTCAGAATTCTGTCATACAAGCTCTCGATAATACCTGCTGGGCTATTCCGAGAGGAAGTTTAGCCTAGGAGAAGAGGAGGAAATAGAGAGCCGTGGAAAAATTTATACATAAAACAAGGACCTGGTCCAAGCAAACATCTATTTATTGAATGTGAGTGAACCTACTTACTGATATTCAGTTTCTCATTGCATAGTCTCTGTTCTCTTTTTCTCTTCCTATCATGTCTGCAGATGGGATTATTTCCACTGCTATTTATTTTTTGCTCAATTTATTGAAACTAAAAAAATCCACCCATTTCTCCCACCCCTAACCCCCACCTCTGGCAAACACCAGTCTGTTCTATTCTCTGTTATTCTCCGCGTCCATGTATATATAAAATATTCCACATATAAGAGATCATACAATATTTGTCTTTCTTCATCTGACTTACTTCACATAGCATAATGCCTTGAGGTCCATCCATGTTGTGGCAAATGGCAAGATTTCTTTTTTTATGGCTGAGTAATATTCCATTGTACATATATCCATTTGTCCATTGATAGGTTATTTACATATCTTGGCTATTATAAATAATGCTGCAATGAACATGGAGGTGCATATATCTTTTTAAATTAATATTTTCATTATTTTTAATATAAACACCCTGAAGCAGAATTACTGGATCACATGGTAGGTCTATTTTTAATTTTTTGAGGAACCTGTTTCCCACAGAGGCTGTATCAACTTACATTCCAAGCAACAGTGCACAGAAAGTTCCCTTTTCTCCACATCCTTGCCAATACTTGTCATTTCTGCTCTTTTTGAGAATAGCCATTCTAACAGGTATGAGGTGATATCTCATTGCAGTTTTGATTAGCATTTCCCTGATGCTTAATGAAGTAGAGCATCTTTTTATATACCTATTGGTCATTTGCATGTCTTTTTTTGGGGAAAAAAAGTGTCTATTCAGATCTTCTACTCATTTTTTTAATTGAATTATTTATTTATTTATTTATTTATTTATTTATTTATTTATTTGCGATTGAGGTGTATGAGTTCTTTACATGTTTTGGATATTAGCTCTTTATCAATATAGGATTTGTAAATATTTTATCCCTTTCGGTAGGTTGCCTTTCCATTCTGTTGATGGTTTCCTTTGCTGTGCAGAAACTTTTTAACTTGATGTGGTTCTGCTTGTTTATTTTTGCTTTTGGGGTCAGATTAAAAAAAAATCATTGCCAAGACTTATGTGAAGGAGTTTACCACCTATGTTTTCTCCTAGGAGTTTTATGGCTTCAAGTTTTATATTTAAGTTTTTAATTCATTTCAAGTTAATTTTTGTGTACAGTGTAAGAAAGTGGTCCAGTTTCATTCTTTTGCATGTCGCTTTCCAGTTTTCCCAGAACTATTTGTTGAAGAGACCATCCTTTCCCCGTTGTATATTCTTGGCCTATTTGTGGCATATTTATTGACCATATATTTAGAGGCTTATTTCTGGGCTCTCTGTTCTGTTCCATTGACCTATTCGTCTATTTTTATGCTGGTACTATACTGTTTCCATGACTATAGTTTTGTAACACAGTTTAAAATCAGGGAGGGTGATGTCTCTGGCTTTGTTCTTCCTTAAGATTACTTTGGCTATTTGGGGTCTTTTATATTTCCACACAAATTTTGGGACTAATTGTTCTACTTCTATGAAAAATGCCATTGGAATTTTGATAGGAATTGCACTGTCTGCATGTTGCTTTGGGTAGTTATGGACATTTTAACAATATTAATTCTTCGAACCCATGAACGTGGAATATCTTTCTATTTATTTGTATCTTCTTCAATTTTTTGCATTAAGGTCTTGTAAGTTTTCAACATACAGGTCTTTCACCTTCTTGATTAAATTTATTCCTAGGTTTTTAAAATTCTTTTTGATGTAATTTCAATGGGATTATTTTCTTAATTTCTCTGATAGCTCATTATTAGTGTATAGAAATGCAAGAGATTTTTCTGTATTAATTTTGTATCCTGAAACTTTACTGACCTCATTTATTAGCTCTAACCATTGTCTAATGCAGTTTTTAGGGTTCTCTACATATAATATCATGGTATCTGCAAATAGTGACATTTTTTTTTTCTTCCTTTCCAAAATGGATGCCTTTCATTTCTCCCCCCACAAAACCTTCCTGTTCTTCCTTCTTCTTCTGCCTAATTGCTCTGGCTAGGATGTCCAAATATGTTTACTGCTTTAAAATGTTGTTATATTTAACTGACTGGATAATGATTAAGTTGGCTAGTGGCAAATATGTGAAACTACATGAACATAATATGGCGTCTTTGATTACTCTGCTTGTTTAATAGACTTTTCATATGTATCTTTTCTCTCACTTTGACTGTATGCTCTTTGAGGATAGTGTCTTAAATATTTTTATAAGCCCAGTACACTATCTGGTAAAAAAAGACATTCAGAGATATTTCTGGTTATATTTATAATAAAATATGACCTTTTACTAGCCATTCAGTGTCACGATCATTTGTCTTAAGCCTTGGGATTTTTTTATGCGATACAAACTTTGAAGTATGTATTAAGATTATATGCATGTGGAGGAAGAATAACCAGAAAACTTTCACTGACGTGAACCAGTGATGCCTCAAACTTTATTTGGACTAGAACTCTCTGGGGAGTATACTACCTTTAAGATTCTTGAGTCTATGAGACTCTGAGTCAGTAGGCCTGGAGGCACCTAGGAATCTGAATTCTTAAACAAGCATTCTAGAAAATTATGATGCACATTTTAATAAATATTGCATTAAAAAGCTATGCTTTTATTTTCAAATTAAAAATGCCATTTTCTTTCAAGCAAAAAATAATTGAGTGTCCTTTATGTGCAGGAATTTAAAAACAAACTAGACGTGGGTTTTATTATATAATAGAATAAGCCTTAATAATCATGATAAAGAATATAAAGGAATAAAACCCTTGTGAGAACTTCAAGTCTAGTATTTGAGAGTTCTGGGGAAAAGAGCTGATTTCAGAGTATAGGAGGTCATGGGAGGTTTCAAAGAGGAGGTAAATATAGAAATTTGGAAACAGTATGAAAGGAACCTTCAGGAAAAGGTAAGAGTATTAGCAAAAACACTTCAGTAGAAAGTGCAGGATGTGGGGTGTGGGTAATTCTGTGATCCAGTCTCAGGGGCAGCTGAAGGTGAAGAGGGTGGCTTGGCTGACAGGCTGGGGCTGGAGATTGTGGAGATATAGCTTTAGTTGGGTGAGATTCCCATGAGAATGCGTAAGGACAGACAAGAAAACTAACTCCAAACATCAATGCCATTTAATGCATTTAAGGCTGAGGAAGGGATGTGGTGAGACAGCACTTCCATACTAAACATTGCTTCTTAATTATATTAAATACGATATCAATGAGTGCTATGATACAAACATGCAACTTTATTTCTATGTATTCTATGATATTAACTTCTATCACTTGAGGTAAACAAAATAAGACTCTCAAATTAGAAGTCTAAGACCAATAGTAAAACCATTAAGACCAACATCAAAACCATTAAAATAAGACCAATAAGTACAACCATAAAAATCAAAGCATTGTCTACCTAATGTATTTCTAAAATATAATTCCATAGAGTTGATCAGATATTTGTAGTTTTTACTATCTATATCACTTATGCAGAAACTTCAAGAAAGATAAATGAGGCTAAATTTTAGAGAATCAGAACACATTATGAAGTATTCCTTTGCTCTCCTTCCTCCTAAAAACAAAACAAAACAAAATAAAACCCCAAAACCCCTAGGGGTTGAATAATTTCACTAAAGAAAACAAAAGAGAGGTAAGCTGAAGTCACGGGAAATGGAAGAGAAAGAGCAAAAGGCTGGAAACCTACCACAGATGGAGCAAAGACTTTCCAGATGTGGAATTCTTTCTATGGATCAGTGCTGTTAGCTTGGCTCACTTAAGTCCTACTAGAAAAAAAATAAATAAATAAAGAGAGAGAGAAAAGAAAGGAACTATGGCTTCCTTTAACTTCTATCTGTAATCTAACTAAACTTACTTTGCTGAAATTTTATATTTTGTTTCCTTTAGGAAAATGTCTCAATATCTGGGATCTGCAGGCATTTTTCAAAATTGGCTTACATTCTAGATGGGAATGCTTTTGGAATGCCTGAAGACATCTGTACGTGAGTCAGACTATCTCCATTTGGAAAGACATTTCTAAAGTCTCTGTGTCACAGTCCTCTTGTCTGCATCACAAAAAGCTCAGGGCGCACCCTGCATGTGAGGCTGAGGAGGTCACTGCTCTGTTTATGTTCTGTTGTCATGGACCATCTGGGAGAACGGCTCTTGATTAGCTGCAGAAGGATGAGTGCCATCTCAGTGTCAGGGTCACAAATTAGACCGAGATGCCTTTTTTTGGTAAAGGCCCCCAAATCGGGTGCTCCAAAGTATTACAAAATAATGCAATTTCCCGTGTATGATAAACAAGTCAGCTTCCCACTTTACTAAAGTTATAAAAGAGAAAAGCCTTTCATCCCCCCCACCCCCGCTTTGGGTTACCTAGCTGATGTTTGTTTTGCATAGATGAAAGCTAGTGTCCTCATCATTGCAGTTAGAATACAGCCGTTAGAGATCTTAGGGGGAAAAATCGCTGAAATGGAACCCACATGGGTGACTTTTTTTAATTAAAAAATACTAAGTCATAGAATACAGGTATGTCAAGCAGAATTTTTATTTTTTTCTCTTAAAGATACTTTATTAAAAAAAAATGTGTCAAGTGTCTCACCCCCTGCTTGTTTGTTTTTTGTTCCTTCTTGTGGATTCACAATGTTAGATATTATTACTTAATATCTTACTAATTGTGTTTAGTGGACTGAGGGAATGTGAATACAGTCTATTGAAAGTATTAAATTGTCTGGGGCAGCAGCACTTGGCTCAAGCAAATTACAATGCCAATTAGAAACTGAATGGCATGTTCAGGATGAAGTTGAGTGTGGTTTTTAAACGGAGATAATTTATTTGGTCAAGGGAAAAGAGAAAATCCATGGGTCTCATAAATACAAGATAAGATGGTCCTGATGTAGGTGAGTGTCGCTAAGAGAGTTGGGACAGATGTTCTACGGTTGCAGGTAATTATGAAGCAGTAATATAGCTCTTCAGCATTAAAGGCAGTGTAACTATGAAAAAATAAAATTTTATTGAACATTCACTAAATAATTAGTTTTTGGTAGGTCTTGTGGAGTAAAACAAACTAAATAGCAAACAAAAGGGCGTCCTGGCTCTTCACGGAGGCTCTTTTACAACATATTTGGGGGGATAGTGTACATATAGAAGAAGCAGAGAATGATGGAAGATATCAGGTAACATTAAATAACAGAGTATTTTTGATACTAATTGTACATTCAATAAGGGTTTGGAGAAGGATGCCTAATTATGTGAGTGCAAGGAACTAGTTCATGTTATAGGTCCAACGAAAAGCCTGAGGCATGAGGATACGGAGATACTGTGCAGACGTGGGGCAGAGACCTCCTGAGAGTTGCAGCTGACACGTGGGATGGAAACAGCTACTTTTTTATCTCTTTCTCTAGTTTGCATTGTCTCTCACTTCTCTGTCTTGGCCCAATTGTGCCATTTTTCTGCTCTTCTTTGCAGGATGGTTTCCTATTACTTTACCTCACAGTGCATATGAATTTTTAGCCAAAGCATCTGTTGTAGTTTGACTGTTTCTTCAGCTCATAATTTAACTGAGAAATACACACACACACACACACACACACACACAGAGAGAGAGAGAGAGAGAGAGAGAGAGAGAGAGAGAGAAAGGAGAGATGGGCAGAAAGAGAGAAAGAAGTTGTCCACTGGTCAGCCAGTTATTCTCTGACCTTGAGTCAAGTGTGACCCCCACCCCCACTTGCCTGCCTCTGGTCCAACAGACTCCAGCCATGGGTTAGAATAAGGGGTCGCAAGATACTAGGCTGCTCCTTTCAGGGGCAGAAGATAAGATGAGCAGTGAAACCTGTCTGATTCAAAGGAAGAGTTCATCAAAGGGTAGGGCAATTAGAGATGGCTTGGTAGAAAAAGTGTCACTCAAGTGAGTCCTTGAAGGAAGAGTGTGGTTTGGAGAAAAAAGATAATAGAAGAATGTTTTGGGAACAGTAAACTTCAGGAGCAAAGGCATAAGGACAGAAATAAGTAGATCATATAAATTATATGAATTATTACAGTTTTACTAATTTTGATCACACTTTTATTACAACACTTGGAGTCATCTAGCTCTCTTTTCAGAGATTATATGGTAGTACACAATAAATAACAGCTGTTGTCATATATATATATATATATATATATATATATATATATATACACACACACATATATTTAGTAGTAATATTTTTATTTTGAAAACTTGAAGAAATTCCAAAGGAAAGAAATGAAGTAATGAAAGTCAGTGGTTAAGAGAACAGAATTACTTTTGCCTAAAGAAGAAAGGATAAAGATTGAAATAAGTGGAGTGTGTAATATATTTTATGATCAATGAAGTTTTTTTTTTTTTAAGTGTTTATATTACAAATGTATTAAATAAGGGGCACCTGGGAGGCTTAGTCGGTTAAGGGTCTGACTCTTGATTTCAGCTCAGGTCATGATCTCACAGTTTGTGGGTTCAAGCCCCATGCTGGGCTCTGCACTGACAGCATGGAGTCTGCTCTGCTTGGGATTCTCTCTCTACCCCCCCTGCCCCTCCCCGACTTGAGCACACTCGCTCGCTCTCTCTCAAAATAAATGACTAAACTTTAAAAACATAACAAACAAAAGAATGTATTAAATAAGCTCTTTAAACTAAGGTATATCAATATAATGAAATATTAGTGCTACAAAGAAATGAGCTATCAAGTTATGAAAAGACATGGAGGAACCTTAAATGCATATTACTAATTGAAAGAAGCCAATCTGAAAACCCTACACACTGCACCATTATTTTTTGTTTTATTTTATTTTATTTTATTTTATTTTATTTTATTTTATTTTATTTTATTTTATTTTATTTTATTTTATTTTGTTTCGTTTCGTTTCGTTTTATTTCATTTCTAGAGACAGAGAGAGAAAGAGTGGGGTAATGGGGCAGAGGGAGAGAGAGAGAGAATCTTAAGCAAGCTCCAGGCTCAGCATGGAGCCCTATGTGGGGCTCGATCCCAAGGACCCTGTGATCATGACCTGAGTGGAAGTCAGGAGTCAGACACTCAACGAACTGAGCCACCCAGGTGTTCCTACATGCTGTATCATTCCAGTATCACACAGAAAAGCTTCCCTATCCCCCATATCCTCTGTGCTTCATCAATTCATGCCTCTCTATCCCCAACCCCTGATCTTTTTACTAAATCCATAGTTTTGCCTTTAAACGAATGTCATATATTTGAGCTGTACTTGCCACTAAATTTTTCTGTGAATCTAAAACTGCTCTAAAAAATAAAGTTTATTTATTAAAAATACCATTTTTAGGTGTACAGCGTTATGCTAAATGATTTAAATTTTTTTTTTATGTTTATTTATTTTTGAGAAACAGAGAGTGACAGAGCACGAGTGGGGAAGGGGCAGAGAGAGAGGGAGACACAGAATCCAAAGCAGGCTCCAGGCTCTAAGCTGTCAGCACAGAGCCCCGTGCAGGGCTTGAACCCATGAATGGTGAGATTATGACCTGAGTGGAAGTTGAACGCTTAACCAACTAAGCTACCCAGGCGTCCAGGTAAGTGACTTTTAAAAACATGCCTAAGACTATTGGAGGCAATGCTGAGACGAATCACTTGACAGAAAACGACAATCCATATATATCATTAAGTATGAAAATGGCCATATTTCAGAAAGCATAAAATTAATATGAGCAGGAGTCGTCATAGAAGACTTCATGGTGAAGGTGAGACCCAAATGAGACCTTAGGAGCTGAGGGAGTTAATTTATGGAAGGGAAATAGGAGGATCAAAGGTCAAGTTACGTAGAAGCAAATTTAGGGGAAAAGTGTTGTTGCTACCATGGCTACAGCGGAAGGTACATGTTAGAAGAGGATGGGAGATAAGGTTGGGAAGGAAGGTCAAGGTCAGGTTATGGAAAAATTTATTCATCAGCCTGAGGAGTCTTGGCATTTAACCACTACATACAGCATACAGCATAGTAGTTAAGAGCATGCATACTAGTCTGTGTTGTTTGCTTTGAATCCTGCCTTGGGCAAAGTGTGACTTTGGGTATTTTAGGCAACCTCTGAATCTCAGGTGCCTCCTCTCTATAATATGGAAAACAGTAACACTTACCTTATAGGGTTGCTAGAGGATTTACTGAGTTTGTATCTATAAAGTGCTTAGGAAAGTGCAGGCACAGAGTAAATGCTTGCTGTTATTATTCATTCAACCATTCATTCTACAAACATTAAGTCAAAGACCTTCTAAGAGGCTGGCATTATGCAGATGAAGAGAAAATGTCTGCCTTTCAGGAAATCATAGCACAGCAGGGAAAATATTTGGATAAATATATCCAAGAAGACCAGAGACTTAAAAAGGTAAATTAAAGAAGTGAAGAATTATACTATTATCCTCCATTTACTAGTTTCCTTAAATCCCTAGGAAAGAATTGATTGAACATTTATATTAAAAAGAAGCTTATAATGTTAGCAGTTGGAAGTCACTGGAATGTGTTTTCTGGTTAGACAAAATTTTAAAACAAAAACCAAAAACCCCATTGTGGTGGGTAAGTGGGGGCTTTAGGGGATCATTTTGCTTAAACATCACTCCTAGAATTCTAGAAAATATTTATTTATTTATTTACTTACTTACTTACTTACTTACTTACTTATTTATTTACTTACTTATGTTTCTTTATTTTTGAGAGGTGGAGAGAGACAGAGCACTAGTGGGGAAGGAGCAGAGAGAGAGGGAGACACAGAATCCAAACAGGCTCCAGGTTCTGAGCTGTCAGCACAGAGTCCAGTGTGGGGCTTGAACTCATGAACTATGAGATCATGACCTGAAATGAAGTTGGATGCTCAACTGACTGGGCCACTCAGGCGCCCTATAAAATCTTTTCTATCTGATTACAGTAATCAGGAGAAAATAGCTTTTTGAATTCATGATCCATTCTCCTGAAATAGCCAGACTGGTGTTCGGCACAACCTTCCCACAACAAAATGGGCACCAGCCTTGTCTTGGACGTGAGTAAATTCGTTATGGTTGTTAATAACTGCCTTGGATTTCTCATTTAGATAAACCACATCTCAAAATGTGATTTTTAGTCTACAATAGAAATATTTATGCATCCATCTGGGAGAGATATTGATCTCAAAGTTTTGCCTCTAGAAAAACAAATCAGAGTCCTTCAAACCAAAGGAGGGTCAGTGAGAGAAGAAAAGCACAGTCATACCAGCAGAGTGGTAGGTCATTTCACACTCAGGTCAAAGTAATACTTGTTATGTGTACCTTTCCAAAGTACATGCACCTCCCTAAGAAAGTAGAATCAATGTACAACTATCTTGTGGGTACATATTTGTCTATGTATTCATATTATTAATAAAAGTAACTGAACTGCAAACTGTGCACTGTGAATTCTGTAAAAGTAAATATTTGAGGGCATCTAAAAATGATAATATTTTCAAACTATGTGCAAGTTCTTCTATTGCTCTGTAAAACAAAACTGATGGAAAGGGGCCTTTTAATAAATTGTTCTTCAGGGAAGATTGGAAGGACACGTTAATTTTTCTAGTGATAAAAGGTCAATGTCAATTAAAATACCGAAATGCAAAACTGCCTCATTAGTATGCACGGGTAGTTCCTCGCTCCCTCTTCCCAGTCCTGATAGCCATTCTTTCAAGGGATGAAGCAGGGAACAGAATGTGCACAAGGCTTTTTGGAGGAAGAAGTTTTAAGCTCGTCAAATGTGAAGAGTTATGGTGGTTGATAGACTTAAGATTAATGTAGTGCATGCATGATTCAAAACTATTGTTTGGGTATCTGCCTGTGCAAGGATCCTACACTGGGTGCAGGGTGACAAAGATAAAATGGAGGGCGTTTATACCTTCAAGAGCTCCGAGCCTGATAGGGAAGATAATTCATGAACAGGAATACATCACAGGGATCACTACATGTCATAGAAAGATCCAGCCACCTTTGGCTATGGAGACCTGAGAAGGCCACTCCAAGTACAGGGGGAATCATTCAAATTGCAACGCGTTAAAGAGAAATTATCACGTACCTGTGCTGCTTGAAATATCATTGGGAAGGAAAGGAAATATGTTTGATTGGTTCTGGTGACATACTAGATTTACTTTTCCTACTTGGTAATAAATGAAATACCAACAGAACATTTAGAAACAGGTTTAGAAAATTACCTGTACTGAAAAATATCCTATGAATTCAAGATTTTTGGCATTTAAGAATAGCTTACTTATATTTTTCATGAACTCCTTGATACCTGAAAGCTAATGTGTTTCCTCTCAATAGCCCAGTCAACCACAGCCAACTTTTCATGGATTGGTTTACATTGGGTTTCAGAGAAACTGAGAGGTTATGTGTGGGCATACCCTAAATTCCTTCCTCATAAAAAAGCAAGCAAACAGAGACCATAATACTAAGAAAAGTGGAGCAAGTGAGTATTTATAAGCTACTAGTATAAAAATAATGAAATTCATTTTTGGAGAGTGAAAGGGAATAAAGAGTTTGGAATGTTGGCCAAAGCCCAGCCTGGCCAGATAAAGACAATTTTCAGATCCTGCCGAACCCTGTAAAACAGCTGGGGGTCTTTGCAGTCACAGAAAGCACTTCACTTAGAATAGAATGATAAGATTCTGCATTTGGCTCTGGGAGTATTACATGTATGGAGTAAAGCATTTGTTGATTTTTTTTTTAAAAAAGATCTTGTTTATTCATTTATTTATCAAATATCAAGCAACTACTGTAATGTCATACATTGGGAGTATAAGTTGAATAAAACGAAATTCCATCTTTCAAGATGCTTACGGTCTAGTGAGACAGCACTAAAACCAGTCTGATCTGTACTAAAACGGAGACATGATATGGAGCAGAATGTTTCAAAGGAAAACTGAAATAGAGCGGTCATATTTTTGTTCTTTCATTAAATCCCAATATCTGTAGATATTGAAACCCGATTTAGAGCAGAATGCATCACATGGATAATTCCCTGAATCAAGCAATGATAATCAGATTGGAAAAGGGGGAATATCTTTGCATTTCAGTTTTGGGTTTTTTGTGTTTTTGTTTTTGTCATCTGTATTTCTCTTCTCAGTGATCAAAGGCAGCCGAGAAAATTAATACCAAAAGGCACCAAGTCTGGGCTTTGTTATTAGGTGTGTTTACAAGGAACTTGGAATGAAATTATGAAAACCCTGATTTTTCCCCTCACACATTTGTCACAAAGAAGTATTTGATTTCTATGTTCTGCCTTACTAGCCACAACACAAAATGTGGAGAGACTGTGAATCTGTTATATGCTTCTGAAAGCTATCTTTCACAAGTGTTTCAGGCTATAATTATTCATTATCTTGATTTTAACATTTTCTGGCCAACAAACTAACCTAAAGGCAGGAGTACAAACATTCTAAGAAAAATGACCAAGGAATGCAAACAAAGTCAGATTCTAAGTCATCTTTCTCAATGGTGCGCTTTACATATTTGTATGAGATAGGTCCACAAATAACACCATTAATTAATTACCCAGCTGAAATATTTGGCAGTTATGGGGGTAGTAGGAGTAATGGGAGGGGGGGGAGAGTGAGTTATATAAATTTTTAGAACTATATTAACATTAAATCATTAAGATTGAAGTCAAAGCATCTTTGTAGTTATAATTTATTGGTTAACACGTATTTACAGAACACTCACTTATGTGCTTATTAGCTGTTTTAATTATAGGGCACACAGACAATATTCCTTATCTAGAAAAGCTCATGGCCTAGACATAAGTGCATACCACAAAGCAAGACAATAAGATTGCAGTAACAAACACAGAGTTTTCTAGGGGCACGGAAAAATCAATGACTAACTCTGCTTAGGAAGTAATTCATTAAGGAGACAATATTGTTGGATCTAATAAAACAAGCAGAATTTTCAAGACACTCAGGGCAAAAACTTTGCCATTTTTGGTTAATATAATAATGGTCTATTTTTCAGAGCTGCCATGCATTCTGACAAAATTGGCGAGGTGTTCTGTGATTTAACTTTAGAATGAGAGATTTCATATTACTTTATACCGCTACTTTTCAAATATGCTCAGTCACACTTGGGTGACTAAAATGCAATGCTAATTTTATAGGCATCTATGCAATAGAGGACACATTCTAAATCACCAGTGTAGACATTTTTCTCTCCCACGCAATTAAATGAAATTATATTCATTTAGGATGAATGTCCATATCTTTTTCCCTCCGAATAAGCCATTTATCTCTTTTTCTATCTCTGCCTATCATCTATATTTTTGAAAGGTGGTTGCATGATGCAGGCAAAAGTAAGACACAGAGCTAGAAAGGGCTCTGCGGCTGTATGAGATGGCTGAAGTTGGATGAACAAACCAGCAAACCAACACAAAGGAAGAGAAAGGGGAGAAAATATTGGTAGGTATATTGGTGAGACCCCTCACAGGAAACCGATGCTACATTGGGTAACTGAGGAAAGTTTAGTAACAGAATTATATATAAATTTAGGGAAGCCACAAAGCCCAGAGGAGAGAATGGTTTTCAGTACCTGGGACTTGTGTGGAAAGAGTCACCTAAGAGAAGCTGGCAGGGACTCCTTGGGAAACAGATGGGGGCTAACTACCCAACTCCACAGCCCCAATGTCACACCCTGCCTTCCTCTCCTCCCAGTCTCCTCTTATTGGTGGAATAGGGAAGGAACAGGGAAGGGAATTGAAGGAATAGGGAAGACAAAAAGGTGGGCAGTCCCCTGGTTCTTTCTGTCCACACTGGTCAGCCTCCAGGGTACAGAGGTGACAAGAAGTGGTAGATCTGGGTGACAAAACGGACATTATCTAGCACAATACATTAGACTGCTTCCAGATTACAAATGGCCAGGTATGATGCAGGCAATTTGACCTTACCCTGTAGAGAGCCAGGAGGAGGAAAAAGTTAAAGCAGAAATTGATACGATCAGGTGGTGCTTTTCAAACATCACTCTGGTGACAGTGTAGAGAGTAGACTGGTGTAATGACAGGTTGAGTCAGGGAAACCAGTTCTGGTTGCTGTGGCAAAAGTCCATGGGAAGTGGAGGACTGCATTAATGCAATGGCAGGAAGAAGGGACGAGGGTTGATTAGAAGGCAGTGTTGACAGGACTGTGTGTAGGGGGTGAGGGAGGAGGGGTGGGAATTGGGAAGACACTATCCAATTACCCCAGGGACTAGGGATGTAGTGGATAATATAGTCCTAGGAAAATAGGATGCAGGGTATACATTTCTCATGGACAAACTGTGAAAGCTGAAGATTATCTGTTCACAAGAGAGAACTTCACCCTAATAGAGACAGGAATTTCTAACGACAGGTTAAAATATGACCAACTCTGTGTGTGCTGTGATAACTTCTGTCTGAAGTAACTCACTCAAAGGCTTACAGAGAAAGTGATCTTTTTTTTCCACATGGATGGCTGCTTAACTGTTAATTGGTGCCCTGAGGAAGCATTTAAGAGCTCTTGGATCAGACATGGGCAGTAGTAACACAGCTAGCTTCTATTTGGCTTGTACACATGGTAGTTATAAGCACAACTAATTATCATAAAAAACAGCTACCATTTTTTCAGGGCCTATTTTGTGCCAAGCATTGTTGCCTTACAACAACAACACGGCAGCTTCTTTATTTATACTTTAGAAATGGGAAAATGAGGAGGTTAAGTAACTTGCTCAAGGCCACACAGATAGGAAGCAGATGTGCTAGAAAGTATACCAATGGCATTGGGCCCACTCTTTAGGGGCAATACAGATGCTGGTGGTATAAGGGAGTTATATGAAAATATTATGTGTTGGATACAATTACACACGAATACTTATGTGATTAATTATGATTTTTTAAAATAAATTAATTGCACCCCATTTCAGGTCCTGAGAACATACATTTTGATACTTTGATTCTTTTCCTGGTAAGCTTTCTGAATAAGGTGGTTTAAGAAATTCTCAATTGAGAAGAGGAAAAGGAAGATGCTGGCCCAGTAAAACATTGAGACTAAGTTCCTTCAGGGAAAGGAACATGCCTTATTCATAAACTGCTTCCTTGATAGAACCTAAAAAGACACCTAGTATATGTTGCTGCTCGATATGTATTTCTGGAATGAATGAACCAACAGGAGGCTCTTTCAAAAGTGTCTCCCCGTGGAGATTTTTGTCATCACAAGGTGGAAGATGAGCAGCAAGATTAATTCCACCAGGCTGTATTTACATAGCAACATGGATCAGAATAGAAGATGTCTACTTAAAGCACACACAGAAACAACCACACAACTGTATCTCAAGAATTATTAATGGAATGTACCCAAAATGATTTTTTCTTTTTTTTAAGAGCTTCACAAGGCCTGGTGGGATTGGTTCCAGTTGGCTTGGATGAGAGGTCACACAGATTAAAAATAGACTTTCTTAATATGGAACAATAGGCTACATTCATTTAACAAGACAGAAAAAAAAAAATGACAGGCCTCAGGGTGGGAATGAAGCTTAATCCCATTTAAGAGCTCAATTAACCCTCAGAAGATTGAGTAGGTCCTCTGCCTTCACTGCCATTCTTCTGTCTAGCAGAGGTTAAAAACAGAGATTCATAAAGAGGAATACATTTGTATATAACTGAAAATATTTTAAATGGGGCATAATAAAGTTTAGTAATACAAGAACCAGTTTGCTTAGGCCATTATAGTCCTTTAAAACTAGAAATAAGTCATTCTCTTTTAATTGTCGAATCTGTTACGATTATTAATAAAATATTCAAACATAAGTCTTTATCTTGACACATAAATTCACCGATTCTTAAAAAATAATTTCTTTCCTTTAATTATCAAACAAAATTACATTTCCTTCTAAACTAATCAGTACACTCTCAAGAAATCTGCATCAAAATCCACGCTGGAGTAAATTCCAATTATTCTAATGTTTTAATATATAGAAGCCAGGTTCTGTTCAAATTAGTCCATCCTGGGTCAGACATCTGGGGGCCTGGATAGGTCATATGTATCAATGGGTAGACCTTATTTTCACAGATCACCTTGTGGAACCTCTTTTGGAATGGAATTTATCAGCTCTTTTCATTGGTGCCCTAGGATTATAGAAATGACTCAAATCATTAAAGAGTGACCATTTCATGTTTTTGGGTTTTTTTTGTGGTTAGATCATGATAAAAAGTGGTGGTTTCATTATATTTATGCTTCTTGTTTAATTAGTTCTTTGTTCTAATAAAACTATCTTTAAAATATTTGAGAAGCTTGAAACACTGAAGGCTTCTCCCTATCAAACCAAAATTATTTAAATGGCAGAAGGAAAAGTAACTCTTTGGCTCTTCATTCCCTCAAGCAGTGGCATTTCTATCCCTTCTTCCTTCCCCTGCCCCATCCCCCAGCCAAGAATTCACATCCTAATTTTCTCCTTAGGGTGTAAAAGAATTTGCTGACATTCTGGAATAAGATGGCAACTTTGCTGTTATAAACTTTGTTTAAATTGCAGCTACTCTTGGGGCGCCTGGGTGGCGCAGTCGGTTAAGCCTCCGACTTCAGCCAGGTCACGATCTCGCGGTCCGTGAGTTCGAGCCCCGCGTCAGGCTCTGGGCTGATGGCTCGGAGCCTGGAGCCTGTTTCCGATTCTGTGTCTCCCTCTCTCTCTGCCCCTCCCCCGTTCATGCTCTGTCTCTCTCTGTCCCAAAAATAAATAAAAAACGTTGAAAAAAAAAAAAATTGCAGCTACTCTTGGAAATTACAGAGACTGTCACAACCCAAGATAAAGCATGACTTTGACCTTCTTTCTCTTTGTGATGTAAATGTTACTTAACCATTTATTTCTTGTCCCATCAGCTAGATACTAAGGCATCTATTTAAGGTATTAGAGCACTGGAACTATAATTCGAATTCATTTACTACATGCTATGAACCCGTTAAATACCACTGCCTTGTTAAATTGAACAATTTTTCTCTCAAACTGCCAGTTCAGTATTTTCCTTCTGTTCTGAAGGGCTACCTTTCAACATATTAGAGTCAAGAAATCAGATATAGCCTAAACAGGAGAGGAAAGTTAAGCTCATGGAAGGATACAAACTATGAAAGCTCTTTCGTGAAAACTACCCGGTGGCAAAAGTAAGGTCACTGAACTAGAAAGAGAACATCCTCCATATAAAAATTATCAGACAAACTAATGCTTTCGTGTGAGGTCATTTAAGTCATGACATCATTTAGATGATAGCATAAACTTTAACGTGGTTCTTACAAAGTCACAAACACCAAATTTCTAAGTGATATGCTTCAAGTTTGGTAGTATATCTTCAATTTTTAAAAAAGATTATTCTTATTATTATACATAAAACATAAAACAGTACTGAGGATAATCAAAAGATATTTTTGAAAAGCACCTGATTCTATCAATCCAAGTCTAATTTTTCACATTTCCATGTTTCTCCTTAGTCTTTATCCATTTCCCATGGTACTGCTAAGCGTTATAATCATAGCCCAGAGCATAGATACATTTTCTAATTTTCTCATACAATCATTCATATCGCTTCAAAATTATACTTTTGATGGTATAGCATCAGTTTTAAATAAGTACACTTCGTTCTGTGACTACTATTGTAAGCTATTTAAGACGAAAAAATAAATCTTGATGATTATTGACAATTGATTTCCAAAGGCTGTTCCCTGGTACACTAAACAACATCTAATTCTTTTCCTCAAGAAAAAAAGTTGTGGTTATGGTTACAAGTAAGGCTGCAGGAAGCATACATCTTATTCTAACATGATGTAACGTTCTGTTAGAAAACCACATTTTTTTCTTACATTCTGAGCAAAACAAATAGATTTTTCAGAAATTCAATCACAACATTTGCCTAGAAATTGATGAGATTTATACACTTTTGATATTTAATAAAATGTCTACATGAAGATGGAATTTTATTCTAAAATAGGAAAATAGGAGGGAAAACATAACCAAATGTCCACTTACCAGCCGTTTCCTTCTCTGAAATACCTGGAATAGCCTGAAAAAAAAAGCCACAGAAATTATGTTATCACTAGAAAGAAACATCAAAATGTTATTAGGAATAAAATGAACTACCATAAATGGAGCAAATATTAAATAGAACCCAGCAGTAGAGAAATGAGCAGGCAGGGGAACTGAACAGACATTTTTCCATAGAAAGCATACACATGGCCAACAGGTACATGAAAAGGGGCTCAACATCACTAATCATCAGGGAAATGCAAATCAAAACCACAATGAGGTATCACCTCCCAACTGTTAGAATGGTTATTAAGAAAAAGACAAGAAATAACAAGTGTTGGCAATGATATGTAGAAAAGGGAACCCTTGTGTACTGTCAGTGGAAGACTAAATTACACAGCCACTAAGGAAAACAGTATGGAGTTTCCTCAAAAATTAAAAAGTGGAACTACTGTATGACCCAGCAGTCACACTTCTGGTATGTATCCAAAGGAAATGACAAGAGGATCTCAAGGAAATAGCTGTACCTCCACGTTCATTGCAGCATTATTCACAACAGTCAAAATATGGTAACAACCTAAGTGTCCATCAATGAATGAATGGATAAAGGAGATGCGGTATATACACAATGGAATATTATTCACGCATGAGAAAGAAAGATATCCCACCATTTGCGATAACATGGACCTAGAGTACATTATGCTAAGTGAAATAAGCCAGACCAAGACAGACTCTGCATGGTATCATTTATATGTGGAATTAAAAAAAAAAAGTGGAACTTCTAGAATCAGAGAGTAGAGATGTTGCCAAGGGCTGGAGAAATATGGAGAATTTGATAAAAGGGTACAAAGTTTTGGTTATAAGACAAACAAGGTCTGAGGATCTAATGTGTAACATGGTGACTATAGTTGATAAAACTGTATTGTATAATTGATTTTTTTTGATAACTGAAATTTGCTAAGAGAGTAGAACTTAAGTGTTCCCACACCCCCCCCCCCCAAAAAAAAAGTAAGCATGAGAAGTGATGGGTGTGTTAATCAAACAGATGGTGGAAATTCTTTCACAAAGTATGTGTATATTAAATCCCATGGTGCACACTTTAAATATCTTATAATTTTATCAGTTATACCTTAATAAAGCTGGAAATAAATAAAAATAAAAATGAGAGTTGGGGAACTATCAGTAAAGTTACTAGATCCAGGTATAATAACTGTCAATCATCATGTAATTCTTTTCTTCTCTGAAAACTCCTATTACCCTGAAAAAGATGTTGGCAATAAATAAAACCAAAAACATTTTTTGAATTTAGGTAAAATTTTTACAGTTCAATTTCTTTGTCCTGTTTTGGAGGCAGAAAAAATAAATTGTTTGGTGGGTGTCTGGGCATTTCAAATCTCTGTCTTGTCTCTTCAAGGCTCAGATTCCTCCTTTATTAGACAGGGACAATCACATCTACTTCTTAGGGTCACTGAGAGGACCAACTGTAGTAGCTTCTATAAAGCGTTGAAGGTCCTCAGGAAAAGGTAGCTGCTGTTACTGTTTGTTTCTATGGGCATTAGGCCAGTGGGTCAATTTACCGATATGAGAGGTCTAGAAGTTCAATTCCCAGCAGCTATCATCTATCACTATCACTGTTTAAAAAACAGAGCTCAAAATGAGATGTTTTCAAAAGACTTTAAAGTATAAATGTCTAGTTCTACTCTCTGTGGATATTCTAAAACAAATTAAGCAAGTTGAACTTCTGGTTCCCATTCACCTCAATTATTCATGTATATAATATCATAAACATGAGGGTATTAACTTGTACTGGAAGACTTCGATCCATCTGACCCACTAGGATTTCATACCTTTTAACCCCAAACCACCGACCAAACAAGATGTCTACAACTGACGTCTCTCCCTCTCTTCAGGGACAAAGTCCTGAGTTGGGGTAAGAGAAGTAGGCTAGTAGGCTTAAATGGGTGATTAGTTTTGTTTTAAGTGTGTGTGTGTGTGTGTGTGTGTGTGTGTGTGTGTGTGAGAGAGAGAGAGAGAGAGAGAGACAGAGAGAGAGAGACAGAGAAAGACAGAGAGAGAGAGACAGAGAGAGACACAGAGAGAGAGTGAGAGGGAGAGAGAGAGGGAAAGAGAGAGGGAGGAAATAGCATCAATCTTCATTTCCAAAAATATCAAATATCAAGATACCACCTTCTTTGTGAGATACTGACTAACTGCTATGATCCTCACCTTTGGAACTTACAGAATTTGGAGAATGATGCAATTTTCAAATAAGGGGAAAATGTCTCTATGGGTAAAAAATGGAGGTTTTATTTTGGTAAAATTAATCTACAGTGAAAGTATATTTTGACCTAATATCTGTCTACATGTAGTTGTTCACTTCTTGTCCTCTGGGCACGAATGCTGACTCTGCCTCCTGGCGCAGGTGCAGCCAGCCATGAGGAGAATATCAGGTGAGTAAATGGCAGAGTGCAGGGTCATGACCAGAGACCAGGGCATCGAAGGGATTTCATAGGCTTTAGGTATTATCTTCCTCATTATCCTTTCATTTATAGCAGGACCATCTATTTCTCCTTCCCTTTAAGAAAACTGTTGAGATTCTACACTATAGGAAAGCCGCTCACCCTCCCCCCCACTTTACGGGAAAATTATTGTACAGTTTTGGTGATATTTGTTTACTTCTTATGTACCTTTTTTGAGAAGGAACAGAAACCTTCCCAGTGACAAGACTGCAAATGTTGGTGATAAGCAGTTAAAAGGCGTTCATGGAGAAAGTGCCTCAGGGGGAAAAAGTAGCTAACACATACTAGGCTCTGAATATGGATAAGGCACAGTTTTAAGCTTTTACCTGCATAAACTCACTGAATCCTTAGAACAACCCCATGGAGTCCTGGAAAGGAAAGTAACTTATGCAAGGTCACAGTCAGTGATGGAAGCCAGGATACAACCACTGGCATGCTGGCCTCTGAGGTCATTAACACTGAGTTTCAAAATACTAATCAGAGTCTTTCTGAAACAAAGGAGGAGAAAGATTTGGAGAGATTCCATGATAAAACGCCAAGATCGTGAAATATGTGTGCAGAAATATCTATGTGAGATATTTAGAAATTATCTAAGTAAGCTCTCTCTTCTTATAGCCAAGGCATTTAAGACAAAGTGAATGTGTTGCCCCAAATCACAGGTTGACCAGAGATAGGCCTTCTTCCTATTTTGTTCTATTTGTTTACAAAGTATATAACTGAGCACGTATAAGTAAATATTTAATAAAATGTTAAGCAATGAGTTGTGCTATAAAGCAAAAATATTTTAGTCTCCATGTAGCCAATGCCTATTACTTTAGAATCTCACCATGTTCTGCATGATTAATTAAGCCACCAAGGCTCCCTTCCATGACATAACTGTGTGATTAAAGAAAGGAAAGTCAAAGTTTAATGTACCCAGCCATAACAGCTGAAAGTCTCTCAGCTGATTTATCTTTGAATTTGAGGGAGAACTGTCTCTCTAGGGAAGCTTTATGAGTAAATTTTATAAATGCTGACACTTCATTTTCAATTAATTTGAGCTATTTGTTGATTCCTAAGTTACATGCCTCACACCATCCTATGTACAGAAACCCTTGGCAAAGTCTTCTTCTTTGTGGAATTCACAATCCAACTGAAGGAGATACACGACAACAGAGAATAGTTCCCATGCAGTGAATGCTCCCTGGCAATGATTAGCACCATCGCTGGGGGGACATTAAAAGGAGGGGGTAGATAGTAGGTAATTAGGACTACCCGGGTACAAATGCAATGGTTTTCTTGGGCACTGAACTTTTGGGAAGGAGGCATTGGTCAGAAGATGTCTTTTGCCTTTCATTTCAGAGAAGAGGCATGGCTAGATTTGGGCTTCATGTCTTGGGGTTCTATAGTGTTATATCTATTCCTGCACTGGGAACAAGACAGTCCGTGCAAAGTGGCTGTATAGACTGATACAGAGTAGGTGTTCAGCAAACATTTGTGGAATTAAAATAGCAAATACATATTCATATATATGGTTTAAATAACATGCATGACTGTTGCTTATGAGAAAGCTCCTATAAAAAGCATATTTTTGAATTCATTAGGGGTTTTTGTTAATAGTTGCCATATGTTTCATTTGAACTATATCCTCAGGAAGTGATTTAACATTTCTGGCAATAAAGCAATTAAATACGATTTTCCTGCTGCCCATATGGGTTCACTGTAACTTCATATTTTCTTCTCTCATTTCTTAATGGAACAAAGGGAAGTCTACTAATAACTTCCAAATGAGAGGGGAAAAAAAAATCATTCGCGGTCTTGTTATTCTTTGTGATATTCAAATGATAAGTTAACAATCTTTTTTTTTTTTTTTTTTTTAATAGCTATACTGACCCTCTAGGAGTTCCCCACAAGTAAAGATTTTCATTTAAATTGATCTGGTTTTATAACTCAACTTTAAAAAGCCACTAAAGAGAAAACTTTTTAGTAAAAGGGGAGAAAATAATTTTCTTTGTCTTACTGAGGTCTTTTAAAGCTGTGTGTGGGAGCTCAGACTGTGTGTGTGTCTGTTTATGCTTTTGACGTGAAACATGGTTGGGGGAAATGCTGGTTTTGACATGCCTTCCGGAAATGTTGTAGACATATGTTGATTCTCTTGGTCTACTGCTAGAATGGCTTTCTTACAGGAGGGACCTCAGCTGGACACCTTTTAGAAACTTACACCAACCACACAGAAGCTGCTAACAAACAGTACTATAAGTAATAGATGTCATATCCGAATTCGTTTTTGTGTGATGACAATTGAAACATTTTAGTTGATCTAATTTCTTCTTGATGCTTTTAGTTAGAAACGGAGTATGATTTTTCCTCTTTAATGTGCTATTTTTATTAATATGCCATGTCCCTCACTTACATAAATTATTTTTTCTCTTAGTTCTTTGGAATCTGAACCATAGAACACTACCATTAAGAAGGCCCTTTGAAAGGCAATCCTTCAATCAGTGGGCAGCTATGATAGACTGAAAGATCTTACATTCTATGAAAAAAAATTGTTTTTTTGTCTTGTGGTAAACAACAAAGCACTACAATTTATTTTGCGTTTTCTCTCTTTATAGGTTGTGCTTGTTTTGCATATTTTCTTAGACATGTTCACTCAGAAATGCGTAGGATATTCTGTTTTGTTCTATAGGAATTCGCTTCATTTGCCTGTTTAAATACAGCAAGAATCAGTGGCAAAGTAATTTATTCCTTTTCCTTAAAAACATTCACTTTTATTCCCACAAAAATATTTTGCAGACAAATTGCAAAACGGGTAATTATGTCCTCAGAAATTGCAGGAAAACAACCATCAGTGAAGGAACAGTCTCTGTCTCAGATGAGGGCACAAGAGCCTATTGTGGGCACAATGGGCAACAGGAAGAGTTTGGAGATTCACATTTTTGGGAAGACATGAAAGACAACATAAAAGAAGAGAAGGTACATTGAAAAATGGGTTTGTTTCCATCTCTTTCTTTAAAGACTCTTTTGAAATCACTCCAGTCTGGGATATTGTTAACTAGTCAATGATTTCTATTTGCTCCCACTTGAACAAAGAAGTTCATTGAAAAGCTGTGTCTGATTGGCAATCTGATATCGTCTGTTTTGGTTTACAAAGTATTTCTCTGACAGTCATTATTCTCTTATTAAAAATATAGGCTCTTCATAGTGAAGGGGACTTAGATATCATTTAGTTGTGTTTCCCAAAGTAAGTACTTCAAATACCACCTTTTGAATTTTAACTATATATATGTATCGCCTATAAATTATTCCCTTAATAAAATTTAAATATTAAATTGAAATAAATATCCTTTTTATTTGACTTATTCCAAATAATAAAAATAAAATGTATGAATTTATGGGTTTGAGTTTTTGATATTACCCACAATACACATGAAAATAAATATTCAAATTTAAAATATTTATCTCTGTATCAGCTGATGTACACCAGTAGTCTATGTAACCATATATCAGGAAATACTGATCTAGTTCTTTCTCTGTCAGTTTTCCTATAAGGATGTTGAGATCCAGAGAGATTGGTGACTTGCTCAATGTTACAGATCTTCAGATGGCCAAATGGGGAGTAGAGTAGAGTCTGGGTCTTAAAGCACTGTCTGCTATATCATTATTCATAAGACTGGTGAAGTCAAAGCTCACCAAGGTTTCACCCTCTAGCATTCATAATTTCCATTTAACTTAGTCTCTGAATCACTCAATGGAAGATAATGGAAATTCAGGTACAGTAGAAGAGACAACATGCTAGCATGAGAACTCTTTTCAGGGTACACATGTATGTGACCAGAGTGAAATAAATGCATGAAATTACCCAAGAAATGTAATTTATGTTGTATATCCTTATTTCCAAAAAGAATTTGACATGTCTTATTTAATAAAAGTTGTCAGCCATACTGAGAAAGTTTTTTCTTCCTGGCCAAGATCACAAACTTTAACAACTGTCCCTACAGGTTTGCAGACTGAAACCATAGCTTTATCTATATTCCGTGGTAAAGAAATTTGCGGTCTTGGCTTAAAATAGTTGTGTAAGGGTTTAAAGCAAAGATGAAGTTGATTCTTAAGGGATATTTTGGTGCTGATCACACCCTTGAGCAGAGGTGGGATAACCCTGTCTGTCTGGATAAAAATGTAAGTTGGGTTTCTAACCTTTAAATTGTTTTTTTTTTTCTTTTTCAACATACTCACATTTCCTGTATTTAAAGTTGGTGGGTTCCTCTTCAACAAAGTACAGAATCTGATTCTCATTCCATGCTCACTTCAGATAGCCAAATATTCATTTTAAGTCTGTCCAGCTCCTGACAGAACTCTTGCTGAGGCCATTTTTATTTGGAAACATGGCTTAAGAGAAAGCTAATTATTATACTCATTTGGAAAGGAAGTCATTTTTTTTTGCTTTGTTTTGTTTTTTGTAAGCTACATAAACAGAAAAACCCATGGCTGAGTCACATTGACTTAACTCTTCTCAGCATTTATTGAAGTTCTTAATTTTAATGCTTCTGCATTTCCAACAAATCCACTGATTAAGATATTATTCACGACAGAACTCAATATCCTTTAGATATATTTTCATGTTGTGAATTCCTTTCAAAATTTAACAAATCATGTCTCCCTTCCCAACTTTGTAATTACGAAAGTTCAGTGCTAAATACAATGTTTAATTGAAGTTACCATTTTGGCATAATCATTTTACCTTTTACATGGCTTTATATAATTGTGATATCTTATTAATCCTACTTTGTGACGTTTGCTGTAAATTGCTCTATTTTTGTGAATTTGTTAAGTTATATATTTTAAAACATCTAATTTTATGCTCGACCTTAGTAATTCTGGAAAGAGAATTATGGAAGTAGCTGAGTATGTTCATAAATTTCACTAGAAAAATTGCATTATTTCTTCCTTTTTGTGTATTTGTAACTTCTTCAAAAATCAATTTGTGAGTTTTTCCAAACTATTACTTTACTGAAAAGTATGGTGAGTTGCATATGGTAGCCATTTAGAAATACTAGTTATTCAAGGTAGCTTGTTTTTTTTTTTAAGTCTGGTTAATGAAAGTTCACAATTAAGGAGCACCGTAGACATGTAGACTTATTTTCAGTAAACATGATACTCAAGACAGGTGACTTATTCAGGGAACAATTGACTCAGAATGGCTGTTTGTTTTTCTTGGTGAACAATGTTAGATTCATAATGGATTTTTTCATTTTGTTCATGTCCTTATTTTTCTAACCTGAATCACAGTGTTTTTTTGCTGGTGCGCAAAAAACTTCTCTCGTATCTCATGGGCATTTCCAAGGCAGCCAGCCATGCTAACATTTATTACTATATCACTGTTCTCCTTAAAACGCTTCAATGATGACCTTTCCCCCACCCCCTTTCTGGAATGCCTGGCCATTAGTAACGTGCCCTGAGATCCTCATCCTCTTACGCTTCATTCTAGTGAATCAGTTAATAGACACACCTTAAGTATCCATTATTTGCACAGCCTTTTATTACGCGCTGTAGTGGCACTAAACGAGATAAAAAGCTATGCTGTAAAAATAAGTAATCAAATTATGAATTCAAGACTGAAGACTGAAATAGAAGACACAGGTGGATATGAACAAGTACTAGGTTCCTTGCTGTCACCAATGGGTTCTGTGACTTTGGGCAAGTTTCTAGAACTGAGCTCAGTTTCCTCATCTCTAAGAAAAAGGGTAGAAATAATATCTACATCTCAGAGCTATTTATGAGGATTCAACAACATGCTGCACAAAGATTATCATAGTACTTGCCCAAGAGCTCCCTAAGTGTAAAGTATTCCTATTATTTGGGTTTGTTATCATGATATAAAAAAGTACTTATGTATTCTGAAATAGTGCAAAGAGGTATAGGTTGTCTGTCTCTGCTTCCTCCACTTCCTTATGTCAGATTAACCTATTTTCTCAAGTTCATTCCTCCTTTATTTATTTTTAACTATTTGTAATTATTTTTTGTGTTATTGTGAAAAAAAATATTTCTCCTTTTTTGGTCAGCTACTTGTTTTAAGTTTTATAAAGCCCAGTTTGGAAGCTAACATCTTCAGCCCTCACCTTTAATTCGGAGCCTGTCACCAACTGTTACTAGGTGGGTCTATTCTTGGCCCCCTTGGATGCCAACAAGTGATACTATTCTTTTTGGGTCCTTACACTGAGGAACAGGCTCCCTATTCTGTGCAACCTGGAGCAGCAGGGACTAAGGGCATATGTGGAAGTCATACCTGTATCAGAAAATGCAGAAGGTTTATCTTCTGCACTTGTGGGGAACTTTGGGTGATCTCTGAGCTGTAGGAGACACCTGGGGCTACCACTCTTAATGGGTTTTATCATTTAACCGGAACTCTTAATGGGATTTATCATTTATTGAATTTCTCAGAACTAGAACTAAAATGAATTCCATATATGATTCAGACATTACTTGATATATGTAACATTAATATTTTATATTAATATAATATTATACATATATGCTGTATATATATTCAGTATAATGTAATTTTGGTTAATAGACTGGATAAAATTATAGAGGCAAATATACACTAACAATGAAGTGGCAGAAAGAGAAATTAAGAACATAGTCCCATTTACCTTGCACCAAAAAGAACAAAATCCCTAGGCATGAACTTAAAAAGGAGGTGAAAGACCTGTACTCTGAAAACTATAAAACACTGAAGAAAGAAACTGAAGATGACGCAAAGAGATGGAAAGATAGTCCATGCTCATGGATTGGGAGAATAAATGTTGTTAAAATGTCCATACTACCCAAAGGAAATCTACAGATTCAGTGAAATCCCTATCAAAATAACAACAGTATTTTTCACAAAACGAAAACAAATAGTTCTAAAATTTGTATGGAACCACAGAAGACTCTGAAGAGCCAAAACAATCTTGAAAAAGAAGAAAACTGGAGGTATCACAATCCCACATTTCAAGATATACTATAAAGCGGCCGTAATCAGAAGAGTATGGCACTGGCACAAAAACAGACACAGATCAATAGAATAGACCGCCCAGAAATAAACCCATGATTATATGGTCAATTAATCTTCAACAAAGTAGGCAAGAATGTGCAATGGGGAAAAGACAGTTGCTTTAATAAATGGTGCTGGGAAAGCTGGACAGTCATATCCAAAAGAATAAAATTAGACCACTTTCTTATACCATATAGAAAAATAAACTCAAAGTGGATGAAGGACTTAAATATGAGACCTGATATCATAAAAATTTTAGAAGAGAGCACAGGCAGTAATCTCTCTGACATCGGCAGTAGCAACATTTTTCTGGATATGTTTCCCCAGGCAAGGGAAACAAAAGCAAAAGTAAACTATTGGGACTACACCAAAATAAAAACCTTCTGCACAGCAAAGGAAACAATAAGCAAAACTAAAAGTTAATCCACTGAATTGGAGAAGATTTTTACAAGTGAGATATATTTTAAAAAAATTTAATGTTTATTTATATTTGAGAAGGGGAGAGAGAGAGAGAGAGAGAGAGAGAGCGAGCAAGAAGGGGAGGGACACAGAGAGAAGGAGACAGAATCCAAAGCAGGATCCAGGCTCTGAGCTGTCAGCACACAGCCTGATGTGAGGCTTGAACCCACAAACCATGAGGTCATGACCTGAGCTGAAGTCGGACGCTTAACTGACTGAGCCATCCAGGCACCCCTACAAATGAAATATCTAATAAAGAGTTAATACACAAAATATATAAAGAATGTATACAACTCAACACTAATAAAACAAGTAATCCAATTAAAAAATAGGCAGAAGACATGAACAGGCATTTCTGCAAAGAAGGCATACAGATGGCCAACAGACACATGAAAAGAGGTTCCACATCACTCATCATCAGGGAAATACAAATCAAAACCATAAAGAGATATCACCTCACACGTGTCAGAATGGCTAGAATCAAAAATACAAGAAACAAGTGTTGGGGAGGATGCGGAGAAAAAGGAACCCTCTTGCAGTGTTGGTGGGAATGCAAATGGTGGAGCCACTGTGGAAAACAGCATGGAGGTTCATCAAAAAATTAAAAATAGAATTATCATATGACCCAGTAATTCCACTACTGGGTATTTATCCAAAGAATATGCAAACACTAATTAACAAAGATATATGCACCTCTATGTCTATTGTAGCATTATTTACAATAGCCAATTTATGAAAGAAGTCAAACTATCCATAAAATGATGAATGGATAAAGAAGATGAGGTATGTGTATACATACACACACACACACACACACATGCGCACACACACACACACACACACACACAGGACTATTACTCAGCCATAAAAATGAGTGAAATCTTGTCATTGGCAGCAACATGAATGGAACTAGAGGGTACAATGTTAAGTGAAATAAGCCAGTCAGAGAAAGACAAATACCATATGATTTTACTCATATGTGGAACTCAAGAAACAAAACAAATGAACAACAACAACAACAACAAAAAAAAAAACAGAGACAAACAAAAAAGCAGGCTCTTAACTATAGAGAACAAACTGATGGTTACGAGAGGGAAGGTATGTGGGGAATGAGCGAACCAGTGAAGGGGATTAAGAGCACACTTATCGTGATGAGCACTGAGTAATGTATAGAATTGTTAAATCACTACATTGTACACTTGAAAGTAATATAACACTGTATTAATTATACTCTGTTAATTATACTGGAATTAAAAAAAAGTATAGAGGCAAAGTATTTGTTAATGGTTCAACATAGAATTTTGTACAATATCTAGCTTACAAACAAAATAATTTATATATGAATTTATGAGTTTGTTTTATTTTAACTTAGTGTCTTAGAAGGCTGAGAGATAAGGAAGCATTTCACTCATACACCCATCTTGACCAAGTTATTACTACCAGTTATATTCCAATATAAGTTTATGTTCATTTCAATAATTCAATGACTACATGTTCCCCCGTATTACCCCAAATTTACTAATATTCTCATAGTTTCATACTTCCAACTTAAAATAACTTTGGCAGAACTAAACTTTTGATAGAAATTCAAAACATATACCCCTCGGTCATAACTGCACAAAAGATACAGATTAAAACTACTTAAATGATATACATAAATCTTTTTATGACAAATTATCACTTTGTTCACTGAATTGGAATTTGCTCTTATCAAATATTATTTCATGTAAGTGGGCCTTTGGCTGGATGCCAGAAACATTTTTGTTATAGGGAGATATTTATTGTAGTGGTATTCACTAATAAATTTGATTTGAAATATCTATTTTATATGTGCAATAAACCACAGACCTGAGCGAGGGCAAGAATCCACTAAACGTGACTGGGACCTAAGGATGAAATTTGGAGTGACAGAGGACTAATAGAAACTGAAAAAAAAAATCACAAACCTGAAACTAATATTACACTATATAAGTGAAATTAGAGAAAGATAAAAATCATATGACTTCACTCATATAAGGACTTTAAGAGACAAAACAGATGAACATAAGGGAAGGGAAACAAAAATAATATAAAAACAGGGAGGGGGACAAAACAGAAGAGACTCATAAATATGGAGAACAAACTGAGGGTTACTGGAGGGGTTGTGGGAGGGGGATGGGCTAAATGGGTAAGAGGCACTAAGGAATCTACTCCTGAAATCATTATTGCACTATATGCTAACTAATTTGGATGTAAATTTAAAAAAAGAAAAAAAATATTACACTGTATGCTAACTGGAATTTAAATAAAAATTAAAACAAACAACAACAACAAGAAAGGCTTTTGAAATGAGGCTACTAATCAAATAATAACCAAATGTTCAATGTTTCAAAGCTGTAAACTGTATGAACATTGAGATATTTAAAAATGTTCTGCTCTTTGAGGATGCATACTTAGGCAGAAGAGATGTTTGTTAGCATTTCTGAGTTATATGCCTGAATTAAGTCATAAAATGTAGGAGGGGTCTACCCTATGAGGGACAAAGAGGGCTTAATTTAGATAAACATTATGTAAAGGTCTTTCAATTGCTGGCTTTTGATGACATGATAGATATTCTAGGACCTCTCTCCTCAAATCACAAGGTCTTGGAGCCCAACTCAATTTCTTTTACCACGCCGGACTTGAATCCCCTTCTTTGCTGGAAAGTTTCCATTTGGCCTTCCAGATTTCCTTTCTGCTCTGTCTGTGCAGGAAGTCTGACCTGGATGGGAAGGGGCGCCATATGCTCTGGTTTTCCTGGGATAATCCCGGTTTACAAGGGCATCCTGGTCAGTTTAGCATTTGTCTCAGAATGTTCCTTTTAAAAAACCAACAAACTAGACTTTATGTTTCAGGACAGTTTTATGTTCACAACAAAACTGAGTGGAAGGTACAAAGATTGCAACTATACCAGTTGCCCTTACACATGCACAGCCTCCTCCATTATCGACAGCCTCCACAGAGTGGTACATTTGTTGTATTTATTATTTGGTTGGCACATCCTGATCACTCAAAGTCCATAGCTTGCATGAGAGTTCACTCTTGGTGTTGTAAATTCTGGATTTGGACAAAATCCAGATTTTGGACTGGATTTGGACAAAATATATGACATATATCTACCATTATAGAATCACACGGAATGGTTTTGTTGCTCTTAAAGTCCTCTGCGCTCTGACTATTCATCTCACCCTCCCCCCAACCCCTGGTGGATTTGGACAAAATATATGACATATATCTACCATTATAGAATCACACGGAATGGTTTTGTTGCTCTTAAAGTCCTCTGCGCTCTGACTATTCATCTCACCCTCCCCCCAACCCCTGGTGACCACTGATCTTTTTACTGTCTCCAGAGTATCACATAGATGGAACCATAGAGCACGAAGCCCTTCCTGGTTGTTTTAACTTAGTAATTTACATTTAAGTTTCCTCCATGGCCTTTTCATGGCTTGACAGCTCATTTCTTCTTAGTGAATAATATTCCATTGTCTGAATATACCAGTTTATGTATCCATTTACCTACTGAAGGACATCTTGGATGCTTCCGGGGTTTGGCAGTTAACTATGAAAAATGCTCCAATAAGCATTTGGTTGCAGGTTTTTGTGTGGACACAAGTTTCCACTCCTTTGGAGTTTACAACTTTACCACTAAAGAGTGTAATTGCTAGATTGTATGGTAAGATAATACTTGGTTTTGGAGTGTTATTTTTTAATGATATACAATTATGAATAGTGTATTAATATGGGTCAGGGCCTGTTTTTCTTTCTGGCTTCTATAATCTTGTCTAGTAATGTGTGATATGCATGTGCAGAGAACAAAGTTCTCACTTTGATATATGGTTACATCTGAAAGATGACTAGTGATAAAAAAACCTTTCTTCCTGGCCCTTTCCAGATGTAATCGAACAAGCACCTGCTTGTTTCAAGAACAGCATGCAGGTTGCTCGCTGGTTTAACAAAGTGCACTCGGACACACGTGGCTAGAGACAGCTCAATCCTGACTTCAGGTAATGATGGAACTGTCTGACTGCTGCCCTACTGGTCACTTGATGTACCAGTCAGTTGTTGTCTGGTGCCTCCTATGGTCTGCAGGATATACAGAGCCTGATGGAGGAAGAGGGAAACATGGGTTAGGTATATGCGAAATATGCACACATGAAATATGTGGGGAAACAGAGTTGGAGCAGTC
Source organism: Panthera tigris (assembly GCF_018350195.1). NCBI lineage: Eukaryota > Metazoa > Chordata > Mammalia > Carnivora > Felidae > Panthera > Panthera tigris. The sequence continues at coordinate 25,157,393 of NC_056663.1, read as the reverse complement.
CTGCCATAAAGTGTATATAGTAGTCGGGGCATTCCTGTTACAGCGGTCTCATCATTTAATGTAGGGTCTAAACATCTGCAATAGTTACGTAATTATCGAGTAACATTTTTTGCAGTAATTATAATTAATTTAAACAACTCCTTTTACTCTCAAAAGTGTCCTAGTTCGGATGGTAACTTATATGGAAACATTTTGTATGGATTCCATCAATAGGGTCTCATGCCTCATAGCTTCCACGTAGGTTAGGCCTATGGGGACACCCAGTAGTGACTGTAAGGGTGTGATATCGTGATTTGTAAAAAGAAATATATATTTGATCTTCCACCTTGTTCCTGGCACAGAGCTTCTACAACCCCTGTAATTTCCTAAATTATAAGAGTGATAAAGGTGTCTTTTTTATGTTAATGAGGTGACTTTGGTACCTAAGAATGGAGGCTGATTGCCACTGGAGCCAGCCAAATAATTAGAGGGTTGGCACTTTCAGCCCCACCCACCAACCTCCTGGGCTGGGAGAAGGGCTGAAGATTGAATTCAATCACCAATGGCCATGATTTAATCAATGGTGCCTATGCGCTGAAGTCTCCATAAAGCCCCAATGGATGGGGTGCAGAGAGCTTCTAGGTTGGTGGACGTGTGCAGATTTGGGCAGAGTTGTGCACTAGAGAGGGCAGGGAAGTGCTGCACCCTTTCCCCATGCCTTGCCTTACACATCTCTTCCATCTGGATATCCCTGAGATATATCCTTATATAATAAACCAGTAGTCTAGTAAGTAAAATGTTCGGCAGAGTTCTATGAGCTACTCTAACGAACTAATTGAACCTAGGTGGTGGGTCATTGGAACTTCCGATCTATAGCTATCGGTCTGAAGCACAGGCAATAACCTGGGCTTGCAACTAGCATCTGAACTGGGGAGGGAAAGGGCAGTCTTGAGTGACTGAATCCTTAACATGTGGGATCTGCCTTCTGGTAGATAGTGTCAGAATTCAGTTAAATTGTAAGACACCCAGCTGGTGTCCACAGAATTGTGTGGGCAGATAGAAGTTGAGGAGAATGGAAAGAAGGTTGAGAAAAGGAAAAGTCAGAGAGAGAAGCTGTAGTCAAGAAACAGGTTATAACAGTAATCAGAAGGGTCAGCATTTTGTGAATACCTGGATGAAATGAGGGCAAAATGCCCCAGTGACACAGGGAATAGGCAATGCCTATTGAGAGGTAACACTTACTCAGTGCTCACTCTATTCCAGGTACTTTTCTAAGCACCAGCAAATAATAACTAATATAATATTAATAACTACCCTATGAAGGGACTACTGTCATTATTCCCTTTTATATAAGAGTCAATCACATAAGGGACAAGGTAACTTACTGCCCAAGGTCTCAACTTTCGCAAATTTCAAGCCAGTAATTGAACGCAGGATTTTAACACAGATTAAGTCTATGTTCTTAACCCCTACTCTATGTAACTTCTCTGGACTGACATATTACTTTTTCTGTAAACACCTGCTACCATAGATAGCAAGGGAAATAAAACAGATGAGAAACCAAAGATATTGGTATTGTTTTTAATTACTGGGAAATAAAAACTTAACTGGAATGTGAGTGTAAAGGAGTAATTGAACATTCATCACATTGGAGATGCCGACTGGGTGGATGCGATGGATTCTAAAGGAGCAGGGGACACTAACACAAAGTGAAACACGAAACCCTGGCACTTTTTGCCTCTTCTACATGTCAGTCCTGGGCTGGTTGCCCCTTCCCTGCCCCCCCGCCCCGTTTTTCCCAAGCAGACATTACTGGCTAAGAGTACACTCACTGGAGTAAAAAAAAGTCACTTACTTTTTATGACCACACTCGAAAACGTTTATACACTTTCATGAGACAAATTGAATGCTTTGCAGTTTAACCTCATGTGATGCTTCCAAAGAAACACAATGGAGTGAGGTTCAGTCCAAAGCAAGGAGCAATTTAAATGGAGCTGGCTTTTGCAGACCTGGGGTTTTTCCATCAATCATCAGTGATGGTAAAGTGCTGATTTATACTTATAATGGTGCTACCTTTCACCAAGGTCAAAAGTAATTGGTTTAGTGGCTGTTTCATTTACAAGAGTGTTTATGTTACAGGCACATTGACAAAATAAAAAACATTCTTCCAAAGTGAGAGTAATGCAGGAAGCGTATGATGGACACCTGACCCTAAAGAGTAATCTTATATGATAAATGGGGTTCCATCCCCCCCCCCATTGGCAAACACTATCCGGTTACGGTCTGCATCCCCAGCTTATTCCTCTCAGCATCTTCTCTAGGCTGTTGCTTAATTCTGAGACTAGATAATTAGGGCTGACAAAAAGCTGGTTTGGGTTTTAAGCAATCAAATTGGCACTATATCAAATGATTTCTAGTTCTAAATATCAGCAAGATGCTACTTTATTATCTTAAACTGCGTCCTAATCACATCTGGGATATATGGCCTCCTTGTGATTTCTGCTCTCCATGAAATGGGTTAAAAATGTACCCTATCAAAAAAAAAAAAAAAAAAAAAAAAAAAAAAAATGTACCCTATCTTTGCTTTGAGAAACCAGGCTCTTCTTGGGGTAGCTCTTAACTTTTGTATTGGGTGCAACTTTGTCCAATGATCTACTTTTTTTTTGGTTAACAAAAGAAAATATTGGGTAATATGTTTTAAAATAAAATATATGAAAACCATGTCATATATCTCCTATTGAAGGATTACAATATAGCAGGATCCTAAATTCACAGAAGTAATATCAATCCAGTAACTTAAAATGCAAAATGTTGTAGTAGGAAAGAATCATACATTTTTTTGAATAGTCAGGATTATTCATCTATGTGCTTAACAGAGAAATAGTCAATAAAGGAATTAGACACCATAAAGAGATTCCCAAGTAAGATACGTAAGCAGTTCCATACATTTTAGCAACAAATAGAATGTTCCATCTGTAATGAGGCTCTTTCCTCTTTCCAGTTAATCACTGTCTTTTCTGTAGGAGGTTACCGTTACATAAGCCCTGCATCAGGGGGATAATTCATCTAGTTTTCAGGAAATTTCCTTCTTTGATTTTGATAAGAAACAAACATAAAAATTGGCTTTTAAAAGTGGCTGTAGGGGCACCTGGGTGGCTCAGTCAGTTAGCGTCCAACTTTGGCTGAGGTCGTGATCTCACAGCTAGTGAGTTTGAGCTCCACATCATCATCGGGCTCTGTGCTGAGGGCTCAGAGCCTGGAGGCTGCCTTGAATTCTTTTTCCCTCTCTCTCTGCCCCTCCCCTACTCATGATCTGTCTCTGTCTCTCAAAAATAAACAAGCATTACAAAAAAAAGTGGCTGTTATTTGTAGGCTCTCCAAATAATGATTCGCACCAAATCCACATGGTCCAGATGAAAGAGGTGAAAGAGGTGACTTATATAAGAATTCAGTAAATGTGCTATATTCTCTGGTAAGCCTAGTTTTAATTCCCACAGCCCTTTTCTTTAGTATTTGGGTCAAAATTCCATTAACAAAGGGCATTTTCCCACATATTCTCCACTTTGGGAGACTTGAATACTAGAACATTAAAGATTTATTGAGCTGGCCTGACAAATGTTTCGATTCAAATGCATTTTTTCCACTGGGATTTTGAACATGTGTTTTTTTTTTTTTCAAGAACTATAGTAAATTTCTTTACACTGAACAAAATTCTGAATATAAATCAAATTGCTTTTATTAAATCCCTTAATTTCTTAATCAAAACATTAAAGATATTATCTACTGGATATTTTAACCGGTATCCACAGCTGCTGAATACCTTCAATCATTCTGGTTTTTAAAGCAACATGTTAGTTGCTAAAATTAACAAATAATAGTCTTAATTGTTGTGGTTAATGTTTGGAAGCTTTTTGCTCTACTTAAAGGGCAAGCACCTTGAGGGCAAGTACTACAGTATTTTTATCTATTATACCCCCTATAAAACTTTTGTACTATGTTTCTTACTTTTTTGTCTATTTATACCACCTTTAAAACTTTCTAACGTTCATGAACTGTTAACATTGAATTGATATTATTAACTTGAATTTCATATAGAAGTGGACATTTTAACATATAATTAAACCCCAAAGAATTTACAGTAGGTATCTAGGGACCTCAGATATTGTCCTATAGCCTTAAGAAGGTTAAACACTTCAGGGGCTCCTGGGTGGCTCAGTCAGTTAAGCTTCGGAATGCTGATTTCAGCTCAGGTCATGATCTCACCTTTTGTGGGACTGAGCCCCTTGCTGGGTCCTGCACTGATAGCACAGAGCATCTTGGGATTCTCTCCCTACTTCTGTCTCTGCCCCTCTCTCCTCCCCTGCTCTAGTGCAAGCACACTCTCTCTCTCAAAACAAACTTTAATTTTTTCTGATTTTTTTTTTTATTTTTGAGAGACAGTGCAAGCAGGGGAGGGGCAGAGAGAGAGGTAGACAGAGGATATGAAGCGGGCTCTGTGCTGACAGCAGCGAGCCTGATGCAGGGCTCAAATTCACGAATAGCGAGATCATGACCTGAGCCGAAGTCCAATGCTCAACCGACTGAGCCAAGCAAGCACCCCAATAAGCCCTTTAAAAAAAACGTTAAACACTTTAGATCATAGTTTTCTTACTTTTAAAGTTTTAGCTTATCTTTAAAGTTCCAAATTTTAAATAATTCTTAATTTGTGCTGAAGTATCTGAGTTTCTCTTGGAAATGTCTGTTAGTAAAATACTTAGCCAGACTGAAACCATATGAGTTCTAGGAGGTAATATTTCTTTACTGCATAGAGATGGCATTTCCCATAGAGTTTACTGTAATGGTTTTGATATATGTCCACAAATTCTTTGACACTCCTCCCTTTAAAAGGTAGAGCCTCATTTCCCTCCCTGAGTATGGCTGAAATAACACTGTGTGACTTCCGACACTGTGTCATAGAACGTGTTGCAGCTTCTTCCTTGCTCTCTCTTTTGGATGGTTTGCACTGGGATAAGCTAGCTCCCATGTCATAAGGACACTCAAGTTGCCCTATATGTTTACATGGCAAGGAATGGAGGCCTCCTGCCACCGGTCAGGGGAGTCTTATCAGAAACACATTCTTCAGTCCCAGGCACACCTTAAGATATCTTAAGTGCAACCTCATGAGATGCTAAGCTAGAACCAACTAAGCTGCTCCTGAATTTCTGACAAATGAGTGTGAGATTATAAATGTTCATTGTTAGTTTACTTTGCCAAGTATGGGGGTAATTTTTTAGGCAGCAATAAATGGCACACTTACCAATACATTTAAATGAGGAACTTTTGTAAACATCAACAGAACTCCAGGTAAACTAAAATTCATCTTATTTCCTAGGGAACTAGGTCTTTAAAGTCTCCTTTAAAAGACTGTTTCATGTTTGGGGCACCTGGGTGGCTGAGTCGGTTAAGCGTCCGACTTCGGCTCAGGTCATGATCTCACAGTTGGTGAGTTCGGGCCCCACGTCAGGCTCTGTGCTGACAGCTCGGAGCCTGGAGCCTTGCTTCGGATTCTGTGTTTCCCTCTCTCTCTGACCCTCCCCTGCTCATGCTCTGTCTCTCACTTTCTCAAAAAATAAAATAAAATAAAATAAAATAAATAAAATAAAATAAATAAAAAAGACTATTTCATGTTTAAAGATATTAATACTCTTAATATAAAAAATCACAAAATTCCCCTGCTACAATCAAATAGCCTTTCCTTTGGTGGCAGACCTAATGAAAATGAGTAGAAAGCTGGCCTCTCTTCTTCATTATTATTCTGCCTTCATCCTTTGCAGTTAACCTTTCTGCTTGGGTTGATGGTCATCATGCCTTAATTTGTGTTTATTTAGCTCCCCTGTATATTTTAAGTCAAATCAGGAGCCATATATAGCATAATAACAATTAATTTCTCCTCCTAAGGAAGTTAAGATTTTCAACAAAGAATGATGTGAGCATACAGTTAGGCATATGGTATTCATATCATACTGATACACACAGAGATAAGGTAATGCAACAGAAGGAACAACTCATCGTAATTGACTATAATATATAGTGTCTTATTTAAATCCCACAGTAATACTGAGGCCTAAAATAAGCATTTCACTAGTTGGTGGTATTATTTCTTTTAAAAATAAATATTTTTTTCTGATTATAGATGTATCTGAGAGACTTTGATAATACAGAGAGATACTCTCGTGCAGTGTTAGTGTAAATCATGTGGCAAGCTGGCTTAAGAATTATGTGAGATGGTTCACGTATCTCAATGCATTTAATTCTGTGGCTTCATTAGAATCTACCAGGAGGTGCCACTGAGCACAAGAGGGCCATGTCTGCTATTCGAGAACAATGGATACAGAGTCTGGCATGTGAGATTAATTTTTTAAATCACATATTAGAGAGAGGCTGGCCATGTTGAAAAGTTTTGTTGTTTTTGCTGTTGTAGTGTTGCCTTTTAGAGCACCGTGTTGTTGCAGGCCTTTCTCAAATGTGCTAACAAGGGGACTCTCCGGAAACACCACAGAAAGCCACCTGAAGATTTTTTAGTCACTCATATTATTAAGGAACATGTAGTAGACATGTCTCTAGGGAAATTCCTTAAAAATAATTTTAAAATAAGCTCTAACTTTATCAATAGGATCTAGCTTTCCTTTTCTTTTCCTTTTCTGTGTTAATCTGAGTCAGCTCTTGGCTTCGAAACCAAATTCAAACCATGGACTTTTACTTATGAAATGAAAATTGGAAGATTTTTTTCAGATTAAATCTTCTTGCATATCAAGCTGTTTTACTAAACTTGAAAATTTGGGATTTAAACCAACCAAAATGCAATTACAGTTGTGTTTTACTTGCTAAATCTCAGAGGTGTTATGTTTGTATGTGTAATGTGTGTGTGTGTGTGTGTGTGTGTGTGTGTGTGTGTGTGTGTGCGTGTGTGTGTAAGGCAACTGTCAGAGTATCAAATAGTCTTTTGGTAATAATTTGGTGATGCTGTGTAAAGATTATTTACCAAAAAATCACCTGGATTCAAGTGACTGATCTATTTAAACATCATATACTAAAAACTGTTCTGAATTTCTTGAAATTGCACAGCACACAGATGAACTACATAGAAAACAGACAACAAAAGTACTGAGAGTGAGGATCATAACAGAAATTTTTTTTAGGATCCTGTAACTTCTGACAATTATTTTACAAAACTGGGGGGAAAAAAACAAAAGAGAAACCTCAGAAGCTGGTTAGTCTTGGGTTTTTGCTTGTAGAGTTTGTTCAGAGCCCTGAAAGCCTGGAGAGAAGCAGGAGTGAGGTTAATGAACTTGGCTTTCAGACCAGAGCCCGTCCCTCGAGGAAACTGTTGGGTTATTTCACATAAGGCAGGGAGGGATAATGTGATACATAGGAATTTTTTTTCTTGCATCCAATAGTCATACTAAATCGCACAATACTTTATAGCACTTCTCAAACACTTAAACATGTTCTGGGACAACAATTTCATACACACACAAAGAAAATCTCAGAAGGCCATAAATGCTGCTCTGCTACATAACAGAAGGCTGATGAGTGGGTGGTTTCTGAGGCCTGATCATAAGGTAGAGACATAAATGAAGCAGGCTGTCACTGAACAATTCTCAGTAAATAATTGGTCTTTCATGTGAAGACAAACAGCTGCTGGAACTCTTTGCAAAATGCTATAGAAATTTAAGAATTCATAGAGAAAGAACTTTTGGCATTATCACAGACGAAGGTCAGAAATGAATATTCTCTGGGAAACGCAAACACGAAGAGAAAAGACTGTCTTCTTGTATCATGTTTTAAAACACGCAGTGGTTTATATTTATTCCAATTTAAAGTTAAAAAATGGCTCTACCACTTAAGACTCAATATTGCAAGGTAATGAGGAAGATATTAAAAATTATGAAGTGTAATTCCTAGTCTTGGTGAACTTGAGATTTAAGAGAGAGAAAAACTGCACTAATGATTCAAGAAGCTGAGAGGTGATGTTTTTAGTAATGATTTAAGAAACTGAGAGGGTCCAGCTTTTTACTTAAGGAAGGCTTGCTTACACTTAGACCATAAGTCTACAAGTATCAGTTGACTTCCACTTAAGCGTTCAAGATGTGGTATAGAACATCCAAAGGCTCACAAAAATGTACACGTAAATGTATATATCATGCCATTCGTAATTCAAAAGCCATCAAGGCCAGCTCATTAAGTTGGACAAGTAATATTGGCTCCCAATATCTTTCCTCCACTAAGTCCACTAAAAGAGCCTACCAAATCAGCTATGTTTAAGGAATAAAAAGATAAAACTGGGACTTCCAGGCATTCCCACATCAGAGTAGTTAGATCAGGGGTTCTCAAACCTGACTGTGCGTCAGAATCACCTGGTGGGCCCTGCTCCCAGAGTTTTCAGATTCAGTAGGTCAGGAGGTTTAGGGTGGGGCTCCAGACTTTCTATTTCCTCTACGCTGCCCTGGGGACCATACTTTGAGAACTGCTGAGCTAGAAGAATATACTGGTTTTGTTCTAGTTCTGAAACTAGAATCAGTGGCTGGAGTCTGTGAGTGACAGAAAGGATGGCACTAGGTGGTGTCCAGGTTATGTAACAGTTTGTCTTTATGGTAAGCACTCGCATCTAAACGTGGGGATGTAGGTAGATGAGTGATGATGTGACCCACTTTGCAGTTTTCAGAGCTCACCCTGGCTGCTAAGAGGAGAATGCATGGGGAAAGAAGAGGACCCACGATGGCATTAACAGGGAAGGGATAACAGTTCAGGAAAGACCAATGACTGCCTCTTGAGCTGCAGTGAACATGGGATTGAATGAAGATGGGGGAAGCGGTCAGACCTAACTTATATTATGGAGGGGAAATCATTAGGGGTCACTTGGTAAAAGATTGACTGTGGGAGTTCGAGAGAGAGAGAGCTGCCAAAGGTAGTCTCCTGTCCTAAGAAACTGGGCGGATGGAATACTGCAGGAAGAGAAAGCTGAGGGGGGCTAGGGCTAGGTGGTAGCAGGAGACAATTTTGGTTTTGGACAAACTTAACCAGACACTTAAAAATTTTTTTAAGTTTATTTATTTATTTAGAGAAAGGCGGGGTCGGGGTGGGGGGAAGAGAGAGTACAGGAGGAGAAGAGAGAGTACAGGAGGAGGAGGGAGAGAAGGAGAGAGAGAATTCCAAGCAGGCTTTGCACTGTCAGCGCAGAGCCCGATGTGGAGCTTGAACTCTCAAACTGTGAGATCGTGACTGGAGCTGAAATCAAGAGTCAGATGCTTAGCTTACTGAGCCACCCAGGTGCCCCTCAACCAGGCACTTTCAAACTGTTGGATCAGAAGAGAGGTCTGAGCTAGTATAAATTTTCTGGGGCCTCAAGCTAGGGAGGTGAGGCCCCATGATGTGAGAGTACGTCATGGGAAGTGACTAGGCCTGGGACTGGATGCTGGTCTCTAGGGGCCGAGTCAAGAAGAAGCCAGCAGAGCACTGGCCAGAACCAGTCAGAGCAGAGAGAAACCAGAAGCCTTTGACATCACACAGTCTGAAAGAAGAGATTTCTGAACTGAGAGGTGAATTCTGGAAGTGGGAGGGACACCATAAGAGGAGAATGAAAATGTGATCATTTGGTGTAGCAGCACAGAAGTCAAGGAAGTTGCTGGAAAAGTCAGTAAGGGTAGATGTGGAAACCGGACTGGAGCGTGTTGAAGAGCAAGGGCAGGTAAGGAAGCCAAGACATTTGTTAACAGTGGTCCAGACATGGATTCATCCAATTCCATTTTAAACAGATATTATGCAAGAGGTACCTTGGCCCTGGGCAAAAGGTGAAGACTAAGGTTCCACCTTGGAGTGTCTCATTACAGTCTAGATCGGGAGACACGCAGGTAAGCATCTCCTTTCTTCCCTCTCCTAGACTTTCCTCAAGCAAGTATTACTTCCTGGAGGTTTGACGATCTGCTAGTCTTGCAGAGATTCCCAATTTTTTCATATCAAGACATGAATAAAAAATTATAATATTGGCACAGATCATTGGGTTAACTAGAAGGGCTCATCAAAGCTAGGTCTGTATCCTGGAAAAACTCATCCCTGTCTGTGGGTCCAGCCTGCAGGATAAACAGAATCCCAGTCCTCCCCAGACTGGTCTAAACCTGTCATCACCTCAACCTAGGTGTGGTCAGTTCTATTCATATCTAGTTTCTTCCCATCAAAATGACAGTTCAAAGAGACCCAGGGGAAAGGAAAGTCTTGCAGAAACAGTGATTTTTCTACTGAATTTTTGGGTGGCCTGATTTTTGAGTGTTTTATGATTAGGAAACAGTACCACTACTAATGTAAAATCTATCTGATCTATATTATTATTTACAAGTCTTTTTACACATTTTTGTGTATATTTATGTCACATACTTCTCTAACTAAACTCTAAGATCCTTCAGTATGGGACCTATGAATATATTTTCTTTCTTTTTGTTCTTCCTGTGCCAATGTACCATCTTTCATGTTGCAAGTAATGCTTATTGATTAATAGATACACAAGTATGCCAAGTCCACATATGATGCCCAGGCTTTGTAGTACAAGAGAAAGGAACATTGCTTTATCAAGACTGATTTTTGCCTTTGGCTAGTAGACTCATCCGAATCTAAAAGAACCTGGCAAAATCTGGCTGGGGTGGAGCTTTAGAAGACCATGTACATATATTCTGTGTATTGATTATTAGATATTTAACTCAATACTTGTGAAGTTTTGACTGAACACAAGGGTCTACCTCACTAAGACTGGTGTTGGCTCTGTGCCTCTTTTTTTTTTTGTGCCACCTTCCTTTAGTGGAATGTTGCATATCCTATGAGCACCGAGCAAACATTAACTATAGGTGACAGTTTTGAGGCCAACACATTCGAACTAGTCACCAGCTACCTTTCTCCAGGTCTCTTTTGCTAAAATGGGGACCTTTCCATTGTATGGCCGTGATGCTTCTGCATCCTGTTTACGGGCCCCAGATCCTGGGTGTGCAACCCCACACGGTGAGAGGGGAAGAGGTGACGGTCCAGTCAGGGGTTAGGATTGCACACATCTGTCTTTCCTTACTACACATGTTTTTATTTTTGTTTGGTTTGCTTGTTTAGCTTTTCTTCAGACTCTCTGTGGCACAACAACTGAAACTATTCACAGCGACTTTCCTCACGTGCACAGCATCATGAGCATGGACGCAAGTCAGCCTTGTAGGTGGAGTTTCCTCTCTCTGAAGAATGTTTACACACCTGAACTTAGGTTAAAATGAACATAAAAGATAGATATGAAAAGCACAGATAAGGTGAAGACAATACCCAAAGGGGCTGAAAATAAGCCTCGAGGATACATGAGCCAGTAGAAGAGAAGCTCACTCACTCATTTATGACTCACTCTGAGCCAGGTTCCTCCCGCCACAGAGATTTCAGTGGATTCCTGGCTTCTATGACACCAGCTTCCCAGTAAACAGGTTCTTACATTGGTTATGTTAGGAAATTATATGGATTGATGGCTTGTCAATAAGCTTAAACTTTTAATTTAATTTTTTAAATTTTAATTAACCTTTTAAATTTAATTTTTAATGTCTATTATTTTGTAAGTACCAAATTGTTGTTTTTCTACTGGCAAGTACCTAGTTTAGTTTTAGCTTAAAAAATATTAATAAATGACAGAAGATAAACCAAGTGGCATTTACTTCTCTGAGTCAACCCTAATTCTGAAGCGTAATTTTTAACAAAAATGATTTTTTACAGCGATAAAAAAAATAAGTCAACAATTTTTTTTATTTAAAAAAAAATTTTGATGTTTATTTATTTTTGAGAGACAGAGAGAGTACAAAGCGGGGGAGGGGTACAGAGAGAGGGAGACACAGAATCCGAAGCAGGCCACAGGCTCTGAACTGTCAGTACAGAGCCTGACACAGGGCCCGCGAATGGTGAGATCATGACCTGAGCCAAAGGCGATGCTTAACCGACTGAGCCATCCAGGTGCCCCATCTCTCTCAACAATTTAAGCTGAGATCTTGTGAGTGGTGGCTACCTTTTTAAAAGGACACTTTCCTTGCTTTCACATGGAAAATAATTGCTAGGAGAGAAAAGATGACCTTCTTGTGGGCGGCAATTCCAATCTGTAGGATTCCCTTTTGCTCAAATTTGATCAGCGCCATGAAGCCATGGCCTCAATGCACGAAGAACAAATTCTAAGCATCACGGTATTTTAAGAAGTCTGGCTCAGTAAAAGGAGACATTCCAACGAAGGCTGAGAATAAAGCATGTCCAAACTGAGGACTTGTTAAGAGGATTCATATCGTTTTGTTAAAACACCTATTGTTTTGGAAGATCAAGGAGAGAGAGATCTATATGCCTGATTTTGTCGCTTGGCTGAATTCTGTTTACCATAGAATGTTTTCAAATTTAAAATGTCTGTGTCCTAATTCAGAAAGGATGCAGACAGAAATATCAACATTCAAAGACCCCCCCCCCCAACCAAAAAGTTATATAAACCCTAAAACTCAGGAAGTTCCACTTTCTGTTTAAAAATACAACGTACTTTTTGAAATTTCTGATATTTCAGAAGCGCAAATATTTTTACATGACAAAAAAAGTAAAATATTGATGTTGGCATTAAGTCAGAACTTGCTCCTTGTTTTAAGTGGCTTTAATATTATCCTTCCTGTGCCTTATTCTTTTTTGTTAATCTGTTTCTTGACATAATGCATGGAGAATGTGGCCACAGTACCGCGTGTGTAACTTCTGAGGATGAAGGCTTAAACCATGTTAGGTTGACATCAGCCTCCATAAAACAACAAAAATTGTCTTAAACCGAGTTAGCTTCAGCATTTTTAATGACCACTAAGTCACACGACCCTGATTGACCAGAAAGTTTTGGAAACAGAACATAGCAGCATTTTTTTTTTTTTTTTTACTTAATGTAGCTTTAAATTTCAAAAAAGAAAACGTTAATTTCAACCACTGTTGAAAATTGTTGTAAAGTGGACTAGGATATTTTCCCGCCTTAGCAAATAAAGCATAATGGGCACAATGCGATCTTTTTTTAAAGACTTAGGTTGATGAAGTGCCTCCAGCTTCCAAGGGTCTAAGCTGCACACCTCCCCCTTTGGTTTCAACAAGTACATGTGGAAACCACAGGGCCAGCGGGGCACACACAGAATACCCTGAAAGCTGTTCGAAACAGTAAATATAGGTGATCTTCTTGGGTTTGCCTTTTCTCGGAGGAGTAAATTATGGGTTACTTGATTCAACCTATCAATTAACCCAGGTTAATTGATATTTCAGGGAATTAAGATAGTTTATTTAGAACAATATATTTAAATATGATCTTTTTGGAATTATATCAAGTCTCTAGTGAAATGGGGGGATGCTGTGATTCTGCAATCTGTCCAGAAGGTTACAAAAATGAGATCTCTGTTTATCTTCTTGAAGGGAGAGGAATGGATTAAATCACCTCTATAGAATTTCTATAGCACTGGGATTCTGGAAAAGTTAAGTAAAGTAAGTAACTGAATTTAATTTTCTAAAATTATTTTCTAAAAGTATTTTCTAAGAAGATTATAGTATTTTTTACATAGCACATATTACTACTTTACCTATAATTGAAAAAAGTATTTTGTTGTCTATCATTAAATCCATGAAAAATTCTTATACAATATCCTTTCTTACCAATAATTTTCTTTGAGATGAAGAATAAAAATTTTCTAAGACTCAAAAACTGCTCAAAAGGAGGAATTTCAAGCTTCAGAGAAAAATGGGTCTCCAATTTGTTACAAAAGTGTCCTTCACATCTTCTCTCCCCCCATTTAAAACACCACTTTATTAAGATTACATAAAACAAAATGCAGAGCAGCTCAAGCTAAATGTGGGTTCCTAAATGGTCCAGAACAACTTACTCTCCTTCTTTATCTATCACTGATTTGTCAGCCACCTGCAAACACATTCATTTTATTATGTTTTTCTTTAGAGTAAGAAACTCAATGTAAGATCTTTGCAAGCCCAGAGTTAGTCAGACACAAAACATTTTTCAAACGCCTTCTCTGTGCCAGGCATTGCTCTAGGACTGGGAAAAGAGTAATGAACAGAACCAGAAAAGCCCCTTCTCTCATGAAGCTAACTTGACTGTTGGGCAGATTGACTAAAACCATGAAAAAAAGGAAGGTGATGTCACATTCAGATAAAGGTGAGGAAGAAGATAAAATAAGACCATGTGTTGGTGAGTGACGGAAGCTTGGAGAGGGAGTAGAAGGTGGATTTATCCAAAGGAATGGGGGAAGTTCGCTCTCGTGGAGGTGATTTTTGAGTTGCCACCTGAATAGTGAGGAGAGAGCCCTGCACAGACAGCGGGGAGAACATGAGCTCTGAGTGCAAAGTCCTCGGAATGGAAAGGAGTTCTGGTGTGCTTAGAGGACAGAGGTAAGGCTAGAGTCCCTGTGGCACAGTGAAAAAGGGGAGAATAGAAGGAATGAAGTCAGGGAGAAGGGCACGGGCCAGACCTATAAGTCCTTGTGAACATTTTATGCTGGTTATAATGGGAAGCAGCTGGGAGGGTGTAAGCAGGAAGAGTAGCTTGATCTGAGGTGTGCTTACATGCTCTTGGCTTCGATCTTATCTTTTTTATTTATGAGAATAACAACAACACTTGCAGTGTTGCTGTGATGAGTAATGAGGAAATTTGACAACACTGTGTGGTATGCCACCAAAACGCAGACTGGTATTGCTTATGACATTTATAGTGCACCTCAAGAAGACAAAATCAAAACAATACTGGGGTCAGATGTGTCATTTTTCTGACATACTTTAGGTATAAAAATCATTGAGTAGAAGCAAATGATTTGCTAACTAATCACTAAAGATAAAAGAGATAAACTGGAAATATAAACACTAAGCATGCAAAAACAAAATCAATTATTTCTGGTCAGAGGCCAAAAGAAAAAGTACACTCTTCTTCCTGGAGGAAAAAAATAGAGATAGAATGAAGACTTTTTCAAATACTTGCTTGACAATACCTTTATTGTAGAACTGAATTCCAGAATATTATGAGAATATTTAATTTCCTTTTATTTCTGCTATGCTAAAATCTTGATTATGTAACACATAAAAGGAGGTCTTCATTAAAGAGTATTTTATAGGCACATTATTTCTACAACACACATTAAATATTGGCAATATGGGTTTTGAGTTCAAGTAAAAATACTTTGATTCAATAAGGATTAGTTTTAAATTAAACAATGCATCATCTGCCTCATTTCAGAATGATGAATTACCTCATTTGTAATTAAGGATGGATTCATTCATAGTTGGTCCATAAAATAATTGGTCCAATATTTTCAAAGGTCATGATGCAGGGTAATAACATATTCTAGGAAATTTGTATTTTCCAATTATTTTTAATGTCTTGATTTAATAATCATATGAGCATCATGGATGGTAAATAGATGGAAACTTAAGGGGGAACGTTCTGATGTCCCACCACATTGTTCAAATTTACTGCATATATATCAGAATTTAGGAGACTAAGGCAAATCAAGAAAACTGAATTTCTAGGAGAATGTATATATTATTTTACATATATATATACACTGTATATACATATATATGTATATATTATACATTACATACATTACACTACATGTATGTATATATACATACACAGTGTATATATGCATATACATGTTTATATATATATGTGTATATATATATACACATACACAGTGTATATGCTGTATATATATATATATATATATATATATATATATATACACACATATAATTATGCCTACAAAGCACCTTTCCCATAAACTTTGGTAAAATAAGACTGGAAAGCATAAAGTTATGATTAACAGAGATTCAGGACAATAAAGAAAAAATATAGTATTTTTTAATGTTTATTTATTTGAGAGCAAGAGTGAGAGAGAGAGAGAGAGAGAGCAGGGAAGGATCAGAGAGAGAGGGAGTCACAGAATCCAAAGCAGGCTCCAGGCTCTAAGCTGTCAGCACAGAGCCCAATGCAGGGCTCGAACTCACAGACCATGAGATCATGACCTGAGCCAAAGTGAGATACTTAACCAACCGAGCCACGCAGGCACCCCAAAAACCTAATATAGTATTAACTAAATAGCTGAATTAAGCAAGAGTTTCTTACTGTGGACGGTCCCATTCTTCTGACTGCTATTGATATAAACTGCATGAAAAGAAATATGTTCCCATAATATTAACTTATATACAATTTTGACCAATTAGCCTTCTTCATTTATTCTTTTATCCAGCTAGTATTTACCGATCCCTTACCATATGTTGACTAGTATCCTGCAATGTCACCAGCCTAACCACATAGCTAGAGGAACTTCCTGTCTTGGTAAGATTGCTCGAACACCACCTTTGTCGATGACCTGATGAATTTCAAACACAAACTGGCTGCAGTTTTGCCCTGACTTGCTTTTTGTCTTTAGTCAAGTCACGTGGCCTGTTTGCCCCTCAGAATCCACCTCATGGGAACTGAGATAATTCTCTTATCCAATCGGAGGCTTGTTGGAAGTTGAAGTGACACAACATATGTTTGAAACAGTTAAAAACAGAGTAACAACGTCAGGTTCTTAAAAATTATTTTCGTTCAGCTAGAAATAATCGTTGGTTGACGCTGCAGCCACCGGTTCAGCTGAACTCTAACTCTGAAATCGAGGACGGTGGCATGGGAGTGGGCTCACTGATTTTGCTAGAAGTCAGGAGAAATCACAGGGCAATTGGCTGCTCTAAAATAGAGAAATTGTCCTTAATGTGTCCATCATAACACATGCTCTAGAAACAACCGGGTAAGCATGGCAATGGAGAAAATCAATGTTTAGTGACCATTTGTTCTTTGCCAGTGCCTCCTTTTTGTGAAGACACAAAGAGGAAGGAGCCCTCATTCCTGACTCTAGAAGTTCAGTCCTGTGACATCCACTCCACACATGCACATATGTGTGCTGTGTAAGGAGGAGGCAGATGATCAGGAGGGGCTCATCCTCTTCTAACATGCCAAGGATCTCCACCCAGATCATGGGGATGACTTACCAGCCTAGCTGGCAACTGGTAAGCATTAGCTTATTCAATTCTTGAAACAATGTTGTAACAATAAATAACCTTCATTGTTGGTTTGTGGAAATCGAGGGATTCCGCAGAATCAACAACTGTTATGAACATCTACAGTTTTACTTTTGTAAACTTTGTTTAGATTATTTTTTCACACAAAATATTTGTAAGATAACCAAGCAATTAAACCAAACACATTTACTGATTTGGATTTGTTTTTTGTTTTTGTTTTTAGTAGAAGCACTTCATAGGTAACAGTTCATATGTCTGGTAACAAGACAGGGAAATTTCTATAAGAGCAGATGAGTAGGTATTTGCAGAGTGGTTAATAATACATGAATGAACTTTCTTGTCAAATAGGAATTTTACAGACTAAACTGCCGTTATCACAGAGTTGTTCTGAGGTTAAAAGACAATGAAATGATGCATATAAGAACAATTTTCCCGAGTGCCTGGGTGGCTCAGTTGGTTGAATGTCCGACTTTGGCTCAGGTTATGATATCACAGCTCATGAGTTCAAGCCCTGCGTCAGGCTCTGTGCTGACAGCTCAGAGCCTGGAGCCTACTTCAGATTCTGTGCCTCCCTCTCCCTCTCTAACCCTTCCCCGTTCACTCTCTCTCTCTCTCTCAAATATAAAAACATTAAAAAATTTTTAAGGACAATTTTCAGAGTTAAAACAGCTATACAAAGGGATGAATGTAGCTTAAATGATTTAGTAATTGGCTCTAAGTCAGAGAGGGCAAGGCACAATCAGTGTGTGACTTTTCTGGCCTTTGGGGACAACCTTTCTAGGGTACAGTATTTATAAGACAGAGTTGAAGCATGTGAAGCAGTTAGCAGGGTGCCAGGCAAATAACAAGTGCTCCAGAAACAGCATTATCCTTGTAATTCTCTAGTTTCAGTTTACCATCTTTCCTTTCTAGAGGGTCTGTCTTTAGGAATGATCACATCAGACAACGGATCACAGTTTAGTATTTGAGATGTTTTGTTAATATTTGCATATGTGTTTAAATCACACTTGGTTTCTGGCTCGATACAGAGTAGAGATGCCCTATCCTTGTTTCAGTTTTGAAATCAAGAGAATGGATTGCTCTCACATCCAGAAAATTTTCTTAAGTATCAGAGATTATTCATGATTTAAATTTAAAAGCCTATTTCTACAAAAGTAAATCTATAAGCACATAGAGCAGAAACTGGGGCCCCCAGTTTTTGAACCCCTATAATTGCATGCCGAGTTTATTTGTGCATGTGCACGTTTATTTCTTAAAACAATCTCTAGCTTTCATTAAATACACAAAGGAACCGTGATTCTCTCCAAATTAAGAATTATTGGTATAGAAAGTCTATAACGATTATAATTTATGATGTGTTTCATTCATGGCTCAAGGGTTCATATTAATTTTTCCTTCCTTCCTTTTCCATTCACTTAACAAATATTGCTTGAATGTCTATTATGTGCTTGGAGCAACAGAAATAGAGCAGTGAATAAAACATATAAAATCCCTGCTATTCTCATTGGACTCATATTCTGGAGGGAGGAGATGGACAAAAAGCAATGATAAAATGTAAGATCAGCCAGAAAAGCAATTAATGTAAGGTAGTAACAAGTGTTATGAAAGAAAGCAGAGTTTGCGGTAGAGTATAATAGGGTAGAGTCTCAGACGGGGGCTCAGGGAAACCTTTCTGGTGAGGTGTCCTCAGAGCAGACACCTGAATGAAGGACAGGAAAAGCCATCCACATATCCTTTAAAGGCATCCCAGGTATTCAAAAAGGCTAGATTTCATCTTCAATGCTATATATTGACCTTTCTCTTGAATATAGTCCTGCTAACTTTCTGTTACTCTTTTTTTTGGTTGTTTTTTATTTCTTAGGCCCAATGGATGTGAATTTCTGCTCTCTATTTCCTTTCCTGTTAAATGAATGGGTCTGACTGGCTGATTGCTTAAAATGTAAACACACCGCAGTGCGTGTTCTTCTTTTACTATTGTTGTAAACTGCATGTTTCAAAGGTCTTCCAAATCCAGTAACAATCTGACCAAATCCATAAAGTCCATAATTAATATATCCATCAAAGATTCACAAAAAAGCAAAATGTATGCCTTTGCTTCTGAAGAGCTGGAAATCTCTTCCAGTGATATACAGTGATATACTTCTTGGAATGCTAAACTCTGCTCTATGGCTGTATCCAATTGTAGGTGAACCATTCTTGTTCTTTGGGGGTGGTTTTACCAACACCTGGGTCTGTCTGAAGGTTTACAGTTTCCCTATGACAAAGGCATATTTTCATCAAGCTATAGGGATATTTAGGATCAATACCACTCCCTTGAGACTCATGCTGGAGGAAATACTGTGTTTAGTAGGATCTGAGTAAAAACAATGGATATAGGATCACATTTCAGCAAAAGGACTGTTTTTCCTATTGAACCAATTTCTATAGCTTATAATTGTAACACCCTACAAAATTAGTAATTAAACAAATACCAGAGAAAAAAAGAAAGGAAAGGAAAAGGAAGCCCTCAAGTAATTGGATAGTTTGACACATACTATCATATAAAGCAGGACCTCTGGAAACTGTCCTGTCTCTATTGTCTTCTGTAAAACTGAGATGATGTTGGGGGTGCACAGGTGGCTCAGTTGCAAGTGTCTAACTCTTGGTTTTGGCTCAGGTCACGATCTCACGGTTTGTGAGTTCAAGCCCCACATTAGGCTCTGCGCTTGCAGCATGGAGCCTGCTTGGAATTCTCTCTCTCCTTCTTTCTCTTCCCCTCCCCTACTTGTGCGCTCTCTCTCTCTCTCTCTCTCAAAATAAATAAATAAGCTTAAAAAATACTTAAATAAACTGAAGAGCCTGATTGGGATTCTCTCTCTCCTTCTCTATCTTCCCTTTCCCTATTTGTGCTCTCTCCCAAATAAATAAATAAACTTTTAAAATATACTTAAAAAAAATTAAATGAGCTTGCAGACAGAATGAAGTTGGTGAACCTGTAATCAGCTGTGTCTCTTGTACCTTGAGTGTTGGCACGTGCTGTGTCTTTAGCTTAGAGAAGGTTCTTGAACTCTAGCATGCATGGGGAGCCCCTGAAGGGCTTGTTGAGACACAGGTTGCTGGGTTCCAGCCATAGTCTCATGGGTCTCAGAAGTTTTGATTTCTAATAGTTCCTAGGTGACGTTGATGCTGTTAGGCCACATTTTGAGAACCGCTGGCTTAGAGAATTCCCAGATAGCTCCTGACTGAAGCACCACAGGGTGTCATGGCAGTTGGAATGTTGTAAAGAATCATGACAGATGGCCTTGAAGCAGGGCTGGCAAGATGGTGACCATAATAAGTGAAAAAGGCAGGCTCATCCTCCTGGTATGCAGCTGCTGAGATGCAAGATGCTTTTCAAACATTGTATAGCTCTTAGGTTGGTGCCCCAGGGAGGAACAGGCCCCATCAAGGCCAGCCAAGAACAGACTGATTGCATCTGTACCCAAAGTGTAAAGGACCAAAAGTCATCCATCAAATTCTCTAATCACATGTGTACACGAGATCAGCCAAGTTGTCAGCTAAACAATCTTTCAATAAGTAAAATAATAAAATACCTAAACTTTAAGTCATTCTATAAGCCAGGTAGTATTTGCTTTAGCAATAAACAAACTCTTTAAATTGAAATATATAAGATCAAGAGGATACGTTTGGTGAGTGTAAATTGAAGGAGTTAATTTGCTTTCACTCTGTGAATTCTAAACTAAAAACTATTTAAAATCATAAATTAATAAACTAAATATGATGGATGATCTATGACAAAACAAGTAAAGGCCTACTCTTCCTCTCTGAGAGCATATTAAATATGAAGTAATACATGACAAGTAATCGGAACTACCCTATTTACAATTTAATTTACTATGATTTGCAACTTAATTTATAATAAATTTACTATTTAATGCAGATGCTAAGAAACTATTACTTAATATTTCAGGAAAAATGTTTGAAAATACATGGCAAATATGGAGGAAACTCTGGAAGATTCTACGTGATTAGAATGGCAAGAAAAGTGACTGGTTTGGTCAAGCAAGAGATACGTGATGATAAGTTTTACGTGTTAACTTGGCTAGTCTTTGGTACCCAGTTGTTTGGTCAAACTCAAGTCTAGACATTGCTGTAAAGGTTTTTTTTTTTTTTTCAGATGTGACTGACATTTAAATCAGTTGACTTTGAGCAAAGCAAATTTTACTTCATCTGGGGAATAGGCCTCTTGAAGACCTTAAGAGCAAAGACTGAGGTTTACCAAAGAAGAAGGGATTCTATCTTAACACCACAACATAGAAACCTTGTCTAATTTTCCAACCTGTTACCTTGTGGAATTTGGACTTCAGACTGTAACGTCCACCCTTTCTTGAATTTCCAGCCTGCCAGCCTACTTTACAGATTTCATACTTACCAGTCCCCACAATCATATGAGCCAATTCTTTAAAAGAAGTCTTTCTCTGTCTCTACCTGTGTCTATCTCTCTATCTTATGTCTGTCTCTGTGTCTTTATCTCTCTGTTCTGTTTCTCTGCACAACACTGACTAATACAGTGTATATCAAAGACAAGACCAGACTAATCGGAGTAGAGGTATTAAACTCAATTTTTAATGTGACTATGGTGAATTCAACAATCATTTTTACTTTGACTACTTGAAAGTGATTTCATTTCCCTCTTTTTTTTTAAGATTTATTTATTTATTTATTTATTTGTTTATTGAGAGAGAGAATGAATGAATGGATGAGAGCACACATATGGTGAGATGAGGGGCAGAGACAGAAGAAGAGAAAGAGAATCCCAAGCAGGCTCTGCACTGTTAGTGGGAGTCGAATGCAGGGCTCAGTCCCATGACCCTGGGATCATGACCTGAGCCAAATCAAGAGTCGGATGCTTAACCGACCGAACCACCCAGGAACCCCATCATTTCCCTCTTAATTCCCATTGTCTTCACCCTTTATGTACCAAAACAGCATAGGTACTTATCTTCCATATGTAACTGATATTTCTGTGAAGCACGTTCATGTGTGCTTTCTATAATTTCCTTTGCTTGAAGATGCAAGGAGAGGTGAATTTACAATTCCTTGGTGATTTGAGCAGTTTGAGAGATTGGGTAAGTCCACTATTGTGTTTCCTCCAGTTTCATGTTGTTATCAGTACAGCTACACCAAGTGACTATTCTGACCAGAAAGTGATGGCTCAAGGCCTGAGACAAGAACATCATGTACAAGGCTGCCGTTTGCACAACTCCTGGGATTATGCAATGTGGTGTCCCCAATCAAGTATGCTCACTGAGTGGAAAAAAGCATTAAAACTGCATGTCTCTCTGTACATTTAGAGATAAAATATCCTTTAATAAAAGTTACAAGATTGGGAAAGATTTATTGTCTAATCTATGTAAGGCACTGTGCCAAGTAATTTAGTTATCAAATCTTATTTGAAATTTAAACATGTCTGTTAGGTAGATGAAGAAGGAGGAGGAGAATGATTCCCATCTTCTGGGTAAGAAAAAGAGGGTCAGAAATAATAAGTGACCTGCCAAAGTCAAGCTGTTAGTAAATTAAAAGGAATGATTTTAACTCATATCTGATTCTAAAACCTGTATTCTTTTCCTATACTGGATGGCCTTTAGGTGAAAGTTGGACTCTGGCAGTAGAGAACATAGTTTTAATGCCATTGGTTCAATGTATACATATACCCTCCTGATTTTTCTTAGAGAGGTACCTTTTCTAGACATTGGTCTGAAAATAAATCTACAGTAGGTGAATCCAAAGTCAATATTTCATATTGTGTGGACATACTTATGGACCCAAATTTTATACTTAGTTGCATAAGTATCCAGAATTGTAGCACAAATGGTCCAGGCCATCAAAATGTTTGGTTAGTAGTATTTCCTTTGGGAGAGTGATGAGGGTTTCTCAGAATCTTTGGATTTCTTTTGCTTTGATATTTTTTGAATTTATGTTATTATCGTATAAAATATTCATTCATCTACCCATTTATTCATTCAATATTTTTTGAATACTTACTTTACCAAAATTCTATATTTTATGCTTAGTAAAACACAAAGATAAATTAGCTATAGGTTCTCCCCTTATAGTACTTTCAATCTAGAGGGAAGTTCTAGTAAGTAGGAAGACAGAGTACAGAGTGACAAGTGATTTTTGATGTCTTCCACAAAGCACTGCCAACAGAATAGTTCTTGCATAAAGGTGGCAGAAATGGTTACCAGTGAAATAATGCACAAGGTTAGCCATTACCCCTTTATAGCAATCACAATGACAATGATGATAATAATACAAGTCAGGTTGACATGTCAGGAAAGCAACTATGGATAAAATCATTAGGGTATATTTTTTTCCCTTGGGGCTCAGAAGTAAGGGGGAGAATGTAAAAACCCATAGAAGTGGGTTTCACTTTGTGATTAGACATAGTTTGCATATGGTGTGAAAGGAAAAAATCTAATGGTGTGCACACATCTAACCCACTAGGTGTAGTAAATTTCTAATTATTTAATTATTTTACCAAACTGGATCATAGGTGGTTAATGAGAAATGATTAAGTTGCTCTGGTAGACGGAGAAGGCAAATAGATATAATTCCAGAACAGCGAAGCAGAACAGGAATTTAGAGCCCTCGCTCCTCTCTTATTTGGCACACGAGGAGAGTGATCCTCAGAGGGGAAACACATATGTCCACATGTGATAGAAGAATTGTTGGAAGAAACTGAGATAAAACTTGAGAGGAGAGGACACCTTGGGGACAGAACTTGTCACCCTGTTTATCCCTCCTCAACAATATCCAACTGTCATAAACTGTGTCTAACATGTTAGGAGTTGCTGTAGTAACAACCAAATAGAGAATTAAAAAGACCTTGACTTCAGTTCACCTAGAGTAAAAAGACAAAGTAATCATTGCAGAAAAAGTAAAGGAAATGGATCTCCTCAAAGGAGGAGTTAAAGACAACCTTGGGAGGGAAAGAGAGGGAGGGAAGGAGCCAGGAGACAGTTCAGAGGTTGGGGGTTGGGGGGTGAGGGAGCTCTTGGGAGAGATAATCTACATTATGGTTAATCAAGACATGGCTGAAGTAAGTTTTTCATTCACACTTTTGAACTCAGAAATGAGTTAGGGTAAAAAGCTAAAGGTTATCTTCAAAAGGACTCAAACCTTTGGTGGTGTTATGGTGTTATTCATATAAATAGTATAAAACCATTCAAATCTGTTATTTGGAAGTTTTGCACTGTGCATTTGCCATTATTATGCTACATAAGCTAGATACCTGTTACAACATTAGGAAATGACTTCACGAGAATCCCAGACATTGAGAAAACCTCTTTCAAAATATGTCCAGAGTTCTGTACTTTGGGATTATATAGTGTTATCCTTGGAGAATATTATGTTACTCTCTACAACTTGGCTAAATTTTGAGTGTACATATTTTCTTACATGAAGAGATTCACAATAGCAGTTAAAAGAGTCTCTTTCAATTCAGCTTGAATTTTCAGCCATATTTCGAGTCTCTTGGCTTTGAGGGGAGAAAAATAATTCACAATCATAGTCTAAGATTTCAATCAGAGCAGGAATGAAATGTAGACTCGTCTGAATTTGTAAACAAGTTGTGGTCTAAATGTTCACTTTCAAGTCTGCTGTATGGAACTCTGAAATCATTTTTTCATAGACAAAAGGACTGACGTGGTGGCTGGCTTACCAGGTCTGCTTACAAAATCCCTTGAAGCCATCATGTACATAAAGTTTAACTGTTTTTCTAGTTCTTTGTAACATGAGCTGAAGGTACAAGAACTTGATGGCAAAGTGCAGAGTTCCTTTAATGTAATGGAATCATTGATTTTCCCATTGTCCCGGCTGGGGATGTGTTCAGAAAGGAAGTCATGGAGTGGCTGGGTGGTCTTGTCAATGTAAACCCCAGTTCACACTCTCCTTTTTATTTTGTAGTCACTGTGATTGGTTTTCTGGCTTCCCCTTTCCCAGGTGCAGCAGATATTTCTGACAAGGTTTTAATTCTTCTTGGATTCAGAACAAGAGGAACATACTTAAAACCAGAATATACTGCTTTTGGTATTTTATGAGTATTTCTCAAAATAAAGGGAGGAAAAAAAAATCAGGTGACTGATTTTTTTTAGTGCATCCCTTTCTCTCACTTTATGAAAAAAAAGACAAAATCACACTTTAATAATGGTGATGAAGAAAACTTTATCTACATTTATGAAGAAAATCTAATAGATCCCCAAGCATGTCATCACTGGAGCTTACAGATGTATGAGTGTTCTGAGACCGAGAGCAACAGAGCTGGACATGACTGGAGTAGCCATGTTGGAGGCAGCAGCAATATATAGCCTCTTCCTCAGTATATAGCCCATTTGGGACTGTGCCTAGTGAGCAGATTTAACCCTTAGTGAAATCAGTTTGAGGGTTAGAGTTTAGTCCCAGTTACCAGAAAGCATACAGGGGAGGGAAGAAAGAAGCAAAGTGGCTGGAGTATGTCTGTGGCCACGTCCAGGATGTTAGGGTCATAAGCAAATCGGGAAGGATGAATAACTAACCTTGGTCCCTATCTTGTGGGTGCCAAAGATGAGAAGATCATTTCTGTATATGAAGTATATATGAATAAAGAGATTTCTATGAGTAGAGTAGGGGCTCCTATGCCTCAAACAAGGGGAATTAAAAACCAAATGTTTCCTGGAGATGATCTCACTTGCAGAAATACAGCATAAATGGGGGAGGAATAGAAAAAAAAGGTAGGTATTAAGGCAAGGAGGTAAGAGAATATGATCTCTGTGTGGTTGGTATGTGTGTGTTTGATGGTTAGGCACAAGCAGCTCCATGTTGTTGGAGTTTAAAGTACATTATGTGGTAAGGGGAGCAAAACCCAGCTAGAGAGAAGGAATACTTCAGGGCTGTGAGCCATACTAAGGAAGGTGGTTATTATTCTCTAGAGCATAGGGAGCTATTGAGTTCAAATGGAAGTGACATTAAGAGATTTGCATTTTGGATAGATGAATAGAGAGGTGTGTTGGAAGTAGATTTAAAGATAACAGACTGGAAAGGATACTAGTTAGGAGGCTGTTGGAAGAGTCTGTAAGAAAGGTGAAAAATACTTTATGAAGACTTTTTGTTAGAATATAAATAGTAGGAATGGAGGGCATGATTTCAAATTCAAAAAATATTTAGATACCTCTGATTAAATAAACATTCATTTGACTTAGATTTCCTTCACAAACATATTATAATAGTTGAAAAAACAGAAATAAAGAGAATATACAAGGGGAAAAAGGGAAAGGAAGGTGACAGGAAGACACAGAGATGTGAGCGATATCAATAACATTCCTACTCCAGAAAGATGAACTGTTTGTAGCTATGTTATAGGCTGTAGAAAGCTGTGGTCTCAGCCTTCTTGGGGGAAAATCAGTAAGAGGGAAACATATTTGTTGAGCTAAAAAAAAAACCCTAAAAATGCTCAGGAATTGGGGGTACCAGTTATTCTGGAAGACTGGGACAGGCATATAGGGATAAAAAGAGGAGGAATGACTTTATATGTAGCAGTTAGATTCCCAGATCCTAAAGCCTAAGTTGTAGAGCCAGTTAACTGCCCATCGGCCATTTCAGCAGGAGACAGGAAGTTTGCTCTCTGGACAAACTAACCTGCCAGGTTCTGGACCCAAGAATACTGGGCAGAGCTGAGGGCAGGATGAGGGGCAGAAATAAAAATAGAGAGTAAGGGAAAATCAGCATTCCATAGCCAGACATTACCCAGGAAATGCTAGAGAATTTCGTTCTCAAGAAACCTGTCAGCTAAAGAGAGAACAATAGACGTCAATATTTGAAAAACTTTTCAAAAAGACTTGGGTCTCACCAGATTACTAGCCATCAGTACCAGTCTCCCATCCCTGTTCCAATGCACAACATCCAATCATTTTTAGTGATACATAAACAGAGCCAAAGCTCACCAGACATATAGGGAAGGCTGATAATATGAAAGGCAAAACAAAAAAGAATACATGCAAAACACAAAATTTGGAGAAAACAGAAAATGCAAGGCAGAAAAGAAAATGCATAGGAAACCATAATTAGAATCAATATAAAAGTAAGTGTAAAGAATCCCATAATAAGACCAGGATGCCACAGAAAAGGACTATGCAGAGACATGAAGGGTCACGGGTATTTCTTTTTTAAAGAAAAATTCAAAAATTCAATAGAGGTTTTGGAAAATAAGTTAGTATAAAATTTCTCAGAACAAAGATTAAAAATAATGAAGACATAGAAAATGATAGTCAAAGGTTATAAAAAATAGAGGATAAGTCCAAGAAGTCTAATATCTATATTGTAGGAAATATGAAAAGGGCATACAAAAAAACAAGAGAAAGAAATTATTTTTAAAAATGCAAGAATATTTCGAGAAATGAAAAAAATGAGTTTTCAGATTTAAAGGGATAAACAATCGACATAAAATAGACAAAGAAAGGGAATAGATTAACACTAAGGCATATCATTGTAAATTCTCACTACATTAGACATAAGTAGAAGAATCTAAATTTTTCATAAAGTAGGTGAAAACACATCATATATAAGTTGAGACTCAGAGACATTGGCCTTTCTAAGAGCAAAACTGTAAGCTAGAAGGCAATCAACTAATGTCTAGAAGTTTTTAGGGAAACTAATTTCTAACCTAGAATTTGATACCTAACTAAACTATCAATCTGGTATCCAGGCAGATTAAAAGCATTTTCAGATGTGGAAATTAATTTCAAAAATTATATTCCATGCACTGTTTCTTAGTCATTGGAGAAATCTGCTCCATCATGACAAGGAAGTAAACCAAAATAGGGAACGATGAATGAATTCTAGGAAACAAGAGAACCAATCCAGGATGAGCCAAGGAGAATCATGGTGACAGGTTGACAGCTGGAAAGAGGGATAGATAACAGTCCACAGAGAAGCAGAAAAATGTAAAGCACGATGAGAAATATCCTCAAGAATAACATAAAGTAAGACAAAACAAACATGATAGACCACAAGATCAGTAATATCAACATATTGAGAAAAGTTTTATAGTTCTGGCAGAGAGTTTGGAAGTGAATAAGTGAAATGACTATAGAAAATAAGCTCTCCCTCAAAGGAAGCAACTAAAAGGAAAAAAAAGTTCAAACAAGAGAATATCATAATACAATATAGTGTGTGTGCATGTGTGTGCGTGTGCGTGTGTGTGTGGTGTAGGAGAGTTTAAACCTTTATCTTTATTAGCTGAATAACAAAATGGGAAAAAACAAGAAATATCAGTTAAATATGTTACTTAGAAATATAGAAGTAAATATTGGTAGAAGCAGCAAACAAACAAATAAAACCAAAACCAAAATAAAACCCGAAAATAACTGCTCTGAGAAGTAGAAAGCAGGAGATGAAAGAGATGGAGTAGGGTTCGCTAATTTTTGTTAGACACAGAAACAAAAAAGGAATAAATACTATAAAGAAAAAAGAGGCCAAGGATCTGGATTTGATGTGGACAGGGTAAGTGGGTGAGGAAGGAGAGGAAACCTAAACAACTAGCTTTCTAGATGAATGATCAGGTAATCTGAAGCTGACTTTGGGAAAAGAGGAGGTATGATGGCAAGAGATACGGGGAGGAAAAAGAAGATATGCTGCATTTCACACATCCTGAATTTGAAGGTGCATGTAGCCTCAGAATGACCGGACCTAACTGTATCAGGTCTCTCTCTCTCTCTCTCTCTCTCTCTCTCTCTCTCTCTCTCTCTCTCTCTCCTTTGCTTGTCTTTGGTTTGCTGACTTTAGTCTTTGACACCAGCTTCTTCATTCGGTGGCAATATTGCTGTAAGCATATTAGGAATTTTGATTTGTGACCAGAAACTAAAATAAGCAGTCTTGTCTGGCAGGTCCCAAAAACTCTGGAGATTGTTACGAAGATCCAAGCTAGATCACGTGCTCCCCTCTGTGGCCAGAGGCTGGATCTGTTACCAGGAAAAGGTGTCTGGAGGAGAAAAGCACTACCATACCACATCTAGAACTTTTCTTAAAAATTGTTTTCCCTTTCTTTCAAGGCCCATCCCCAAATGTACCCTAATGATAGATGTTATAACTACTTCAACTGGCATTCATTTAGCCTTCCTCATTAATATGCATTGCTTTATTACTTGTATGTCCTTTATCATGTATGGCACTTAGCTGAATTTTTTTATGTATTTCCTCTCCAAGATTTTAAGATTCTTAAAAAGTGTGAAGTGTAACCATGAAAAAAAGCACCAGAAGGATTATTTCTAAATAAGAATTATCCATGTTAGAATAGTAGGCTTGGAAAACTGCAAGCTTCCATGATTCTATTCCCATTTTACCCAAAAGGCCCTCTTTATAACTGTTTTCAAACTTCTTACTCATTCTTTTGGTATCCTCTTTGCAATTGTTTTCAAACTGTGTACTCATTCTTTTGGTATCATTCTTTGGAATATTTTTCCTGTTTAAGATAATTATATTTTGAAACAGTCAAATCCAATAACAAGTTTCAAAGTTGAGTTTTGATACAAATATTGGATTTTGATTTAGATTTTTGTAATGGACAAATTTAGGGACAGTTTTCATGAATAAAATCGGTAACCATAGTGTGTGGTGATGTCTTCTCCCATGATTTGTAACTTGGCTGTAAAAGTCTTTCCAAAGGAGTCCCAAATGTTTTTATTTTTATTTGTATTTATTTTTTATTTTTTATTTAAAAAAATTTTTTTAACATTTATTTATTTATTTATTTATTTAATTTTATTTTTTTTAACGTTTATTTATTTTTGAGACAGAGAGAGACAGAGCATGAACGGGGGAGGGTCAGAGAGAGGGAGACACAGAATCTGAAACAGGCTCCAGGCTCTGAGCTGTCAGCACAGAGCCCGACGCGGGGCTCGAACTCACGGACCGCGAGATCATGACCTGAGCTGAAGTCGGCCACTCAACCGACTGAGCCACCCAGGCGCCCCCCAAATGTTTTTAAACAATGAAGTTATGTATTTACTAAACATAAATGTAGCACTTATTGTGTTTTACATAAATCCATTTATACTCATTTATTCCTATAATAAACTAATGAGGAGGGTATTATTGTTGGCCCCATTTTACAGAAGAAGAACGTGAATCACAAAGAATTTAAGAAATTAATGTCACAAACTAGGAAACAGAGTTGGGCTTCAGTCCCAGATCCATGTACGTCACCATTGCTGATATGCTACACTATTGCTGTAATGTTAATTTTTCCAAACGAATCACTAAGAAAGGAGTTGCATGCTTACACCTTTGAGCCAAATCCATCCTTTCCAGTTTTCGTACAGTCTGTAAACTATATTATTTGATATATGAAAAACAGTGAAAGAGCATATATTATGGCACATGAAAATTACATGAAATTGAAATTTTAGTGTCCACAAACAAAATGTTATTAGAACACATCCGAGTACACTGGTTTTTGTACTGTCCCTGCTGCTTTGGCAACGGCCACAAAGCCCAAAATATTTGCTATCTGACCCTTTACAGAAAGTGTTTACTGAAACCTGACTTAGAAAAATTGTAATTCTCCGGATGCTTAGGTTCTGACACATTTCTCAAAAGAGACTGCAAATAAATCCCCTTGAATTAGTTTACATTAAATTAAATATAAATTCTTATTTCAAATTCTTTTAAATTACATTAATAACCACGCATATAGTAGCACATATCCAGTCATTCTTTAACAAACGTTTAATTCATATATGCCAGACACCGCCTGTAGAAAATTTTAAAAACACAGGGAAGTATAAAGAGTAAAATAAAAACCTGTATTAATATCCTTTACAGTCAGTTCTCATGCTCCCCAAAACCATCTATGTAGTGCTTTGCATACCATTAAGAGATCAATAAATCTTTATTAGTAATTAATTTTGGGGTATTTTACACATAGAATGTGTTTCCCGTTAGGTGCTGAATGGCTCCATATGCTTATAAAGAGATAAAAGGAAATCATGCAGAGACAGCTTTCCGATGAAATAAATAAATAAATAAAACACTAAATGCAACTAGAAAGAGTTCACGGAGCACTGTGGTTGAGGGCAGGTCATGGAGCCAGACTGTCTGCCTTCAAATCTTGCTACACTGTTTACTTCCCGCACAAGCTACATGCAGAAGCACTCAGTCGGATGGATCACTTACTCTCCCTGGCTTCAGTTTCCTCATCTGTAGATGCATGTGTTTTAGACAAAAGGATCTGTAAGGTGTCAAGGATTTTATGAACACATAAGTTTGAAAAAAGGAACAGATATGATGGGTTTCAATTTTTAACATTTTTATTGAGACACTGTTTGGTGTGGTGTAAGATACCAAGCAGATAAGAATGAGGTCAAATAAATATTTACTGCTGGCTAAACATTAACCTTGCTTGGTAATATTAGATGAATTATCTTATCCTTCCTTTAAAAATAGAACATTCACTCCTGTGGATAAGCGTATCAGTCCCTTTATTTTTCAAAGTAAAGTGATAAGTATATAACAGTAAAGATAAGTTGATACCTAAACAAATTGCCTAGAACTGTAGTTAAAGCTGAGTGATTTTTGTATTAAATCAAAATATCTGGAAATTTCCATGTTCTTCTTTAATTCAAAACATGATTGATTTAGAGATATGTAGAGATGGGCAATAGCCCACTTAAGATAAATATTTTTCATCTAGAGTTTTAATTTAGGATATTATACAGTTTTCATTTCCCAGATGATGCTACTCTTCCTTCTTACCTGTCCTTAACATAGACCACTTTCTCCTGAAGGGTGATTAGAGGCGGCTTTGCTCTTCAAGGCTGCAACCCAGACAGGCTATAGACGTTAAGCCATGGGAGGCTTGCCCTGTTCGGTTCTTAGGAGAGTAACTCCCAGGGAGGGACAAGGAGAGGAAAGGGGCATTCTGGTGAGGGGTTGCAGAGCATCTAAAACATTTCGTTGCCAACTATATATGTGGTATTTCTTCTGAGTCAGAGAAAATATGTTTGAATTTATACTTAATACCTATAAAAAGTCTCACAACCTTTTATTGTTTCTTTACTTAAAATAACAAAGGATTATTTTTCTAAAGCCCCCTCTAACTCTAATGTCCTGTACTACATAGCCAGTGGCACAATTCTTGATTTACTCAAAACTGGTTGAGAGTGAAATAGGCTAATAGGTTTGTCTGTGGACACAAGCTTCTCCACATTTCAGCCTCTTGAGATTCTGCCCTCCGGCCATATTGAATTTCTTTTTGTTTCTGTAATTGGCTGTGCTCTTTTATTCCAGACCTTCAAACAATATGTTTACTCTGCCTAAAAACTCATTCCCTACGTCTTTGCTTGGCTAATTACTACTGACTAAAATTCCTTCATTTGACATAGTTACTGGTGCCTTATACATACAAACTTCCTTCCAGGCTTTCCTTAAGTAAACTTTTTCTAGAAGTTTCCTGGCCCTTCTAACTAGTTAGATGCTTTTGCTGCATGCTCCCATAGCAACCTGTACTTCTATCATAGCCCTTAGAATACTTTATTGTCTGTCATTGCCAATTCCATTGTCTGATAGACTTGACTGTGAGCTTTAGTGGAAGCAGAGAATCATCTCCACCCCTATGCCTGGGGCCCAACACAGTATTTGGCATCAAGCAGCTGATAAAAGATTCACGTTGGGTGAATGCCAAAATAATTATCAGAGTTTTTAGTATACACATGCATGTAAATAGAAGTCCTTTAGAAGTAAAAAAAAGAAAAAAAAAAAAGAAAAGAAAAAAGAAAATTTAAATAAACTTGTTTGGTTTGAAATTCACTTATGCACCAAGTCCATTAGCCCATTTCAGTTTGCCGAATGCCACTAATATTTAGCTCACTGATAAAGCTCAGAAATGTAGAAAATGAGAAGTTTTGGGGTCCCCGGGTGGCTCAGTTGGTTAAGCGTTCAACTACAGCTCAGGTCATGATCTCGCAGTTTGTTAGTTCAAGTACCACATCGAGCTCTGTGCTGACAACTTAGAGCCTGGAGCCTGGTTTGGATTCTCTGATTCCCTCCCTCTCTGCCCCTCCCCCACTTGTGCTCTGTCTCCCTCTGTCTCTGGAAAAAATAAACAAACGTTAAAATTTAAAAAATAAAAATAAAAATAAAGATAATGAGAGGTTTAAAATCAATGATTATTCTCATTTCAAAAGAAATAAGACATCATTGGAAGGGTTGCATTTACAATCATCACATAGCTGCATGATCAGTCAAAAATATATTATTTTTGGAAGACTGAGGCTACCCGGCGAGGCTCTCCAGGTTGCTCTGTCCACCAATTTATGATTTTCTGCCGTATCTTTACAAAAATGGCAACTAATGGTGCTGTTCTGAAGAGACTGGAACAGAAGGGTGCAGAAGCAGATCAAATTATTGAATATTTAAAGCAGCAAGTTGCTCTTCTTAAGGAGAAAGCAATTTTGCAGACAACTTTGAGAGAAGAGAAGAAACTTCCAGTTGAAAATGCTAAATTAAAGAAAGAAATTGAAGAATTGAAACAAGAGCTAGTTCAGGCAGAAATTCAAAATGGAGTGAAACAAACACCATTCCCATCTGGTACTCCACTGCAAGCTAATTCCACGGTTTCCGAAAAAGTGATACAGTCTATACCAATAAGAACTGTATCTTCTGGTGCCAAAGAACAGATAACAGGAGGAAGAGTGGAAGAAAAGATGAAAGAGAAAATTGAAATGAAAGAGAAAAAGGAGAAAAAACCATCAATAGCAGGAAGTGCTGACTCTGAGCCAATCGATGTTTCTCGTCTGGATCTTGGAGTTGGTTGCATCATTACTGCCAGAAAACATCCTGATGCAGATTCTTTACATGTAGAAGAAGTTGATGTTGGAGAA
Source organism: Panthera tigris (assembly GCF_018350195.1). NCBI lineage: Eukaryota > Metazoa > Chordata > Mammalia > Carnivora > Felidae > Panthera > Panthera tigris. Next base: position 25,123,419 of record NC_056663.1, on the reverse strand, counting down.
ACAGCCCCAAGAACAGTTGTCAGTGGCCTGGTGAATCATGTTCCTCTTGAACAGATGCAAAATAGGATGGTGATTTTACTTTGTAACCTGAAACCTGCAAAGATGAGGGGGGTAATATCTCAGGCAGTGGTAATGTGTGCTAGCTCACCTGAGAAGGTTGAAATCTTGGCACCTCCCACTGGGTCTGTTCCTGGAGACAGAATTGTTTTTGATGCTTTTCCTGGAGAGCCTGACAAGGAGCTAAATCCTAAGAAGATTTGGGAGCAGATCCAGCCAGATCTCTGCACTAAAGATGAGTGTGTGGCTACATACAAAGGAGTTCCCTTTGAGGTGAAAGGGAAGGGAGTGTGTAGGGCTCAAACTATGACCAACAGTGGAATAAAATACAATAAAATAAAATACTCATTTACTGAAATACATTGGAGAAAACTTTAATAACAATAAAAAGATATTTGTCAAAAAAATATTTTCTAGTGTTTGAAATTGCCATAAAGAACTAAAACTTCAAATGTTCTAAAACTTGCAATCACATTTTAAAAACAGATTTTGGGGGCGCCTGGGTGGCTTGGTCGGTTAAGCGTCCGACTTCGGTTCAGGTCATGATCTCACGGTCCGTGGGTTCGAGCCCCACGTCGGGCTCTGTGCTGACAGCTCAGAGCCTGGAGCCTGTTTCAGATTCTGTGTCTCCCTCTCTCTCTGCCCCTCCCCTGTTCATGCTCTGTCTCTGTCTTAAAAATAAATAAACGTTAAAAAAATTTAAAAAAAAAAAAAAAAAAAATAAAAACAGATTTTGATATCTTAACTGAAACTTAAAAAATAGGTCCCATAATAAATACCATTTGTTTGATATCTGTTCACTCAGCTTGGGAAACAATAACAAAATACCAGAGACTGAGTGGCTTAAACAATAGAAATGTGTTTCTCACTGTTCTGGAGGTTAGAAGTCCAAGATCAGGGTCTAGCAGATTTGATTCTAGTGAGGACTCTTTCTGGCTTGCAGATGGCCATGTTCTTGCTGGATCCTCACATGGCCTTTCCTCTGAGTACACATGAGGGGATAGAGCAGGCTCTCTGGTGTCTCTTATGTGATCAGGGCTCACGATTCTGACTTCATTTCATTGTAATTGCTTCCTTACTCTAAATACAGTCACATCAGAGGTTAGAACTTCAATCCATGAATTTGGGGCAATCCAATTCTGTCTGTAGCTTTATCGTCCTAGAATAACATTTTAAGTAATTCAACTCGAAGTCCTGGAAAGTACTCTTTTTTGCACATATAACACAAAGTCATATTGATTCATTAAAAAAACAAAAAGTCTCCCCATCCCCTCTACTAAAGCACTGATATGATGATGCAAGGGAGATTATTCTGGAGTTTGGAGTAATAGTCACTAACTTGGCATTATCTTTACAGGAACTGATTATTATCTGGCCAGATTTTCATACAAAGCATTTCCTCTTGAACTTTTAATGTAGTCTCATTTAGACTTGCAGACCTGGTCATGAACTCAGAAATAGTCCCATTCAGCTCTTCATCTTAAAGATGAAGAAATCTAGTTCCAAACAGGCTGTGTTGTCCAAATTCTTAAGCAAGTTATTCAAAGCTTTTCACGATTTGTCTCAATTTACATTTTATCTAAATTGTCCTTCCTTCTCCCCCACTGTATGTTTTCACCATACCAGATTACTTGGCAGTTACCTTTCAAGGTCCTGCTTGAAACCTCTCCAGATGCTTCTGCCTACATTCCCCAAACAAAACTGATTATCCATTTCTGTCTCTTCAGAATTTTTCCAAATGCTTGTATGTCATTTATCAAACTATATCATCGTAACTTGTATTCACTTATTTTCTCTATTCAATTTGAGCTTCTTGAAGTCAGCAACTGGGCTCTATATGCACCAGTTCTAACCTATAGTACAGGGCTTAATAAATGATTTCCAAACTTTATTTCTGAAGGTCACATGGCTAATAAGTAGTACATCAATAATGGAAATTCTGACTTCCTGACCAGTGCTCTTTTTTTACTCCTAGGCTACATTTCACTTTTAGGACAGTACTGTTAGAGTTCTAGAAGTTCTTTTGAGTCAAATTACTTCATGAGCATAAGTCAAAGAAGCCTCAGAAAAGTTCTTCCCTGAGTCAGAGATTACATCCTACCTTACTGTCTGATGCCAAAGTGTTTCAAATATGCCATTCCAGAGAAAACTGGTATATTTCTTCTTAGGCAAATTTAACCCAACTATTCAGCACCAAAAGTCAAGTCTGACATGGACTGTTACGACTCCAGCTTGCAGGGGAACTATGTAAGGCCTGAGTGTGGTCACACTGTAAGATGCCTTATAGAAAAGTCACTGATGCCTCAAAGAGATTAAAGGTCAATGAAGTTAAGCCTGGGGCAACTGTTCTCTGAACTCTGGCACATTCTTACTGGTTTTCTGCCATTTTATTGTGTTTGGCCTTTCCTTTATGGTTTAGCATGGATTGTGAAATTCTGAATAAAGTTACAAGAAGACAGGTTGTTTCTTCTTTTGTGAGTCCAATCATAATTCTTCAGGATTTTCTTTCTTGAGAATTGTAACAGTTGAGAGATTTTTGTGACAGATAAGTTGAATTCTTACGAAAATTGGGATGAATGAAAACACCTATTTTTTCCAATGCTGTATGAATTACCCTGGATTAAAAACATACTACAAATTTTGCAATACTCTGAATATGTAAAGAATGCTTGGAAGAAATTAGAAGAGGACCACTGGATAATTAAAAAAAATATGTAAATTCCACTTAGGATATAAATTTTATTAATATACCTGTATGTATCTTCTCATAAGTTAGGTATTACCTTGAAAGAGATAAGAACTTTCTGAAAATCCCCAGATACATCTTTAAATTTTTTTAATGTTTATTCACTTTTGAGAGAGAGAGAGAGAGAGAGAGAGAGAGAGAGAGAGACAAAGCGCTAGCAAGGGAGGGTTAGAGAGAGGGAGGCACAGAATCCGAAGCAGGCTCCAGGCTCTGAGCTGTCAGCATAGAGCCTGATATGAGGCTCGAACCCATGAACTATGAGATTATGACCTGAGCCAAAGTCAGAGGCTTAACTGACTGAGCCACCCAGGCACCCCCCAACCCAGATAAAACTTTAAAGGCTAATGTTATTATAACATGTTGCTTTATAACAAACATTCTTCTATCCACTTTAAGGTTTTCTGGAACTCACAGCTGTAAGTCAGAAGATTCTAACTTAGTAGTTAACTGAAACTAGCGATGTCAGAGCAAGTCTCTTTGCCACATATGCAAAAAACACACATAAAATACACACCCATAGGTAGAAGTAGACCTGTAATACACAGTTGTTTTTACTTATAAACAGTAAAATAACCTGAAGAACATTAAAACTCTAATCAGATTTTCATCTCAAAATATCAGTTTTATTTCCTCCAGATCAGTGAGATGGCAAAGTTTAAGTGCCATCTTGAAAGAAGGATGAGGGATGGACTTTGGTTTGCATTTAGTCCAAAAGCCCTTGATTTCTCTGGTAAGTATTTTTTTCTTGTTTTCTTAGCAGCATGGACTATTATTAATTTGCCTCCTATGTTTTCTCCTGGCCTAAAGTAGGTGAAAGAAAAGTAATAAGAGTTTCCTTTTCCTTTTAAAAAATAAATATTAAAATATTTTCCCATTTTATCCATTATAGTTTCTCCTTCCCAAAGAACCCAATCACAAAATAGGATTTTAATACCTTTAAAAGTACAACATAAAATTCCTAAGGAAGGAGCCAAATAACAATGCTCACAGACAAGGGAAATAAAAAAGTGAGTATTCCCTTCTATCTGAACTCAAGCCCCAAAAATGGTCATTTCTTTTTTCTTTTTTATCTTCTTTGTTTTCTCTTTTTTATGTGCTCATTGCCAAAGTTATCCAAGTTAAGGCTATGTTCCCCTGCAAGTTTGTGGATGATAGTCCTCTGTAACATTATTTGAAAGATAATGCTTATTTTATCAGGCAAAAGGAAAACAGTTACAAATGATCTTTTTAAACAGTATTTGTTCTCTGGCCTCTCTGCCATCTCACAAAACCGGCCCCATAAGCTGATCCGGAATTCCTGGTAATTGAAATGGCTTATTTTGTATCCTCAACCCATCAATTTAGTTTTATTGGGTAATGTTACGCTCAGGTAATGCTATACAAATCTGGGCAAATGAGTTTTACTTCAAAGACTTGGGACTCAGATTATAAGTGAAAAGAGCCCAGTTCTGCTGGTGACGTGCACCTGCTGATCTGCCTGAAGTTGATGGAGATCTCGACTCTCTGAAGGGGTGGAGCATACTTTCAGCCACTGCAGCAAAACACAACTCATTCTAAATGAAGCATTGGAGAGGAGATCTCAGCAAATCCAGTGATGCTGAAATTTGTCTGGAACAGCAATCCTGAAGTCGGCTTTGGGACATCCAATAGTGCCTTTAATTATGTAAGGAGTTTTGCAAAATTCTTTAAGAAGTCTCAAAATACAAATTAACTAGTTATTACCAAAGAATGATATAAAATAAATAGCAGCCGCGCCATGATTTCAGGAGAGAAGATAAACAGTGTCACAAGTTAAGCAACGAGATATGATTGTAACTTGTAACAAGTTGGAAGTTTAAGTTCTAAAGCATTACAATATATATCAGAACATATGTGAAGTTTAATGCCATTCAGGTTGTTAGGGAATGAATAAACAGAATGTCTGGGAACTGGGGATGCCATTACACTTGATGTTGTTCTACATAGAAATTGAATGGGACAACTGCTAATTCAAAAACTTCATATAAAGAGCTACTGCGTCAACGATTAAAAGTAGGTATGCCAGATTCTACCTTAGGGAATTTAGAAAACATTCTCCCCAGTTTCCCCCACTTCTTCCAAAACTGGGGAGAATGCTTTCTTTGCCTATCTCCACATGAGACAGACAACGTGGGTTCAAAAGAGTTGGCGTGCCTAGAGGAATTTATTTCAAGTTTCTGAGTACTATTTTCCTCTTCTGTGAGATGGGAATAATAACATCCACCTCGTTGGATTATTTTGAGAATTAAATGCACATAAAACACTCAGCTCAGAGCCCTGCCCAGGGTGAATATTCAACTCAGGTTAGTTTACCTGACAGCGGGTTACAACCCTGTCTGTACATAAGAATCCTGGAAAAAATTTAAATCTACTGGTGTGAGGGCCCTGTCACAAACCAATTAACATTAGAACCTGGGGTTAGGGACCGCATGCTGGTCTTATGAAAACTCCCAGGAGATTCTAACTGCAGGGAGAGTTGCAAACCATTAAGCTATCCAATTAGTCTACCAGTGATCCTTAACCTTGGCTGTACATTGAAATCACCTGGGAACTTAAAAAAAATACTGATGCCTGGGTTTCTGCTTCTGATTTAATTGGTAAAAGGCTCAGTTTGGGAAGTGGCAGCGTTCACAGTTCTCCAGTTAATTCTTTGTATTTTTTTATCTCACTTTATTGAGATCTGACTGACATAGAAAAAGCTGTCCATATTTAAGATATACAACTTGATGAGTGTAGAGATAAGTATACACCATAAAACCACCACCGCAGTCAAGGCCATAAACATACCCATCACCTCCAAAAGTTTTTTCCACCCCTTTTATTTACTTAGTTTATTTTTCCTCAGTTAATCCTAACATGTTCCAGATTGAAGACCACATAGAATCAGGAGGATAACACTTGCTCTGTGCATTCTGGTTGCACAGTGTGATTTCTTATCTCTTATAGCCTAATTTTTCTGATTATGCAAGAAATCCACATATTAAAAATTACTAAATGCTAAAAATAATGAAAAAATAAAAATTTAAAAAATCCATAATCTCACTGCCCAGATATAAACATCATCAACAATTTGGTTTGTTTCCTTCTTGTATGCACGGTTAGGCTCATGCTATATACAGTTGTTATATTCTTCTTCTTTCTTACTTTACAACATAAGTATTTTAAATGAAATTTAATACACATTTCAGGTGTCATTTTAAAGAAGTGGCATATACATAAAAAATGTCCTTTACACATTTTTATGATTTGCATATTTCAAAGAAAGCTCCAGACAAAGTATCTAGGAACCTTTTTGGCAAACTTCCCCTACCAAAATCAAATGTCTCTCCTGGTAGGGTAGGAAGGAATAGACTCAAGCTTCTTGATCAAGGCAGAACTCAAAGGACTGAGAATAGTACTGCCACCCAAATTCTCCTGATCAATCACATTTATCGGTAATCTTCTATAAGGAAGCAATGGCAGATGTTGGGCACCGGGCCAGGTAATGATTTGATGACTAGGTTGAGCTAAGATAGATTTCCAATAGTCAAGAAGGAAGAAGGAGGAACAGAAAATGTCCTAAAACCAGGGAAATAAATCTAAGCTCAGAGCCATAGAGCCACTGACACAAAAGATGCTAACCACTGCTGATTCTGAGAAATCAGCAGAGCTTTCCAGTTTCCTGCCCCCAAAGAGGAAAGTATGAAAAGGTGGCTAAAGTTGAATCTGTTTACAGGGCAGAGATGAGTTAGCACGTATTCAGTCTATGTGGTTAGACTGAAGACAAAATCTGCAGGGAGGGTGAACATGATGGTGCCAGAGAACATGAAGCCTAAACTTGCTCAAGTCTACCAGTAAAACTGGAGAAAGAGCCTGTGCTTTGGGGCATTGTCAAGTCTGGCTTGTGAAAATGTCTTTGACATCCTCCAGAGCGGAGGCAAGCCAGCATGAAATGAGAACACTTTGTCTTGGTGCAGCCAGGTTTCTGGGCACTTTGTAAAGCTGGGAGGCAAGTGCCTGATAATGTAATAATTTCAAAGATAAACTTGAAGTGAGAGGTAAATTCTGGTGTAGGCTAACCTTTCCTGGATGCATTAGCTCACATCCCGTCCACTTCTGAACACGGGCATCTATTTCCCGTAATCCACGATTAATTATCCATTATCTAGTATTGTTGCATAATTTTTGAATGTATGTTAGTCTTGTTACCAAAACAAAACTATAAACAAAGGGAGGCGTGGAAGAAGGAAAGGGAACTTACATTATGTTTAGAATAAAACTCACACTTAACATCGTCTGCAGGCCCTGCAGGTTCACGGTGCACCAGCCACATTGGCCCCTTCCTGTTCCTTAAGCATTCCACACTCTTTCCTGTCTCAGGGCCTTTGCCCCGGACAGTTCCTGTCTAGAATTCTCCTCTCCTGGCTCTTTTCCTCCACAGGGCTGGCTTCTTGCCATATTTTAAATGTTCCAGATTCCTAGAGAGGACTTTCTAGACTGTCCTATCATATCAAAAGATTTACTCCCTCAGATCTCTGTTTTCTCAATGATATACTCTTCTGTTTATTTCTTTACCATCATTCATTGATTCGTTATTCTGTACTTGTGCGTATCTGTCACCTCTGTGCATGGTGTGGGCATACAATAGTTGGTCTCTACTACTGTGGAACCCACACTTTAGTGGGGGACATAAACATTAATCATACAGTCACACAACTAATTGCAAAATCCTAAGTCTGTTAATAGCTACAAATGAGAGCCTGAGGAACTGACCTGCAAGTATTTCACTTGGGATTTCTTTCCAGTTTGTTCTCTATCTTCCACTTGAATATTTGCTCCCTGAGGGCAGGGGCTTTGCTTGGTGTCTGCCCTGCAGACCTAGACCAAGCATGATGTGGAGACTTAACAAATGTCATCGAATAAATGAATGCTAAGCACTCACATTTACTCTTTCTTGTAAACTTCACGGCAGCCACGAGAACTATGTACAGTTATCCCTATTTTATGAATTAACAGCACTGAAGCTCAGATAACAAATTGGTCCAAGGTCATAAAGCTGGTGACAAGACTGAAATTGAACCTGGTTGTTATTCCAAGGCTTTCTATTACACAAAGGGCACAGAAACGGCAAAGAATAAATTACTGTAAACTGCTTTACTAAACTGTAGAACTAAACTCACTGGTTAAATCATTTTCACATGTTCTCCCCATACAATCAAAATAAACAAACAAACACACACACAAAACCCACCCCGCTATCATGCAAAAGAATCCTATAACTTCATTTCCCAGTAGCATTGCAGGAACAACCAAATCTAAACTCGTCAAGTATGCTCAAGTATTTCTCAGTGTTTGGTGATTGCAAAACTGGATTTCATTTGGATCTCTTTAAATTTGGCACCAACATGAGAACTTGAAAGATCAAGAACAAAGATGTATGCTTGTGTGTCATTTGCCTTTCTTGGCTGAAGAAAACCAGGTACAAAGGTACCTGCTCTCTTAACTCTTTCTGTACTCTAATAAATTCTCTGAAATTTGAAAAGAATTCCTACAGTGGTCTCTTTGTTACTTATGACTTGAGTGTCAGCAGGGAGGAATGTGTGTGTGTGTGTGTGTGTGTGTGTGTGTGTGTGTGTGTACACATGCACAGGTGTGTATCTTGCTCACATGTATGCTCTTGTATCTCTCCTCCCTGCCCCTCCCATCCCCCCGGGGATATGTCCTTCTAGATCTTGGATAATACAGTGCTAGAGTCCAGCTTTAGAGAAAAGGTGGGAGAGTGAGTGAAGCCAGGGAACAAGTAATAAGGTGGTTTCTGGTCCATAATCTCAGAGCACATACTGAACTTTGGATGGAGCAGCAGCCCATCAACTTTTTCTTCTGATTTGCTCTCCTGTTTGTTCCTCCTCACCGTCACACATTATTTTTAAGTTTCCAGGCCTCTGGGTAATCCAACTGTAGATCCCCTTTTGTTTGGTGGCTCTGAGTCCTGGCACATAAATCTCTTAAGCTCACATGAGTTGCCTTTTTGGAATAGGGATAGGTGATTTTTAAATTTATCATATGCTAGAACTTCTTTCCAAACCTTTCAAAGTTGAACCAAAAGTAAACACCTGTATAAATAAAAACATGTATATTTTAAGGGACATTGTCTCATATCTTTAATTCAAAACAATATGAACTGTTGTCTAAGAAACTCCATGGTCTAAGGTACTTGCAAAATCTCCTCCTCATATGTAATGAGCCTCATATTTTGCCAAGGACTAAACTCTTGGTATGTTTGAGATTGCATGGTAAATCTGTGCCCAAAGACTTTCAACACTTTCTTTAACTAGGACAAAGGCCTTCCTGTTCGGATACTTAATTTACACTTAATCCAATCTGTATTCCATTAGTATCATCCTTAGTAATCCAATTCCATTTTTAATTTCCATTTCATAATCTCTATCCTATTACTAGCCTTTACGTAGGTCAAGAGAATGCCCTGTAGGGATACCTTCATTGACATAAATGGAGAGAAAACCGCCCTGAATTAAACTGATTACCTCTGTCCTTTGGAATAGAAGCATGCTAGACCATAGAATGTAATCAGTCAAGTGCCCACATGGCTTGCTAATATCTAATGTTATGTATGAGGAACTGATCCATCCCCTTAAGTGGTTTGCTATCCTTCCTTGTGGGTGGAATCACTGGCCTCAGTTCACCTCGAGATACGATGATATTTCCAAGATCCTCTGGAAGGTCAGATGATTCTGTGTCTTCACTCTGCTGTAGGTGGGACTGGCCCACAAACATAAGACACCTTTGAATACATCGAAGAGACTAATGCCAGATGTCTAAGGTGCCACAGATTTCTCTTTTGAGAGCCTTGGAGTCTGCCTTCCTCAATTAACCGCTTACAACACCTTCATTGTATACCACTGAGCAAGCACTTGTGAGACGGTGTTGCTCCTGGGTTTCCAGACATGTGTCATTTCCACTGCATATTTAGTAGCACATAACTGCCTGAAGTGGGGAGACCGGAATGTGAGGCATGTCTCACAGAGGAGTAGGGTTTTCATTTTAAAAAAAAAATATCACTCAACTGCTAATGGAAACGTCAACCTCCCAGCCCTATTCTTAAAAATAAATAAATACAAGGAGTTCCCCATGTGAGAGGCACATTAGGGACGCAAGATATTCCTTTCCATGAAGTCACTCACAGCAGGCCTGTCTGGAAAAATGCTTTCATCTTCTGCAAAGGGAGGGGGGAAACGTATAGCAAGAAGGTTTAAAGACCAAGACTTTGAAATAGAGGCTGAAGTGGGAAAAGTGATCCTTAAGTAAGGTGAATTTAGGCCCAACCAGATTAATTTCTACACTTCAACGCATTGTGCACTGCACAGAGACCAAAGAATTATGATCTGTAGAAGAGAAGCTAATGCTGTTCAAATTGGGCGTCCCACTGTCCTGGGGTTCCCATGGGGATCCAGGGGTGCAAGAGGGCAGCTGAGGTAGTAGGGTGCCCTATTGCTTCAGCCAGGATAGCTCTGATCTGCATCATGGATGTGGTTCTGCTTGAATTCATTTCACACACAGGTCATTGAGTCTCTACTATGGTGTGCCTGGCACTGTTCCAACTATGGTGACGTGGCAGCGATCAAGACAGACATGGCCTTGGCCTCATGGAGCCTGTGGTCTATGCAAGGTTCCTTGTAGACTGGTGGGAAGTGTGTGAGTGGGGAGTTTCTATCATTAAAACCCTGACTGGTGTCCCAACATGTTCATTTTAAGGATGAATAAACTGAGCCTCAGAGACAGAGTCTCACCACTAATTAACTGAAGAGTTGGTGATAGAATCCAGAGGCCTTGACTTATACTCCAGTGTTATTGCTCCCAAGTTCAAACAGGAAGAGAAAATATTAAAAAAAAAAAAAAAAAAAAGAAATCTGCTCAGCCAGAGAGGATGTGAATTTTGGTTCCTGAACTTGCCCTGACTCAGTCTTATCTCCCTTTGTATCCTTCTGAGTGCTCTCTCAAGATGCAGTCAGGGTGGTACACCCACCCATGCTTGGACATAAGGAAGATCATATGCATGGCCTGTCCCTTCCAGACCAATGTCTCTGTTTCCCTACTGATGGGAGGTCATCTGGCTGCAGGTTATCCCAGGGGAGCCCCCATCAGTCACTTTCCATTCATGTGGCCCTACTGCACAGTCATCTCTGTGAATCTGCCGGGGCTCTCTTGCATTCTTGCTGCATTGTGTCACTCCCTTCCTTCCTTTCCTGTATGCACAGGGAACACTTTCCCTTCAACCCCCATTCCTGCCTGCTCACTCTCCTAGCCACGGACTTTGCATCTGTCCCCTTTCCTCTCTATTTTCCCCTTGAGGCTATGTACTGTGTTTTATAATGCTGATAACTGCATTACAGGTAGGAGAAAATTCAATTTATTCCTCTTTTGATTCTTCACTTTTGCCTTGTTCTCTCAATTCTCTGTTTAAGATCTCCCACCCTCTTCTAATCTGGGGTTCGACTTTAGTCCTGGTCACTCGTCCTGCCTGCTGTGTGTCCCTCCCCCTTCACAGCATCTGCGATCCCTTCTCCTTGCAAAGTTATATCTGATCAAGCTTACATGAAGAAAGGCCACCTGCAACGTTTGCCTTTCAGGATGTGGAAGGTTCCTTACTCAGCCAGTCCAGACCTTGACCTGCTAGGACACGTGACGCAGAGAATTGCCGGCTATGATCCCACACTGTCCTTAAAGATCCTGTGACACACTCAGCATCCTGTTTTGGGGAGCTGCCTACAAATTAGCTCATGCATCTCAATCCTCATCAATCCTCATCGGAGGCCTGATAGAGCATAAAGCAGCCGGCACCTACCAAAGACCTTTTCCTGAACTGTTTCTCTATACAACACTGTTTCTTTATTATAGCAACAAAAGAAAATGATGCTTGTTTTTTGAAAAGGGTTTGCTTTCTTTTTTCAGATTGCCATGCTGAACCTTTTCCTTACCCTTTGAAATCCTACATCAGGTTCTCTGTACGTTTTAGTGACATAGCTTACAGAAGTGACACTCTGGTTTAGTCCTCTCTTTTATGTTTTACTGCGTCTGAACTGAGCTACTTGGGGATGAATTCAGCTGGCTTGGCCGACCTGCCAGGACCATTGTGAAGAAGGCAGAACAGGAAAGAGTTGAAAGAGATCCTTTGAGTTAAATTCACAAATGAGAATGATGTGATATTATTAGAACAAGTGCTTTAGGAAAGCTTTCAATTTAAATAACGATTCTACAGAAAAAAGCACACATTCTCTTCTAGCCCAAGTTATGATCAATAATTGTGTGGGGTTTGAATAGTGTTTGTTTATGGCCTCTAGGGCTGTTTTCTGTGTGTAAAGCTAGTAAGTCTAGTCAAGGACCAGATATTTGACTCTGGCTTCGAGTGACCACTGTGTTCCAAGCAGCTGAATTGATTCCAGTAAGATAAAACTCAGAGTGGGAAAGATTAGAGTTGTTTTGTTGGAAGAAATGATAGGGAATTCTCAAATGGGTAAGGTTTTGGTCTCCACTTCTGAGCTGAGAGATTAATGTCCCACAGTGATAAAGTGTCCTTAAACACCACGTCTTCCATCTCTGGGGCAGTATATTTTCCACTGCACCGAACCCAAAGTCATGTGGTGCCTTTCTTTCTTCCCCGTCTTTCTTTCCACAGAGCCTCGGCCACCTTCTCCTTCACAGTAAAGGCATCTCCTGCTGATTGAAGTGTTGCCTTTGTCCTCTTCATGTGACAGCACAACAGCAAGGTCAAACTGTTATTATTCACAGTAGGCAGATCACAAAGGACCTGAGGCTGAGACAGTAGGGTTTAACCCACCTGAAAATGCAAGACAGTGGTTCCCAACGTGGAAACAATTCTTACAAAACACCAGTACTCTAGCAGAGGGTATGTTCCCTCCAAGTTGTTCTTATTTGTGTCCTGGGCAGGCACGTGTCAGTCCTAGGAGATGAACCTAGATGGTCTGGTACGGACATGCAGGCTCTGAGCTTTTTGGCTAAGCAGCCCTAAAAGTGAGGGGAGCAGTGGATTTTTCCTGACTGAAGACAAGTGGTATTGATGTTGCCAGTGCTCTTCCTGCTCAACTGTTCTCTGACGATGTTCAGGGAGTGGAAGCGTGCAGGACAATCCTATGTACGACCACCTTCTCCATGTTCCCAGAGCCCAGAGAACAGGTCCTGTGTCTTAACCTTCCACCTCTTTCTGTCTCCCAGGGCAGTTTGCATACAGCGCACTTTGCTAGGTTCACTCGATTCAATCTATTGATAGACCTCCTTTCATAGTCTAGTAAGTGCAGGACAATTGACTTTGGCAAAAAAAAAAAAAAAAAAAAAAAAAAAGATGACAGTCATTCTCACAAAGTCGTCAAAGACCTGTTTTTTTCTGTTGTTATATAGGCAACTTTCAGTGTTTATCTAATTCTGTTGGTGTTTCTGCAGTGCTTAGAAGTGCTCAACCAGGTCCTTCTTCTCAAACTTGTGTTCTTGTGTACTTTGTGACCGTGCTTTCATAGACACCCCAACTCATTTTCCTCTGAGGACTGCTCTCATGCTTCCACCAGCTCAGGCGGAAACCCCGAAGTCATCCTGGACTTCTCTCTCCGACAGACGGCATCAATCCATCAGAATTTGTTTGCTCTCCCTCAAAAATATATCTGTAATACGACAGTGTTTACCACCAGCACTGCTACCACCGTGGCCAAGCCACCTTCCTGGCCAGGACGGTCATCCCTGTCTCCTCGGGGGTCCCTCTGATTCCCCCCTTGCTCTGACAGGCTATTCTGACAGCAGCCAGAGGGATCCAGTTAAAGCCGAAGTCAGATCATGAAACATGTCTCCTGAGAACCCTCTCTGGGCTTCTCATCTCACTCAGAATAGAAATCAAAGTTGTCACGATGGCTCACAAGGCTTCTGCTGTGCGGGCCCCTCTTCTGTGCTCCCTCAGCTCTCGCTCACTGCTCCCTTGCTGAGTTTCCCAGAACGGCCAGCAGCGGGTTCCTGGCCCGAGCCGTCTGCACTCGCCGGTCCTGCACCTGCAGGGCTCTGCCTCAGCCGTGTATATGGTCTGCGTCCTCGCTTCCTTCCAATTCTTTACTCAAAAAACTGATGTCGACTTCTTAGCGAGGCCCTCCTGATCGCTGTCTGAACACCTACCCTCTACTCCTTCTTCCTATCTCTCTTTTCCTTAAACATATCCTTATTAAAAATAATAATAGGCTTTGGTGGTTGTTTTCTTTTCCCTCTAATGTCCTACCACCTCTAAAAGAGCAGGGACTTATAATTATTATTGTCACCTCTGTTCAGTGATGCAGCATTTGTTATAGGGAAGGTGCTCAATAAACATTTGTTGAGTGACTAAGTGACTGACTGTTAGTGTTTCCCAGGGTTTTGTCTTCTCTTGCACCAGTAGGTGATCGTCTCACGTTTAAAATAATCTATGTGCAGATAACACTGCATGGCAGATTTCTCCTGGGAGTTCCCGACACTTGTGCTTCCACTGACTGCCAGGCATTGCCCTGGACTTCTGCATTCTCTAGTGCATAACTGAGAAGTTCAGTTGTGGGACTGGCTTCAGGGGTGGCTGAAAGCAGGGCTCACACAATGTCACCAAAACCTGCTTGTTCTTGCTCCCCTCACTCCACTCTGCTTCTCTATTGCCTTCATTCTCAGTTTCTCCTGGGATGGGAAGATGGCTACAGCAGCTGTATTCGCCTATTGTTATGACTTGAATCCCAATACAAAGGAGAGAGCCTGTTTTTGAGGAGGTCCCAAGAAATTCCTCATATCCAAACCCTAAGTGGACTTGCTTAGGACATGTGGACCCCAGCTTTCTCATTCAGCCATTGGCAACACAGACGCACACATTCACACACATACTGCCGTCCCACGTCACTTTGGCCACGGCTTGCAGCACAGGCTCTGATCTGGATCACAAGCTGTACTCTTGGAGGTAGCCTTGCCTTTCCACATGAACTGGGTATTGTGGAGGGATCCTCAAATGAAAATTCAGAAGAAGGGAATGACGATGCTAAAGATATTCCCTGTCTTGGTATTACCATCCAGTTGCTCAGTCTTTAAGAGGTCTTGCTTCCTCTCTCCTGTTTATACCCAACATATTACTTTATCATACAGATTATAATTCCTTAACATACCTTAAATCTGTCCACGTCTCCTCCTCGGCATCCCTAGCACAAAGGCCTCGGTCTTTTGTTTTGTGCCTGGATTGCTATAAAACCCTTCAAAATAGTGCCTCTCCTGAGAGTCATTTCAATGTGTTTCCTCCCCATTCAGAAGAAAGTTTTCTAAAATGCAGGTATGGTTTCCCTGTTCCCCAGTGGCCTTTGCTAGAGTTCCCTTATCTTCCTTTCATGGTGTAGGAGACACATTGGAATGTGACTCTCACTGGCCTCTACTCTGAATTCAAAGCCCCCTGCACCTGTGCCAGACGGAACCACCTGCTGGTCCCCAAAGGCGCTGTGGGCTTTCTCACCTCCATGTCTTTGCTTTCACTAACTGCTCAGCCTGGAAATTTCTTCCCTTGGCTCTCTACGCCTTCACCAGGGTAGGGCTGCCTGTCCTTCAATATTAAGGAAATATGTGAGGGGACCTACTGCACGCCAACTTTTCTCCATTGCCTCAGAACTGGCCGAGGTGTCCTTCCCCACCTCCCTTGAGTTCAGATTAGTTGTTTATTAGTATGTCTTCCTGTTTAACTGTGAACTCGGTGAGGAAGCCTATCATATCTCTAGCATCCAGCACGATGCTGGGCACATAGTAGGCACTCAATAAATGATTACTGAATAAATAGAATGTAAATAATCAAAAGATAACATGTGGTTTTTAAAAGCATCTTCACAACTAGAGTAAGGACATTATGAAAGGATGCAATAAAAGCTTGGAGCTATGATAATTCATTCCCAAGAGTCAACTCCTCTTGAAAATACATTTCATTGGGGAGTAAGGGAGGCAGACAATGAGCACATTAAAATTGACTGGGGATCAGCCATTTGGCCTGCGATTTGAGATTCTGCTCATTGGGAAACAGTTACACCTCCTTACCATTTATATTTCATTTGTTATTTCTTTCAAAACTCGGTGCATGTATGTTTTGGTAACAAGAAACAGGATACTAAATGTCAAAAAAATGGGGCAAAAGAGAATGGACCTTCATCTGGGATCATTTTAAAAGCCCCAGAAAATTCCAAGTGAAAAGTCCAAAATCATGCTTTCCTTAAAAATTGCTAATAAAAGTTAAACATTCACAGAGAGAAATATAATTCATGTAAATCACTGTTTCTGTGGGTAGCCTGTGTGCAACCATTTTGAACACCCACAGCGGCATTGTTCTAGGATGGGTAATCGGTTCACCAGCGTCACAAGAAAATGTCCAAACAAATTCTTCTACGGTGATGTGGGAAGAACATCATTTCTTCAGAGGTGCCAACACAGTGTAGAAATCCCTTTAAGTGTTTGCATTCATCATTGATGAAAACTGATGCGTACTTGTTGCCATTTGAATTATTACAATTACAAGACAAAGTTCATGAACTTTCTTTCATATTTTAACCAAATGCTGAAGTATTTCTTCATCTTCTCAAGTATGAAAAGAAAACATGCCATTGACAAAAACAGGAACATTAACAAAGGCGTAGAAGAGGCTTCATTAAAAAAAAAACAAAACACAGTCTTATTAACTCATCTTAACATATTCTTTAGCCCAAGATTTTTGCTCCTAAAGAGGTCTGTGTGTTAAGCTATTAAGAAGCCAGAAAAACATATTTGCCAGGAATATATGTATTTCTAGTTTATAATATAAGTTCTTTGGAATATTTCCAGTGAGGAAAGATGATTAGGATACCATAAATACCAAGACCTGGCATCTCCCGTGGGATGGCTTAGAAAATGGCAACAAAGAAGCGTAACTGTAGGAAATAGCAAAGACGCTATAGCCGAAACCCAAATGACAATTATTAAGATGGATGCAAAGAGGGGTGAGTGAATTATTAATCTTTTTCATAATCCTTGTCTTCCAGATAATGACCACATTCATTAGTGTCATTCTGAATACAAAAGTATGCTGTGGGGTTTTTCTTGATGATAAAAAGCCTCCTTCATCTTCAACTTTTCTTCCTGGTTGAGTATTCCAATCTTTCTGGGAATTTGACTCGGTAAATTGCTCATCTTATGCTGGGACATGTAGGACAAGGATGTCCTTTCTGGGCTGTTGGTCTCTTAGTTAACCCAATTGTCTGGGGTTGCCCTTTCTCAATTACAGATGGTCTCTGTCCTTAATGTATTCTCATACAGAAAATAGTAGATTTTGGTTCAGTTCAAAGAACAATTTGATATAGAATTCAAGCAAAGTGCAAGTATAAAAATATTATTCAATTCATCACAAAAACAATTTTATGTATTCCTTTTAAAGAACACATCTCTTGTATCTTTTAATTTGAATTCTATTTAGTTAACATATAGTGTAATGTTGGTTCCTAAAGAACACATCATGGTATGAGCTGAGGTATAGTACTGGCTATCATTGGTAGAAGGCTTACTATGCATTGAGCACTCCACTAAGAGATTTACTTCCACAATTTATGGAATCTTCTTGGGTACCCTTTAATAGGAGCCAGTTAAATTATTTAATCAAAATGAAAATATTTTAGAACTATTTATTAAAAAACACAAAGAAGACATATAAGTATACATTCATAAGTGTGTCTAGCTTTATAAAATATTAAAATCAATTTTATAAATCTTTATTGCTTTGTTTTATGAAAACTTTACTATCATTTCCAGGCTTGGATTGCTTTAACAAAATCTAACCTAAATCTAATCAATTTCCAAAAGAATTTGATAAAATAGAAAAAAAGAGGGGCACCTGGGTGGCTTGGTCAGTTAAGCATCTGACTTCAGTTCAGGTCACGATGTCACTGTTTCTGCGTTTGAGCCCTGTGTCAGGCTCTGTGCTGACAGCTCAGAGCCTGGAGCCTGCTTCAGATTCTGTGTCTCCCTCTCTCTTTGCCCCTCCCCTACTCATGCTCTCTCTGTCTCAAAAATAAATAAACATTTAAAAAATTTAAAAAAAAGGAAAGAGAAAAAGCATTAATGAAGGACAAATAATATGTACCTTAAGGTGATATTTTCTGGAATATATGTGAAAATGATATAAATGGAAGTGTATCTTCTTTTAACTTGTGATTTTTAACATTTAAAGATTTACCTATTTAAATAGTTTCAGTGGAATAGAACTGCCATACTAATGGTTGCATAGCTTGTTAATGGACTAAGATCCTCCACAGTGAGCACTCTGAATCCAAGCTTCTACTTAACCTCTGAACCAGGAGGACAAAGGGCAGGCTGACACAATCTCAAATTCTTTCCATCCACTATCTTAGTTGGAAATTTTAACAGCTATTTTTCTTTTCTTTCTTTTTTTTTTGCTATGTGATGAGAATTTTAAAAATGATTATACACTTCACAGCTTGCCTACCATTCTAATTCAGAGAAGAGCACAAAGCACATGTAACTATAGTGCAATGTATTAAATTTGGGTTTGAAAACACAGGAATATCTATCTATCAATCATCTACACACACACACACTATATATATATATGTATATATGTATATATATATATGTATATATGTATATATGTATATATATATATATGTATATATGTATATATGTATATATATATATGTATATATATGTATACACATATACATACACACACACACACACACACACACACTGTGTCAGCTCCAAAATCAGCAGGAAATATTGATATCTAAGATACTTATAAGAAGGACTTGTAGATTTTCTAATTTTTACCAGCATGAAGCCTGAAAAAGTTTAAATTGTACTCTACTTCTTCTCCAAGAAAGCATCCAAAAGAAAAGCCATTCCTATGTTGTCTTAGTTGGGTCTTCCAGAAAGAATGGTTTGACTGTAAGGAACTGATTACATGAAATCTTAAGCATATATTCTGTGCAGAGGCTCATATTTTCTCCTACAGAGAATCCGGAGAGCAATTTCACATAATTCCATAAGCACCACTCAACAATGCATGTGATCATTTACCTGTTTGCTTTTAACAATGGGAAAAACAGTGGAATGTTAGGAGTGAAATAAGCTAACGGCATGCTTTCCTCCTTGCTCTGAGCTCTAAGCTGGCGCTTCACTGAACAGTCTTGTGTGTGCCCTGGTGCTATCTGAGGGAACATGGTCAACCCCAGATCATGCTCTGCTCTGGAGCACAACACCCCTTTCCCTTCTCCTTGTCCACACCAACCTTTTTAATCAGGCAAATTTTGAACATCGTTAAGGCAGTATAGTTAGAATAGTGTCGAGTAACTCAAGTCAGTGGATCTCACTGGGTCAAGATTCTTTACCTATTAAATGTTGATTACTGTGCTGATTTCAGGGCTGTTTGGTGTGGGTTCTTTGTGTCAGCAAACTATTAATAGGATGAGGGGGAAAGATTTGGTGGAAACCATCAGTGACAAAAAGAAGTAGCTCATGAGTCTTTTAGATGCTTCACAATCTTGCACTGTGATTTACTAGTTTTTGGTTTTGGTAGATTAAAATGTTTTTGATGAGCTATTTAAGGACTTTGTAGTCCAGTGAGGATTTCTAGGACTTGGCTAAAGGAATCCACTAAATTTCATGCTTTTAAGTTCAAGGATGGCATCTTCTGTTTGAACTTTTAGTCCCTACCATAGAGACTGGCATACGGTAAGAACTTCAGTTTTTATCAATGAATCAGTAAAAAGGGATAGAAACTAGAGTGTGTAAGTAGGATATACAGACAGGGAGTGGCATATATTTGTGTGTATCAAATCTATATCCTTTATTTTTTTAATTTTCTAAAGGATATAAATTATATATCTCTTAATAAATTATATATCTCTAATAAATAATTACATATGCTTTAACAAATAATTCTAAAAGAATTTACAAATATAAACAATTCTATGATAAGGAGAGAGGTGTCAGACACAAGAATCCTCTTTGTTGAAAAGGGAGAATTTATTAAGTGTTTTTATAAAATAATAATCAAAATATTCTTTCAAGATGACTTACTTAGAAAATTAAAGGTTTGCAAAAATGAATATCGCAAATATATGTCAAAATTAATTATTCTTAGCCATAGATTCTTACAGAAATAGGACAATGTCAAATATTCCCTAGAGACCCTTTGCCTTATCTGTGCTTCCATATGCATTTACTGTGCAATGTACATTTTGATAGCGTTGTAAGTCCTGAAACACATTCTGTGAATTTAACTTCCTAAAATTCCTGAAAATTATTTAAATCTCTTTGGTTTTGGAACATTAGGGGCACAAATCTTAAATAGGTGCCTCCTAATGATGAAAGATGCATTTATATAAACCTTAATTGCCTCATATTGTAGATCTTTTGTGTGTGAAGTAATATACAATTTCACCAGAAGATGGCAGCATTCTGAAAGAAAAAAAGAAAAGCAAACAAAAACAAAAAACAAGATACTGTAACTACCTTGCTTTTTATTCTTGAAAGTTTGAGTGATGACAGTCTTTATTTTCCTTTTCAAGGTGTAAGATGTCCTTATTCCAAGAAAAAAAACTTAGTAGTTTTAAGTGTCTACCTGTATGTACTATTTTCTCACTAAAGAAAGTCCTTTGAAAGACTGAATAAGCATCTAAAGGCAACAGAATTTTAAGTTAGTGGCATATTAATTTTCTCATGGAGTAAAAAATATCTGAAAATAATATATGTAATAATCAAACTTATGACTCAAGAAGAGATCAAATGTGTTAGAATTTTTCTCCAAAATATCTTTGTGGGCTGGAGAAGCATTCTTGTGCACTGTGAAATACGTTATATAGAAACACAATTTAAAGAATATGGGGGCACCTGGGTGGTTCAGTCAGTTAAGCATCCGACTTCAGCTCAGGTCATGATCTCGCGGATTCGTGGGTTCCAAGCCCTGCATCAGGCTCTGTGCTGACAGCTCAGAGCGTGGAGCCTGCTTTGGATTCTGTGTCTCCCTCTCTCTCTGTCCCTCCCCCGTTCATGCTCTGTCTCTCTCTCTCTTTCAAAAATAAACATTAAAAAAAAAAAACATGAAAAGATTCTCCATGGAGAAAAAACATGTAATATATATAATACAATATAGAATCTAATATATATGATATTTTATATAATTTTATTTATTTAGAAACCTTTCAAAACAATGTGCTCTTATCTTAAATCTATTTTAAATTCAGACATCCGATTACATATTTATTTTTTTTGTTTATACCAATACTGAAAAAGCTCTTTATCAGCGTGCAAGAGTAATAGAGCTACCCTACCCTCGTGTGCCACCTTACTGACAACTTTAACTGAACTGAACTGAAAAGAGGCACAGGGAGCATATAGTCATGTCCTTGTAATGCCCTTTCAATTTATACAGCAAATGGATAATCTACTATAACAATATTCTTTAAACCAATTCATGGGTAACAATGCCTCTGTGTAAGTTAGAAATATGCTAGGAATAATTAGGAAAAAATAAACACATGATGTTAACAGTAATAAAAGTATTGAAATGATTTTAGTTTTGTACCTCCTGCTTTTAAGTGGCATTATATAGTTTTTCCCATATATACAGTAATTACTTTCTGGCTTGATGATAATATTTTAACGAAAGTTTTCAGGAATTTTCTAAGAAAAAAATTACGTTTAGTACTCTATTGTTGTGAAAAATTTAAGAAAAATAGTCCTTCAGCCTGAGTATAAATATAAGCAGGTATCCTTGGTGCCTATTCCTGCTGCCCATGTAACAACTACATGAGAATGTATCATCTTTGTTCCCCTGGAGTCAGCCTGACCTAATTCCCTCCACTCAGGCCTATGTGACAGAATACAGTTTTAGTGAATGACCAAAAAATACCACCTTAACTTTGAATCTGTGATTTTACCTTGCTCAAAGCGTTCTTATCTCTCAGAGGGTCCCAGAGAGCTAATGTGGTCCTGGCGCTCATCGTCACAGCTCAGGACACAGATCCTCTGTGATCAACGTTAAAACTGAGGTTTGGACCTAAACCCTAAGGTGACAGATTTGATATCAAAGTGAGTTGTGATAGAGACGAAAACATAGAGGTTGCAAAAAGTATTTTGGGGAGACGTATGAGAGAACACTTAATTATCCCCCACCCCCACCCTCGAAGGATATAATAGGATTGGGAATCAGAAGATTTTGGAAGAAGTGACTTTCGGGAGAGATTTTAGTGTGCTAGGAGTTTTCCCCTACATCCTGCCCTACAAAGAAGTGTTAGTAAGTAGGGTGTTTGCTCTCATTTCAAGGCTGGTTAAAGGGACTTCAAACGGACCTTCTGGACATGGAGAGGCTGATATGTGTCGCTGTAGCATGGGGGACACAGGAACCTGATCTGGACTGAGCGGCCTGCCTATTTGGTGATGAATCAAAGGAGATGTGGCTGTATTCGTAGCAGGTGGATTCCTAGCTCTTTCAGGAAAAGGCATGTTGGTGTTTCTTATAGATCAGAGATGTATAAGTGGCGTAATTTAAGGACCTGTTCAAGGGACTGACCAGAGGGGTAAACAAGCCCCAGCTAGGAGAAGTTAAAAGTGTCTGCATTCCGGGGCGCCTGGGGGGCTCAGTCGGTTGAGTGTCCGGCTTTCGCTCAGGTCATGAGCACGCGGTTTGTGAGTTCGAGGCCCCCATCGGGCTCTGTGCTGAAGGGTCAGAGCCTGGAGCCTGTTTTGGATTCTATGTCTCCCTCTCTCTCTGCTCCTTCCCCGCTCATGCTCTGTCTCTCTCTCTGTCTCTCAGAAATGAAAAAACGTTAAAAAAAAAAAAAGTGTCTGTATTCCTAGGGGCTGCAGAAAAAATAAGTGACCAGTGAAAACAGAGATGTAAAGAGTCCACTAAAGGAATTAGAGATGTGGTAGCTAAACTCCAACATGGCTCCCAATGATTTCTGCTTCCTGTTAAACATGCCCTAGAAAGCCCCCTCCCACACTGATGGGTATTTTATGACCAAAAAGAATACAACAGAAATCATGGTGTATGGCTTTCAAAGCTAGCTCATAAAAAGCACTGCAACTCCTGCCTCGGTTTCGCAGAATTCTCACCCTGGGGGATACCAGCGGCTATGATGGGAGGATACTAAGGCTGTCTTGTGAAGAGACCCATGTGGGGAAAGACCAATTGGCCAACTGTGTGAGTAAGCCATTGTGGAGGCGGACCTTTCACTCCTACGTGGCTGCAACCTCACGAGAGACCCTGTACTGGAACTGCAAGATTGGGCCACTCCTGAATTTCTCGTACATGGAAACCATGCCATGGTGATTACTATTGTTTTGAGCCATACATTAGGGTTGATCTGTAAAAAAAAAAAAAAAAAAAAAAAGCCTAAAGGAAACCAAAGATACTGCTAACACCAGCTGGATGGCCTTTGAGGAAGCTTTCAGGGAGAGCTTAAAGAAAAGTGAGGAAAGTATTACTAGGAAAAAAGGTTCCTTCTTCTTTAGCAATAGCATAGTTAGCAGTACAGTTGTATGTGGTACTGTGGAAAGCAAAAAAATATATATGTAAGGTATTTAGGGATCTAGCAAAGGAGATTTCCAGACTGGGTTAAAGGTATTGCCTGACTTCTTATTACTTATACTAAAATGCAAAAGGAAAGACAGAAGCTTCTTCCCAGCCTCCTCAGACAATAAATACGAAAATTAAGAAAATGTTTCCAGGGGCGCCTGGGTGTCTCAGTCAATTAAGTGTCCCACTTGGGCTCAGGTCATGATCTCATGGTTTGTGAGTTCAAGTCCCACTTCAGGCTCTGTGCTGACAGCTCAGAGCCTGGAGTCCTCTTCAGATTCTGTGTCTCCTTCTCTCCATGCACCCCCCCCCGCCCCCGCCCCACACTTGCACACACACACTCTCTCTCTCAAAAATGAATATACATTAAAAAAATTTAAAAAAGGAAAATGTTTCTAGGTAAGATCAAATCTAGGTCGCAGCCAAAACAATATAACTAAAGATGAAATCCTTTGCCCAGTCCTCAAAAATATTTAAGATAATGCCTGAGAAAACTGTCCACACAGGGGCGCCTGGGTGGCTTGGCAGATTGAAAGTCCAACTTCAGCTCAGGTCATGATGTCACTGCTCGTTGAGTTCAAGCCCCACATCGGGCTCTGTGCTGACAGCTCACAGCTCAGAGCCTGGAGTCTACTTCAGATTCTGTCTCTGTCTCTCTGAGCCCCACCCCTGCTCACACTCCCTCTCTCTTTCAAATATAAATAAACATTAACAAAAATTTTAAAAAAAAGCAACTGTCCACACAAAAAGCTCACTAAGGATGTTTAGGGTATACATCAAAGATCCTTTATATTAAACAAAGGATTTCTAAGAGTCATCAGGGCACTGCCTCTAAAATGACTCAGCAGGGGTCTGAGGCAGGGAAAGACTTATCTTGAAGACATTTGTAAGTTGGCTCCATCTAATGGAGTAAGCTCTAATAAGACACACAGGAGATGCCGGGGGTGCCTGGGTGGTTCAGCTGGTTATGCAACCTACTCTTGATTTCAGCTCTGGTCATGATCTCATGGTTTGGTTTGTGAGATCGAGCCCTGCATCAGGCTCTGATGCTGTCAGCGTGGAGCCTGCTTGGGATTCTCTCTCTCTCCCTCTCACTCTCTGCCCCTCCCTTGCTCATGCACTCTCTCTCTCTCAAAATAAATAAATATATAAACTTAAAAAAAAAAGACAGACAGGAGATGCACAAAATTTCAAAGAGATTATATTAGCAGAAACACCTTTATCTTAGATCAAAAGATTCAGAAATAGTGCAAAACCAATGGAGGACTTTGGAACCCCCAAACTCTATAGGCAGAAACCAAGATGAGAAAACTACTCAGCTGCAAACAGTGGTCATTTCATAAGAAAAAGGAAGCGCGACTCAAAGGGCGGAACCAAGATCTCAAAGGGATGAACCCGGAACCACAGAGAGTTAACTCCCAGGTAGTAGTAGGAATGATTTCTAGTCAAAACCATTCAAATATCTGCCATGCTGTTTTTCAGAATTTCTGCAGGTCCTGACTCCTGTGTGCATCCCATTTTCTCCCTTTTGGTATGGGAGAATTTATAGTGGTTATGCTGTATCTATCATAGCACTGATCACTGGGTATGTTCACAGGTCTTCAGATGAAGAGGAACTATGCCCAAAGGCCTTACTCGAGGAACTATATCTTGGGAGTCTCATCTAAATTTGGATTTCATTAATATAACAAGATCTTGAAGATGGCAAAGATGCTGTCATGAGAGGAGTCTTCTGAAGGCCTTTGGAGGAGGTGAATGTCTTTGCATGTATGAAAGACACGGCTCATTTGCTGATCAGCCTTCAAGATGGCCTTCAATAATTCTCACCTTTGTAAACATTTCCCGTGTGGTCTCTTTCCATATTCAACCAGGGCTGGTCTGTATGACCAACAGAATATGGCCGGCATGCTAGGCTGACTTCCTAATTTCTTGGACTCTCGCTGGGGGAAGCCAGGTGCCATGTACGAGGACACTCAAGCAGCCCTCCTGAGAGATCCACATAGAAGAGAACAAATCTTCCAGCACTAATCTCTGCCACACAAGTGAGCCAATTTACAAGTGATTCTTGTAGCCCCTGTAAAGCTGACAGAGGACTGCATCCCAGTAGACATTTGACTGCAGCCTCATGAGATACTTTAAGCTAGAACCACATACCAGAGTTTCTTTTATATTCTGAACTTATTAGAAACCACGAGAAATAATAACTATTTTAGGACACAAAGTTTAAATATGCTTTGTTACATAGCAACGGATAACGGATACAGGAGGTAACAGTTTCTGGAACATCTCATCCAGTGAGATCTTTTCTATTCTACTTTCCATCTCACTTCTCATTACACAGCTTCTAGCCAGTGATGAATGGGGTGAGCTAGGAAGGAAAAGGAAGTTGAGCCCCACTCCCAACCTCCCCTGGCTGCAGGCAGACCAAACTAAGAAAGAGGGAGTAAGTCTTATAAGTAAAGGAAGATTAAAATGCTGATTATTATACATATTGAACCTTCTCATTTCTGATTCATGACTGCTACCTTTTGGAATTTAAAGCGATTGTATTATTTAAGAGTGTTTAGTAAGACTCATGGGAGTCCCTGAGTTTTTGTCTAATCAAGGAGGAAGAAAAGTCGCTGACATGGGTGTTTGTTGTGGAAGATGTAATAAAAAATTAGCTTGTTTGTGATTTCATTCTATCAGGTAGTGCATGTTTAGCTAAGATCACATTCCTGGAAAAACAGTAAAACAATACCAAAAAAAAAAAAAAAAGGATAATATAACTTCCCTCAATAAAACTTCCTCTGCTAGCCTTGGTTTTTCCTTCTTTTCGTTATTACCAAAAACATCCTGGAGGTATGCACGCTTAAAATAGGTGTGTGTGTGTGTGTGTGTATTTTTTTTTAACGTTTATTTATTTTTGAGACAGAGAGAGACAGAGCATGAATGGGGGAGGGTCAGAGAGAGGGAAACACAGAATCTAAAACAGACTCCAGGCTCTGAGCTGTCAGCACAGAGCCTGACGCGGGGCTCGAACTCAAGGACCACGAGATCATGACTTGAGCCAAAGTCGGCCGCTTAACTGACTGAGCCACCCAGGCGCCCCAAAATAGGTATATTTTATTGTATGTAAAATATACCTTAAAATAAGGTTGGCTTAAAAACCTTCCTTTTTCTCCTCTTTTCTACCTTTGCTTCTCTACTCCCTTAGTTAGTGACCCTACCATTGTCTTACTTCTTCAAGATGTAAATCTTGGATCCACTTTTAATTTTTTCCTTTTGCTAATCCTTTGCAAAATGTCAATTTTCAAACCCTATGAGTTCTACCTTCAGTGGTATATCTGAGTCTGCATCTTTCCTGTTCCTTATGGTTGTTCCCTTTGGGTCTTAATAACTATAATTTGGTTCTTGTTATATCTTTTCACAAGCATGTGCTTGGGTACCTGTGCTTGCATCAGAGAATGCACCCTATGAAGGTGAAGGTCATGGCCTGTGTGGAGGAGACTGCGAGGCTACTTCTCCCTCCTCAGGGCCAAGTACATCAGTTCCTTTGCTGCTATCAATGTGGGAAATACCCTTTGGGAAAGGGCCTTGGCAGCAAGGACCTGCCTCACTCAGAGTTACGTCATTTTCTAGGGGCAGCCTAAGACTGATAATCGGCTGGTGCAAGGATACAGAGGTCTAACCCCCTTCCTCAATTTGGGACAATGCTGAAGAAATACCCAGCTCCAGAGACCTCCACAGAATCAGCTGAGGCCATAGCTGCTACTGTTTGAACCAATTCTGCCTATTGACCAGTTTGGCCTTCCTCACCTCCATACATGCCTGTCTCCCAGAAGCACTCACCAATGCAGCTTCTCCAGGCAATTCTTGGTCCCAGAGTCTGAGTCCAGAGATTCCAATCATGTCGTCTCCCCCCAACCTTTTATTTCCTTAAACTCTACCCCAGTGCCTAGCAGAGTAGCTTACACATAGCCGTCGCAAGTTATTATAGCTTCTTGGAAAAAAAAAAAAGGATTTCATAACATTAATAGTATATTACAGCTCACCTGCATTATAAATTAGAAATACTTTTTAAGTAAAATGTAGAATAATATTATGAAGATACGAACATGCCAGTTATTACATATGGCTAAGAACATTGTTCTTTACGTTTTTATTAAAGTAAGGTGTATAAACGTCTGATAAATATAAGAGAAGTTCAATATTACTAGAAATAAAAAAATTCTCTTTAACAAATATGCAACTACTTTTTGGTCTATGAAACTACATAAGACAATATTAGAAATACAGATAAAAAATATATAGAACTGCCCATTGTAGTGTTATGTATAGTAAACATACAAATAGAACAAAAAACTACAAATGTCTTACAAGTAGGGAAATGATTGTACAATTTTGATACAACAAAATTCCAAATGTAAAATTAAGTACTTAGCTGATACTTGCTTAGGAAATATATCTAAATGGAAATTCTACTAGTTCTGAGTTCTAAATGTCATCTATTAAAAATAATCTAAATTCTGACTTTATTCCCCAATAGAAACAAAGTAAACAAACAAAAAGGCAAACCTATCTATCTACAACCCAATGTTCTACAGTACTGCATTTGTTTCACATTTACAAGCTTAATGATCTAGGCGAGCAGAACCCCAGACCCAGGCTAAGTCAAGTTGCTCTGATCCAGACTCTGCTCTCTCTCACGCTTTCTTATTTCTTATCTCCCAGAGTTCAGGACTCAGTGGTGACAAAGCTTTAGGAATGAATACCTTGCCCTAGCAGCATGGAAGTTCCGGGGGCGGCTTTACCATGATGATCTTGGAAACGAAGCAGATATGTATCAGAAGCTCCCTAGACACGCAAAAAAAAATCTTCAACATTTTCTTGCTCCTATAGTTTGTTTAGTCTAGGATTTGAACAAAATTTATCCTATGGATTGACCAAAGAAGATAGCACTCATAAGGCCAATATATAAAAGAGATAAAGGTAAATAAGTCTTGCTGGGGCAGGTGGAGGAAGGCAGTTCTGGGGGTTCCCAGAGCACAATCTGAACAGCACTGATTTTATTCAGTTACTTTTGACTGTTTGGATGAGTCTCTGTATTTCACACTATGGCTAATTTGATAAATGCTTATGTGGTGAGTTACTATAGTATTTACATACACAGATAGGGCCTTCAAAATGAATCAATAAAACAACAAAATAAAATAAAGAAATTTACTGTGAACAGAAAACAATAAGAGTCATTTTCATGAACATCAACTGATTTTACTTTGAAGTTTACAAATCCAGAATTCATCTGGGTTATATGAAGTCATTACAGTGGGAAGAAAAGAGGATCACTAAAAATGACAGTGGCGATAATGACGTAAAGAATATGAACTGATTAAAAACAGAAATGAACACATAAAATGTTCAGTAAATACCCAGAATAGTCAGGAATATTGATATTTCCCAAGTGATGGTGTTTGGGGACGTAATAAATAGAAAGCAAATAATTCCTTTACTTTCCTATTTTTGTGATATGACTCCAAATGTTTAGATGTGTGATATTCAGAATACTCAAATACATGGCTGATGGTTTTATTTTTTCATTTAGAAATTGGTTTTGTGGCGGACAGCTCACAACTATAGTTCAGGAGGCCCTCTCGGTAAACTCTGTGTAACTGCTACTGAGTATTCACACGGACTCCTCAGTTCAGCATTTCGACGGACTTCAGCTGTCTCGAACCAGTTGAGGCCACCAGACGCCAGGGGCAAAATTAATTATCCGTCAAAGAATCAAAGGGGAAAAGTTAAAAAGCAAGGAATATATTTAATATGTAATTAAAGCTTTGGGACAACTAGGTCTGAAACGAAGAAAGTGAGGACTCCGCGAAAATAGCTTACTGGTTACTATTACTGCTTAGTGCTATGAATTATATTCCTGGTTGCTGTGATGTGGCATGCTGTCGGCTTGCCATTTTACATCGCCCAGAAATAACTGGAAGTTGTTATTTCTCTTGGATGAAAATATGAGCTGGATTCGAGAAGTAACATCAGCACATGGAAAAACTAAATTTTTCTCATTGTAATGATGATAACATACAAAAGTACTATTCATATGACTAAACCTTAGGTTGTGGAGATGATGGCTTATTTTGCCCTTAAGCAATCTACTAAATTTCCACTGTCCCATGATCCCATATGATCCATTTCTACATCTCTCCCTCTTTTTTTTTTTTTTTTTTTTGGCTTTAGGAATTCTGTTGCAACTAATTAGATTATTATAAACTAAACACAAATAAGACAGAAATAATTTTGCCAAATCAAAAAATTCTTCCAATACCGTGCACTCAGTGTTTAGTATTAAGAATCAGTGTATCTGGGTACGAATTATGCTTATTTTTGACAAAATGAAGCTCCTAGATTCAAAGGGAAAAGGCTGATGTGAGGAGGTCATTGTAGAGATCAAATAACTCACCCCAAATGAGACTGTCATGAATTAATGTGTGAATGCATTGGAAACAGATGTCAGTATCTTCAAACACTAGAAATGAGAATTTTGAATTTATTTTAAATATAAAAGCAAATGACTATAAAAATGTTTCTATTTTTCAAAGCCCAAGGTTAATGAATTACATATTTATCTATTATTTCAAAATCCAGAATATGTGAATGGATTCCTTTATGCTTTACAATCATAGAATTCTAAGAAATATTTCATTATAATCATCACAGAATGATGTCCTTTTTAAATACATTTTTTCCCAATCCTCTGGTGGCTCAGTTTTTCTTTAAAAAAGCTATAAATTGTGCCTTATTTTTCTTTCTCATAAACAATGAGAATCTTAGTGAACAAAGACAAATATTTCTTTAAAAATCCACATACTTTAATGTTACTGCTTTTCTATGTCAAAGTAAAATTGCCACACTCAAAAGCATTATAATCAAAGGCATTTTTCTAAGACCATTACGTTCTTGCATTTACTAATGGTAAGCTGTACTAATTTAATTTTTTTGATGTTTCAGAAGAGGCTGACAAAACTTTCTTTAAAAATTACATGTCATTTTTTCCTTTACTATGTTATTTCTTATCATATGTGACATTATGAAATACTATTTAAATTCTAATTAATTTTATGTATTACCTTGTATGTTTTCCCAAGACTTCATTAAAAAAGAGTATTTGTAGTTCATCTTTGTAAAAATGACAATGTTTTACCCCTCGATTTTGTTTAAAATTTTTTTTTAATGTTTACTTACTTTTAATAAATAAATTAAGAGAAGCAGGCTCCAGGCTCTGAGCTGTCAGCACAGAGCCCAATGCGGGGCTTGAACTCACAAACCACGAGATCATGACCTGAGCTGAAGTCTGAGGCTCAACCAACTGAGCCATCCAGGAGCCCCTATCCCTCTATTTTATTTTAAACAGTGGACAGCATTTGGGGAAATTACCAGCTGTGTTAAAAATAATCATCTGATAACCATTTAAACAAAAATATAGTATATGATATAAAAATGTAGTATATAATACCTTGGTAAGACAAAACACAGATAATACTAAAATTATGTGTATGAATTGGGTTTTAAAATATATTTTAAAATAATGTGATTTGGACTCCAGAATCTATATACTTGTTTTCAATTTTAATGCCTGCCATTTAATATATCACAAGCATATAATGAGGTTAGCTTAATGATAGTATGCCTAAGATAGGTGATTGAATTTAGATATAAAATCTAGTTTACACTGAAAGTATTATGGGGAGCCCCTGATGGTTTTTCTTTTCTTTCTTGGATCACGTGTAATTTTACTGAAATTCTGTATAATTGACACAAATGCAACAGTGTTTTATAGTTCCTTAGCAGAATTGTTTTTCACATATCCATGAAGCACAGCCTAATTTACTGCAAAAAGGATACTGTGGAATTCTCCACTAGGAAATAAACCTGAAAAAAATAATTCCCGTCAATGTGTCTGAAGTGTATTATTTGTAACAAAGGTGTTCTATGCTCATCAGATCATTTCACTGGATAACTGACTGAATCTTCAAAACTCAGTCTTTTGAGAATCTCACACAGATATTGAGTCTTCCCACATTTAAAGGCTAAGCTTTATATATTTTTTTTATTTTTAAGCAGCCTTACATGGAAGTCCTCCTTTTAAAGATGCAACAATTAAATTGATTATTGGTTGTCAAAGTGTCCATTAACCTATGTCTTCTATCTTATGAGCTTTTCTCTTTTGAAACCCTTTCTCAAACCTTTTCAAACCTTAAATGTCCTATCCCAGATAAAGATACTACCACATCTCATACCTGGTAACAATGAATAAGTCTGCCTTTGTGGTTTCTGTGTTTATCCTGAGAAATTGTCTTATATAAAAAAGATATTATAAAAACTTATACTGAATAATAATTTTATGACTATATAAAAATTTAATAATTACTAATTTGAACCATATAATTGAGAATTATTCAACACGGGTTCTTGGAAAATAACACTAGGGAATGTATGTCTGTATATACACATATACACACATATATGTATATATATTCTGATATGAATAGGTACAAACATATGTATATAAAATCTGATATACTGTACATATAAACACACATAAAATCCATGGTAGATGGATGATTTAGAAAATGATGTTAGCACAATATGACCTATGCCATGCTCTGATGAACCAGCCCCCATTCTTTATTGCACAAGTAAACTGTTCTTGTGCACTCCGATAATTCAAACATCAGTGACAATTTGTCTCTGACATAAGAATCTTTCAAACCAATTTATGTTGGTTCTGAAGCCAGGTGGTTAGCAGGCGAATCTCTGAATAAATCAGTCTTAGGGGGAGCATGAAGTATCTGGCCACATGCCTTCCTACCAGGAGACCATAGGCAGCTCAGATTAGCCATTATACATATCAGTCTCCTCTTCTATGAAGTCTAGGAAATAATGGCATCTAGCTCAAAGGCTGTTGTAAGGATTCATGAACTACGCCTTACTAATCCATAATATATCTGCCACAGAGTGTGCACTTCATACATGTTTGTCCTTCTTACATTTGATATTATTATTACACGTGCAAACATGCTTTTCTCCATAATCATTACTCGGATAAAACTTCTGGCTCTTTCTTAAAGTTCATATTCTTTTTGTCTCTGCTTTTATCAGTTACAGATATAGATTCACAGAAATACAATGAGTGACAATTTGTGGCTCTCGTATGTACAGTGGCCAAGATATAAATTGATAGTTTCAAGAAAAATGTAGACTGAATAATATTTCATGGGGTGAAAAAAGGGAAAAAAGATATTGTTTTTTAATGACCTGAACTTGAATAACATTCATTTAAAATAATGTAATGTTGGGGCACCTGGGTGTTTCAATAGGTCAAGGGTCTGATTTTGGCTCAGGTCATGATCTCACGGTTTGTGGGTTTGAGCCCCACATCGAGCTCTGTGCTGACAGCTCAGAGACTGGAGCCTGTTTCAGATTCTGTGTCTCCTTCTCTCCCTGTTCCTCCCCCACTCATGCTCTGTCTCTCTCTCCCAAAAATAAATAAACATCAAAAAAGTTTTAGAAAAAAGAAATAAAATATAATGTTAAAATTCTTACACTGTGCCATCACCCTCCTTTTCTCTGCACCTCAAAACATTTATGCTTTTTTTAAAAAGTTAATTTATTTTGAGAGAGAAAGGCAGGGAGCGGCAGAGAGACAGAGAGAACCCCAAGCAGGCTCTGCCCTGTCAGTGCAGAGTCTGACACGGGGCTCGAACTCACAAACTGCAAGTCTATGACCTGAGCAGACATCAAGAGTCAGCTGCTTAACCGACAGAGCCACCCAGGTGCCCCAAAAGATTTATATTTTTAAGGGATGACAATGCTGTTGGCAAGTGAATGCCAGACCAGAATAGTACTACTTGCCTTCTATCATGCAGAGGGTCGAAAAATAATTGTATGTAAATGCCCCACTAAACCGACTATAGCATAAACAGTTGTGTTGGGGTCGTACTGAGATAGTGTTCTCTTCAACAACAGAGTAGAGTGACCACACAATTTTTGGAACTGTCAGTAAAAGCGGCTGGACTATCAGGTTGATTGCAGTATTGGAGTCTTTTTAAAAGTCATCGAGAAATGATCATGAACTGCAGTCAGGGTCCACTTCTGAGCTCTGTTTGCGTCACGTCATGGCAGCCGGTAGGCAAGATTTATTCTGAACTGCTCTCCAGAGGAGCTGGCATTGTCCGGCTGGGCGTGCTTCTGCCTGCCTGAAGCTCCCATCCTCCCATGAGCTGATGTTTCCCCTCATCTGTCTCATGGCTATTTTGGTAGTAATAATGAAAAGATGAGGGGTGTATTCAATCTGTAGAATGAGACCCACTGTTGCCACCTTGAGCTAAAATAAGATGGATTTGTCTTTTTTACCCTGTAGCCATTACAATAATGAAGGTTAATAACTTCTGTTTTTGATGTCTTTAATAAAAGGGTTATTTTCCAGTGTGTAATACATTCTGATATGAATGCCAATATGTTCCCAAATTCCTTTAGATAGTTGAGGACATACTCAAAGCTGCTCTGTCTAGCTGTGGTTCCAACATGCCCAAATGATTGAGGGTTTCATCACTGTTATTAGAATTCTATCACAGGGCAACTAAAGAAGTTTTTGGGAGACAGAGGGAAGGGGAATTTAGACTAAATTGAAAACATATCCTTGCACTGCTCTGAATGATGCTCTTGATTATTCTATAGAATACTAGACTCTCCCTGTTACTTATTCCAGTTACTTATTCTACAAATGAAATGCACTGGTTTTTTTTGTTATCTAGGGCTCAGTTTATCTCTTAATGATTAATAATAATTAAACGAAGACTTACACTTATAAGTATGTTTAGGAAAAAAAAAAACCCTGAGGTTTTAGTGCTGAGCTTTAAAATCTTTCATGTTACAACCCCATATTAATGAATATAAGAACAACTCAAACAACCGATTACCATAGCTGGAAGGACGCCAGTATATCCTTCTATAGTGAGTCAGAGACTTTGTTTAAAACAATATGACTAATCATGGGTTGTTTGTGAAAGTGTCTCTCAAGAAAGGCATTATGACACTGTTTCAAAGGAACAAAACAAAGATTTGGGGAGAGAAACTGGTGATTTTTTGGACACAAAACACTAGACCTCTTTTATCTAATGTGTTTTTTTGGTACTGGGTATCCTACCTTTCAACTTTTTCATTTTTGTGTGAAATACATCCCTGAAATATACCTTAATGCTCATTTTTTTGGCATGATATATACATAGTATTCATGAAATATCTGAAGATTACTCCTTGGTCCTGTTCTAATAATACATATAAAAGAAGAAATCTTACTGAAAAAATAGGCACTTGGAAACCCAGAGAGGTCCTACGTACAAAAGGAAAGCCAAATATTTGTGGTAGTTAGTCACCATTATAAATAGATTTCACAGCAGCAAATCAAATGTAACATTAAATAATTATGAAATGAAAGTAAACATTTTGTAAAAATATGACACTATGGAGCAGAAGGTTAGTTCGTGATGGGTAGATGTTAGAAGTAGGTGTTCTTAGAATTTAATGTTTCTACTTAATATTAACATTGAAACTTCAATTCCCTGTGAAAAGAATGACTATGTAGGATACTGGAGTTTTCTCTCTTTTCACAAAATAGCCAGACTGCCGTTACACATTATCTATTTCCCAAGCTCCAAACTGAAGGGAAAAGAACCTATTTACTCTCTCATAAAATAGGTAAAATTCTGTATTCCAGCCAAGAAACAAACTAAAAACAGAGAGGTGATCCACAGCCAAAGAATTATTTTCAAACTGTAGTAAGAAGGAACTGTACTCAAAATAGTCAACACCAATAATAACACAAAATAAAATATACACACACACATTAAAACGACACCCCCCCCCCGCAAAAAAAATGACCCTTCTTACACCCCCCAAAAAGCCTGCTCCTCAAGCTATTTTCATTATTGGCCATTTTCAGTAAGAAATTTCCTAAAAGTCAGCTGTCTGTGACAGTGGAGTGTTTATTTCTGGGTCCTTCTCATGGCCTGCTGGAGAATTTTACTAAATTATAGTTCAGTAGCTGGACAGAGTTCCATGTACAGTTGTCGAACTGCCTGTGGTATTGGTCGAGATTGGGTCAGTAGTTTTTGGTCGCCTTGTGTGTTTGGAGCCTGAGTTCACTGTCTCGTGGTTCTCAGTGCTTACGGACTAATGAGCTGTGGCATCACTGTGAAGCTGTGATCATGCACCCAGGTAACAAGTCACAGCTGAACATCTGGGGAGACAGTCACGTACTATTTTATCCAAACTTGACAACTTTTCAGTAAACATTTAACCTGGAGTGCACAAAAACGTCTGTTTCTGTTCCATAACTGACTTTAGCATTTCTTAATTTTGCCTGTGGAGTGAATAGTTCGGTCAAGTGATGTGGCAAAACATGAAACATTTGAAAACAGACCCATCTCAAAGTATTCTAAAGAATCAAGGTCCTGATAAAACCGATGGCTTCATGTTTCTCATTCTAAAACTTTACAATAGTTGGTTACCATAAAAATACATAAACATAGCTCAATGGAAATATATTGAGCACATTTACAAACACGAGGGTATTGAAGAAAAACGAGGGAACTTCACACAAAGTTGTATAAATTGTTAAAAATGACAAGGTGACCGCGCACTAAAATATGTATGTTTCAAGGGAGAAATAGCAGACGCCAATGGTAATTTTTCTGAAGTAAATGATGAACACAGAACAAATATCAGAGAGAAAAGAACAGCTCTTTAGGATATCAGCAGGTGCTTTCAAAAGCGAATTTAAGAATAAATACCTTTAAAAAGGGGATTCACCTTCCTTTTTTACTTCTTATGTGTCAGCCACATACCTGTACCAATATTCAAAAAGCCAATGCTCCACCGGTTCCTACACCGTCGAGTTAAAACTGTTGAGAGGCTTTTATCTTTGTACTCAGTAAGAATATGGTGAAATGAGATCATTTGGTTTCATACTTTAATTTTGCATCTTAACCTTCATTACACACTGTGAAACAGAAGAGCACCATTTCATTGTAGTCTGCCTGTTGACACATATTATTTTTGACCCTATTTTTTCACTGTACCCTAAAATAGCATTACGTGGTATGTCACTGGTTCCTGCCATTTCCAATATGTACAGCACTACCATATGCATTTCACTGTTTATGTACCTACTCCCCTTTGCTAGATTGTGAGCTTTTTAAAGACAGAAAGTATGTCTTATCGCTCTCCCAGTCTTTATCATAGTGCATGGCATGTAGTAGGTATTCTATAAATATTCCCTTAAAAATGTTCTATATATTCCTGCAATTCAACATATCTACCATGTTTTAAATTCAGAGTATTCTCTTCTGAGTCCTATTTCAGACTTGCCTTTTATTTTAAAATCAGGCAAACAGGCACTCCAAACTTGTTTCTCTGTGTTAAGCTAACATCGGCATTTAAAAAAATAATATGCCACTATGATTTTCACTAAACTAGGGAAGGTTATTTTGGAGCTGCTGGGACTTTAGATATTTGAAGTAGTAATTACTTCCTCCACAAATGTTACCTTTTACAGTCAAATACTGCTTTCCTGTAGCAGTTCAACTTTTTACTTAACGGAAAATGTCTTTTATTTACAATTCACCATACCATACTATTATACATAGTAATTCTCCTTTTATTTGTTTTGGTAGCACTGTAAAGTTGATGAAGCATTATCATAATAACGATAGTAGCTTACATTTATTCAGTATTTATTTTGTGCCAAGTGTTTAAGTCTCTTACATGAGCTTGAGCTATGTCAATTAATACCCACGTAAAATTTATGATTTGTGTGATTTTATATATCTCTATCTCTCTATCTATGTATCTAGTCTTAGGTAATTTTCCGACTAGTAAGCAGTGTGGTCAGAATAATAATTCAGGGAGAACCAACTCCAGATTTTTCATTCTTCGTTCTTTAAAGATCCGATTATCCAGCAACAAAATTTGGTACCATATATTGCGTAATTCTAGAACCATGACCCGTTTTAGTGAAGTACTTGTGTTACCATTATAAAGCAAGCAACATATGTGAGATTGTACTTAATTAAATGCTACCAAGTTACTGCAGCCAAGACTCTAAGAGTATTTTTTTCCATATTGAATGGATAAGATATCAACTCTTACCTTATGATCATCAGCATTTCAATTAAAACTGACTGTTATCACTCACAACTTACCGTAGACTTGGGTTTGGTTCCAGAACTGGCCACTGGGGTGGAAGATGGTAGGTCACTGGATTCGGTGTGAGAAGACAAATTCGTTTGCGCCTGATTCACTGAAATGGCGTCTGCTCCACTTTCAGATCCTGACTCCAGATCCTATCAGAAAAACGTATTGATATGAAAGGCACGTACATGCTCTCTGCATGCCTTTTTCCCTGCCACCCACATCTTTCCACCTTCTCCTTTTCCCAACACACACTGAAGATGCTAAAGAGTTGCTGACAATATGGGTGCATGGGTGGCTCGGTCAGTTAAGTGTCCGACTCCGGCTCAGGTCATGATGTCACGGTTTGTGAGTTCGAGCCCCTCATCGGGCTCTGTGCTGACAATTCGGAGCCTGGAGCCTGCTTCAGATTATGTGCCTCCCTCTCTTTCTCTGTCCCTCCCCTGCTCTCACTCTGTCTCAGTCTCAATCAAAAATAAATAACATTAAAAGAAATTCTAGAAAAAGTTAGTGACAACTGACACTGACATGTCACCCATAACCATGCACTATTTCGTAATAACAACTGTACTCTTCAGAGGGTCTGATTTTAGACAGAAAATACTGGTAATTCTTTGGTAATTAAACAGCTCATTGAAAATTGGAATGGGCGGTAGTGGGAGCTAGCTGGGGCACTGCAGTTAAGTCAGGAGGTAGAAGCCCATAGATACCCCTTCCTCTCTATATGATCATGAGTAACTCACTTCGCATCCCTTATGCGACAGGGTCACTGTGAGTGTCAAATGAAAACACAGTTCTCATTTCTCCTCACCTCACCCTCTTCTACACGCCCATCAGACCTCCATGGTGACACCTACCACAATGGCTTGAAATCATTTAGCTCAAGTGTCTATCTACCTAATAAACTATGAGCTATATGAGGGGTAGGAATTAGGTTTTGACATGTGTGATTCAATTCTCTCACTTGGAAATGGATGTTAATAGAGTTCTGGTTCAAGATGGTGACATAGGAAGACTCTGATATCACCTCCTCCATGGAACACACCAAATTCGACCTATTAATAGAACAGTTCCTCGTGAAGAAAAACTGCAGATTGACTGAACAGCTACTGAACAACCAAAGGCAGAGAGAATGGCAAGAGAACAGCAAGAGAGATGGATGGTAACCAAGAGAACCCCACCGCAACACTGCAATCTGCAGTGGGGAGGGATAGCACTGAGGAACCAGGAACAGATCCCTCCGTCTTTGGGCACAGAAAAAAAAAAAAAAACATTGTTTAAAAGAGCAACTGGCACAGAAAAGAGACTTCACCAGAAGTCTGCCAAGCTGCAGAGGAATTATGAGAAACCTCTCCAGGTCAGAGGGACCGGAGAATGGCCTGGTTTATATTTCCACTCCACCTTAAAAGCCTAGACAGGAGCAGGGTC
Organism: Panthera tigris; assembly: GCF_018350195.1. Lineage (NCBI taxonomy): Eukaryota > Metazoa > Chordata > Mammalia > Carnivora > Felidae > Panthera > Panthera tigris. The sequence continues at coordinate 25,084,333 of NC_056663.1, read as the reverse complement.
CAGACACCATAACAGGCAGGCCCAGTCATCTCAGGGAGCTTGTAACTTCAGCAAGCTCAGGGTCCACAAGCCCATGCTAGCCCTAGTCATGTAGACACAGAAAAGAGAAGTCAAGGTTTAAAAGGGCTGAGGCGCTTCGGAAATGCTCTCTCTCCTTCAACCTTAAAAGCCCAGGCCATAGCAGGATTTGCCTGCTGTGAAGAGGTTTGGAAACCATAAATGGAGGGTCCTGATGCCTCAGAAGGCAGGTCTTGATGCCATAACTGATGAATCCAGTCATCACAGGGAGTTTGCCACCTCAGTGAGCCCAGGGTCCACAAGCCCACAAGCCCAGTTACCCTGTAGTGTTGGGGCACAGAAAATAGGCCAGGGTTTTGTAGAGGTTTTGTTATTTAATTTTTTTGACTGTTTATTTCCTTTTGAGAGACAGAGAGAGACAGAGCACAAACGGGCGAGGGGCAGAGAGGGTCACAGACCTGAAGCAGGCTCCAGGCTCTGAGCTGTCAGCACAGAGCCCGATGCGGGACCTGAACTCATGAACCTTGAGATCATGACCTGAGCTGAAGTCGGACGCTTAATTGACTAAGCCACCCAGGCGCCCTATTTCTTTATTTTTAAAATGTTTATTTATTTTGGAGAGAGAGAGAGAGAGAGAGAGACAGAGAGAGTGAGCAAGTGGGGGAGGGGCAGAGAGAGAGGGAGACACAGAATCCCAAGCAGGCTCTAGTCTCTGAGCTGTCAGCACAGAACCTGACGAGGGACTTGAACTCACAAACCATGAGATCACCTGAGGTGAAGTCAGATGCTTAATGAACTGAGCCACCTAGGTATCCCTAAATTTTTACTTTTTAATTAAATGTATATATGGTTTTTTTGTTGATGTTGTTTGTTTTTTTACTTTTTAAAATGTGTCTTGTTGGGCGCCTAGGTGGCTCAGTCAGTTAAGCGTCTGACTTCAGCTCAGGTCATGATTTCACAGTTTGCAGGCACTGACAGTTCAGAGCCTGGAGCCTGCTGCTGATTCTGTGTCCCCCTCTCTCTCTGCCCCTTCCCGGCTCATGCTCTGTCTCTCTCTCAAAAATAAGTAAACACTAAAAAAATTGTCTTGTCTTGTTTTAATTTTTTTCTTTTTGATTTTGTTCTTTTTTTTTTCTTTTTTCTTTTCTTTTTTCCTTTTCTGTTCTATTTTCTTACTTTCTTTCATTATTGTTTTTCTTATTCTTTCTGCAAAGGCCACGATTTAAAAAAAAATTACTACCATATACAGTCATAGCTCCAGCCAGCCAGCAAAAGTCACTAAGCCCACGGTCTGCATAGGGGACACCATACGCAAGACAACTCCCTGAACTTGAGAAGTAGCTGTTTCATCTAATCCGTAGAAACAAACACAGGAAGTCAAGCAAATGGGGAGCTAGAGGAATATGCTCCACAAGAAAGAAGAAAAACCCTCAAAAAATAACTAAATGAAACAGAGATAAGAAACATGCCTGATAAAGTATTTAAAGTAATGATCATAAAGATGCCCACTGGACTAAAAAAAAAAAAAAGAACGGAAGAGCTCAGTAAGAGCTTCAAAAAAGAGAAAGAAAATATTAAAAGGTGAAGAAATAGAAGAAAAGAAAAGGTGAAGAATACAATAACTGAAATAAAAAAAAAACATACTAAAGGGAATCAACAGTACATGAGAGGATGCAGACAAATGTATCAGTGATCTAGAAGAAAGGATAATGGAAAGCAAACAAGCTTTGATGAAGGAACAGCAAAAAGAGAAAAAAAAATGTTTTAAACAATGAGGATAGATTAAGAGATCTTGGACAACACCAAGTGAACAAAGATTCTCATTATAGGGATCCCTGAAGAAGAGAGAGAGAAAGGTGCAGAAAACTTTTCTGAAGAAATAATAACTGAATATTTCCTTACACTTGGAGGGAAATAGACATCTAAGTCCAAGAAGCACAGAGAGTTCCAAACAAGATGAACCCAAGGAATTCCACACTATGGCACATAGTAATAAAATGTCAAAGGTTAAAGATAAAGAGAGTATCTTAAAACTATCCAGAGAGAAACAGAAAGTTACCTACAAGGAAAAACCTGTAAGGCTATCAACTACTTTTTCAGCAGAAACTTTGTAAGTCAGAAGGGAGTGACATACACGATATTTCAAAGTGTTTAAGCAGAAAAAAAAGCCCTATAAAAAAGAATATTCTATTTGACAAGGTTATCATTCAGATCTTAAGGAGAGATAAAGGGTTTTCCAGACAAACAAAAGATAAAGGAATTTAACACCGCTATACCAGCCTTACAAGAAATGTTAAAGGGACTTCTTTAAGTGGAAAAGAAGTGGCTATAATTAGACATAAGGAAAATATGAATAAAAAATAATAAATAAAATATGGCAACATATATGTAAAACGTGGAAAAGGGAGTAAAAAGTAATGAGAAAGGGAAAAAGAAAAAGCAAGATTTTCCTCCTTTCCTTCCTTGTGTTTGAACTTACATGACCATCAAATGAATATGAACTGCTATCAACTCAGAATGTTATATATGAACCTCATGGAAACCACAGACCCAAAACCTATGATAGATAAACAAAAAATAAAGAAAGCCAAACAAAACACTATAGATATTCATCAATCACAAAGAAAGCAAGAAAATAAGGAACAAAAAAGAACTACAAAAATGACCAATAGGCATTGCCAAATTGCCAAAAAAATGGCAATAGGCATATGCCTATCAATAATTACCTCAAATGAAAATGGCCTAAATACTTTAATCAAAAGATACAGAATGACAGAATTGATAAAACAACAACAACAACAAAAACCAAGACCCATCTATATGCTGTCTACAAGAAATTTACCTCACCTAAAGACATATATATATAGTATGAAAGCGAAAGGGATGGAAAAACATTCACTATGCAAATGGAAGTGGAAAAAACAGTTAGGTAGCAATACTTGTACCAGACAAAATAGACTTTAAGTGACTGTAACAGGATAAAGGAGGACATTACATAATGATAAATGGATCAGTTCAACAAGAAGATATAACACTTGTGAATATCTACACACCTAACCTGGAGCACCTAAATACGAAAAACAAATATGAATGGACATAAAGAGAGAAATTTATGGTAATACAATAATACTAGGGTACTTAAGACTCTACTTATATCAATGGATAGACAATACAGATAAAATCAATAAAGAAACAATGTCTTTGAATGACATACTGGATCAGATGGACATAACAGAATATTCCATCCAAAAACAACAAAATATATAGTATTTTCAAGTGCACATGAAACATTGTCCATAATGAATCCACATATTAGGCCATAAAACAGGATAAGAATATTGAAATCAAACAACACATCTTTTCTTACCACAATGGTATGAAAATAGAAGTAAATCACAAGAAAAATACTGGAAAAAACACAAACACATGAAGACTAAACAAGATGATACTAAACAACCAATAGATCAATGAAGCAAACAAAGAAGAAATTAAAAAAACACATGGAGACAAATGAATATGAAAGCACAGTGGTCCAAAATCTCTGGGACACAGCAAAAGCAGTTCCAAAAAGGAAGTATAAAGCAATACAGGTCTACCTCAAGAAATCAGAAAAAAATCAAACAAACAATCTTAGTTTACAGCTAAAGAACTAGAATAAGAATAAACAAAGCCCAAGATGAGTAGAAGAAAAATAAAGATCAGAGCAGGAATAAATGACATAGAGCCAAAAAAAAAAAAAAAAAAAAAGAGAGAGAGAGAGAGAGAGAGAAAGAAAGAAAAGAAAAAAAAAGAAAGAAAAAGTCAATGAAAACAAGACCAGGTTCTTTGAAAACATAAAATTAAACCCTTAATGATATTCATTAAGAAAAAAGAAGGACCCAAATAAATAAAGTGAAAAATGAGAAAGGAGAAATAACAACTGACACCTCAGAAATACAAAGGAGTACTAAGAAAATACTACGAAAAATTACATGCCAACAAACTGGGCAACAGAAGAAATGGATAAATTCCTAGAAACATACAATCTTCCAAAACAAGTAATGAATTGTTTTACAAGTAATAAAATTGAACTGACAATAAAAAAAAAAAAAAACTACCAAAAAATAAAGGTCTAGTTTCAGATAGATTCACAAGGGAATTCTATCAGACATTTAAGGAAGGTTTAATACCTATTCTCCTCAAACTATTCCAAAAATATAGAAGAGGAAGAAAAGCTTCCAAATGCATTCTACAAGGTGGGCATTACTCTGATACCAAAACCAGACAAAGACACCACAAAAAAGGAAAACTACAGGCCAATATTCTTGATGAACATAGATGCGAAAATTTTCAACAAAATATTAGCAAATCACATACAACAATGCATTAAAAAGATCATTCATCATGATCAAGTGGGATTTATTCCTGGAATGCAAAGGTGATTGGCTCAATATTCACAAATCAAACAACATCATACACCACAACAAACCAAAGATAAAAATCATTTGATCTTCTCAATAGATGCAGAAAAAGCATTTGACAAGATTCAACATCCATTCATGATAAAAACTCAAAACAAAATGGGGTTAGAAGTAACATACTTCAACATAATAAAGGACATATATGAAAACCTAAAGCTTACACCATCCTCAATGGTGAAAAACCGAGAGCTCTTCCTCTAAGATCAGGATAAGATAAGAATGTCCACTCTCACAACTTTTATTTAAAATAGTACTGTAAGTCCTAGCACAGCATTCATATTGGTAAAGAAGTTAAACTGTTACTATTTGCAGATTACATGATACTAGAAATAGCCCTAAAAACTCCACCAAATAACTACTAGAAGTATAAATAACTGCAATAAAGTGGCAGGAAAAAAATTTAATACACAAAATTGGCAGCATTTCTATAAACTAACAACAAAATAGCAGAAAGAGAAATTTAAAAAAAACAACACCATTTACAACTGCACCAAAAAGAATAAAATAGCTAGGAATAAACTTAACCAAAGAAGTGAAAGATCTGTATTCTTAAAACATAAAACACTGATGAAAGAAATTAAATGTGACACAAATAAATGAAAATATATTGTTTTTATTGGTTGGAAGAATTAATATTGTCAAAATGTCCACATTATCCATAGCAATCTACACATTAAATGCAATTTCTATCAAAATAACAACAACATTCTTCACAAAACCAGAACAAGTAATACTAAAATTTGTATGGAATCACAAAAGACTCCAAAGAGCCAAAGCAATCCTGATAAAGAAAAACAAAACTGGAGGTATTACAACCCCAGATTTCAACTACAAATCTGTAGTAATCAAAACAGTGGAGTACTGGCACAGAATAGACACACATATCAATAGAACAGAATAGAGAGCACAGAAATAAAGTCACATTTATATGGTCAATTAATCTATGACAAAGGAGGCAAGAACATACACAATGGGGAAGACAGCCTTTCAATAAATGGTGCTGGGAAAAATGACAGCTACGTGTAAAAGAATGACACTAGATCACGTTCTAACACCATACAAAAAAATAAACTCAAAATGGATTAAAGGCCTAAATGTAAAACCTGAAACCACAAAAAAAGAGAACATAGGCAGTAATTTCTCTAACATCAGCCATAGCAACACTTTTCTAGATATGTCTTTTAAGGCAAGGTAACCAAAGCAAAAAATAAACCACTGAGACCGTATCAAAATAAAAAGCTTTTGCACAGTAAAAGAAATCATCAACAAAACAAAAAGACAACTGACTGAATGGGGTAATATATTTGCAAATTATATATCCAATAATATACAAAATATATAAAGAGCTTATACAACTCAACACCAAAAAAGCAATTTGATTAAAAAATGGGCAGAGGACCTAAATAGATATTTTTCTAAAGATGTAAATGTGGTCAATAGAAACATGAAAAGATGTTAAACATCACTAATCATCAGGGAAACATAAATCAAACTCACAATGAGATATCACTACGTATCTGTTAGAATGGCTAAAATCAAGAAGACAAGGAACAAAGAGTGTTGGCAAACAAGTGGAGAAAAAGGACCCCTCGTACACTGTTGGGGAGAACGCAAACTGGTACAACCACGGTGGAAAAGAGTATGGAGGCTCTTTAAAAAATTAAAATATAAATATCATGTGATCTAGTAACTCTACTATTGGGTATTTAATCTAGGGAAAATGAAAACAAGAACTCATGTATCCACCCCTATGTTTATTGCAACACTATTTACAATAGAATAGCCAAGACATGGAAGCAACATAGGTGTCCATCAACAGATGAATGGTGTGTGTATATATGTATGTGTGTGTGTGTGTGTGTGTGTGTGTATCTATATATCTATATGTGTGTGTATATGTATGTAATGGAATACTATGTGTGTGTGTATGTATATATACATATATATATTTTTATACTTATATTTATATTTATATTTATATTTATATTTATATTTATATTTATATTTATATTTATATTTATATTTATATAATGGAATACTACATGGCCATAAAAAGGATGAGATCATTCCATTTGAGTAACATGGATGGACTTAGAGGGTACTGAAATAAGCCAGACTGAGAAAGACAAATACAGTATGATTCCACACATAAATGGAATCTAATACAAGCGAGTGAACAAAAACAGAATCAGAATTATAAATACAGAAAACAAACTAATGGTTGCTAGAAGGAAGAGGGGAGAGGAGTTGAACAAAGGGTAAAGAGGAGAGGGAAATACAGGCCTTCCACTTACGGAATGAGTTAAGTCATGGGAATAAAAAGCAGGATATAAGGAATACAGTCAATAATATTATAATAGCAATGTAATAGGACAGATGCTATCTATGCTTGTGGTGAACATAACATAATATCTAAGCCTGTCAAATCACTAAGTTATATACCTGAAACTAACATAACTGTGCATCAACTATAGTCAAATTAAAAAAAAAGGAAATGGGTATAATAATAGCATTCACTCATAGAGTTTCACAAGGGTTAAACAAGATATATGCAAAGTACATGTAACTGGCACATAATAATTTTCATTAAATGTTTGCCTTTACTATAAATACTGTTATTATTAGTATCATGATATCTTCCTGAAACTAGTACACAGTATGTATATAAGACATGTCTGCTGAGTAGATGCATTTACTTGGCAACTTCATCAAAGGCAGTACATTAATCCATCAAATGCTCTATTTTTGTTATAAGGTAGCCTCAGAGCATAGAGGAAAATTGAGGGTGAGGGGAATGTAAATGGGAAGAAGCAGAGGAAAATTGAGGGTGAGGGGAATGTAAATGGGAAGAAGCAGAGGTATACATCACTCTACAATTTTAACCTGAGAGAATATGAGTGAAACACCTCTGTGCCTACTCTTTACAACTCAACTTTCTCATGGCCCACATGGCTGCATACCATCTACACTACATTTATACTTTCTGGCCTTGTGTTCTATTATTCTCTTGTTTCTTGGTATTTTGCAGCCATACTGGTTGCTTCCCAGTTCTTCTAAAACACCAAATTGGTTTCTACAGTAGGGACTATGTCCTTCTTGTCTCTTGACTCAGAGTTTCCTTTTGTTGGCCCGTTCTTGTCAAATCAGGTCTCAGCTTGAATATTTATTGACATTTCAAGCTAAAGTAGTTTCCTTCCTTCAACCTCCACAGTATATAATTCTCTATTTCATAATCAATTACCTTGCTTATTTATTACAAACCAACTGTATCCATCTATCATCCTATTTATCTACCCATCAGTTGTTCGGTCCATCCAACCATCCATCCATCCATTCATCCATCATCCATCCATCCACTCTCAACTCATCCCTTTTTCTAATATTATCTGCTTCCCTCTATGAGAATCTACATATCACAAAAGCAGAGACTTCACTGCTCTTGTTCACTGATATATCACCAGATCTTAGAATAGTGCCTGTCATGTAAAATTCTCATTAAATATTGTTTTAAGAAAGAATAGGTAGACTCAAAAATATTAATATCTCTTTCTTATTCCTCACAATGAAAGTAATTTTTGTAGTTTTTGTTATGAAATTATAAATCACTAGTAGAACTTAAAGGGTCCAAATGAGGAAATAGAGAGGAGTTGGTAAAAGGGTAAAAACTTTCAGGTATAAGATGAATACGGTCTGAGGATCTAATGTAAAATATGGTGACTATGGGTGATAAGACTACATTAAAAAATAATAATTGAAATTTGCTAAGAGAATAGAACTAAAATGTTCTCACAACAACAACAAAACCCAAAGGATAAATATGTGAGGTGATAGATGTGTGAGTTAACTGGATGATGGGAATCTTTTCACATACATACAAATATCAAATCACCACAATGTACATTTTAAGTACTTTACAGTTTTATTTACCAATTATACCTTAATAAAGCTGAAAGTAAAAGAAAATGAAGAAACAAGACTGAAATATAAATGGAATATCTAAACAGAGCAATAACTAAGGAAACTGAAGTAGTTATAAAAAATTTTCCAACAATGGAAAGGCCAAGACCGGATAGTTTCACTGATGAATTCTACCAAACATTTAAAAAAGAATTAATGTCAGTCCTTTCAAAACTCTTCCAAAAAATTGAGAGAAGGGATTACTCCCAAACTCATTTTACAAAGCCAGAATTACCCTATTACCAGAGCCAGATAAAGACACTACAAAACAAAATGAAACAAAAACCAAAAAAATAAGCTATAGGCCAATATCCTTGATATAGATGCAAAAATTTTCAACAGAACTCTAGCAAACAGAATTCAAGAGCACATTAAAAGCACATTACATGATGTCCAAATGGTATTTATCCATGGGATGCAAGTATGTTCAATACACACAAGTCAACAAGTGTGATGTACCACAATAACAGAATAAAAGATAAAAATCATATGATCATCGCAATAGATGAAGAAAAAGTATTTGACAAAAATCAACAGTCTCTCATAATAAAAGCTCTCAACAAACTGTGCATGAAGGAATGTATATGAATATGATAAATGCCATGCATGACAAACCTACAACTAACATCATATTCTATGATGAAAAAATGAAAACTTTTCCTCTAAAATCAGCACCATGACAAAGGCGTCCACTCCCATCACCCCTCTTCAATATAGTACTGGAAGTTCTAGCCAGAGTGAGCGAGTGAGCAGGCAGGCAAATAAATAAATAAATAAATGTATGTCATCCTAATTGGAAGCAAAATTGTCTCTGTTTCAGATGACATGATATTGTATACTATATACAGAAAACCCTAACAACTCACCAAAAAACTGTAAGAATTAAAAATAATCAGTAAAGTTACAGGATAGAAATGAAAATACAAAATCAATATCAGCATATAAAAATTAATTGCATTTCTATACAATAACAGCAAACTATTTGAAAGAGAAATAAAACAATGCCATCTATAATAGCACAAACATAATAAAATGTTTAGTAATATATTTAACTAATAAGGTGAAATACCTCTACTGTGAAAACTAAAAGACACTGATGAAAGTGACTAAAGAATACACAAGTAAATCAAAAGCCATCCTGTGTATGTGGATCAGAAAAATTAATAAATTGCAAAAATGTTCCTACTACCTAAAATGATTTACAGATTCAATGTAATTCCAATCAAAATTTCAACGGCCTTTTTTACAGGAACAGAAAAAAATAGTCTTAAAATTCACATGGAACTACAAAAGACCCCCAAGATCCACAGCAATCTTGAAAAAGAAGAATAAAAGTGTAGTGATCAAAACAGCATGGCACTGGGGCACCTGGGTGGCTTAGGCGGTTAAGCGTCCGACTTCGGCTCAGGTCATGATCTCGCGGTCCGTGGGTTCGAGCCCCGCGTCGGGCTCTGTGCTGACCGCTCAGAGCCTGGAGCCTGTTTCAGATTCTGTGTCTCCCTCTCTCTGACCCTCCCCCGTTCATGCTCTGTCTCTCTCTGTCTCAAAAATAAATAAACGTTAAAAACAAAACAAAACAAAACAAAACAGCATGGCACTAGCACAAAACAGACACATAGATCAATGGAACAGAATAGGGACCAGAAGTAAGTCCATGAAGTTTTCTCAAAAAATTAAAAACAGAACCACCATATTATCCAGCAATCCCCCTTCTGGGTATATATCTGAAGGAAATGAAATCAGCGTCTTAAAAAGATACCTGTACTCCAATGTTCACTGCTGCATTATTCACAATGGGAAAGACATGGAAACAACCTAAGTATACTCTGACAGATAAATGGATAAATAAAATGTGGCATATGTGTATATGTATGTATATATATATGTAATTTATGTACATATGTATATATGCATATATGTATGTGTGTGTATGTATGTGTATGTGTGTGTGTATATATATATGTATATGTATATTGAGAGAGAAAAAGAGAGAGAGAAAAGCAGGGGATCCTATCATTTGTGATAACATAGATGGGCTCTGAGGGTATTATGCTAAGTGAAATAAGTCAGACAGAGAAAAGAAAATATGGTGTGATCTTACTTTTACAGAATCTAAAACAATGCAAATGCCTACAAACAGTAGAATGGTGGTTGACCTGGGCTGGGGGTGGAGGAAATGAGGCATTCATGATTAGTGATTAAGTGGTGATAAACTTTCAGGGCACCTGAGTGGCTTAGTCAGTTGAGCGTCAACTTTGGTTCAGGTTGTGATCTCGAGGTTGCTGGGTTCAAGCCCCACGTCCGGCTCTGTGCTGACAGCCTGGAGCCTGGGGCCTACTTCAGATTCTGTTTCCCAATCTCTCTGCCCCTCTCCTGCTCATGCTCTGTCTCTCTCTCTCTCTCTCTTAAAAATTAATAAACATTAAAAAATCTAAAAAAAAGAAGACACAAACTTTCAGTTATAAGGTGAATAAGTTATGGGATCTAATATAAAGCATGGTGACTATAGTTAAGAATACTGTATTATATACTTGAAAGTTGTCAAGATTAAATTTAAAAGTTCTCAACACACATACGCCCATCCACAAAATAATTATGTGAGGTTATGGGTGTGTTCATTAATCTTGCAGCCATAATTTTGCAATATATATGTATACTGAATCATAATATTGTACACCTTAAACTTACACAGTGTTGTATGTCACTTATATTTCAATAAGGCTGAAAAAGAGATAAGAGAAAAAAGAGAAACAGTATAAAAGACATACACAACTAGAGGGTATTATGCTGAGCGAAATTAGAGAAAGACAAATGTCATATGACTTCACTCGTATGAGGAATTTAAGACACAAAACAGATGAACATAAGGGAAGGGAAGCAAAAACAATATAAAAACAAGGAGGGGGACAAAACGTAAGAGACTCTTAAATACAGAGAACAAAAAGAGCGTTGCTGAAGGGGTTGTGGGAGGGGGGATGGGTTAAATGGATAAGGGGCATTGAGGAATCTACTCCTGAAATCATTGTTGCGCTATATGCTAACTAGGAGGTAAATTTAAAAATAAATAAATTTTAAAAAATGAGATGTGAAAAAATGAAAAAAAGACCTACACAACAATAATGAAACTTCAAGGTAATACTTTAAATATGTGTGTGTATGTGTGTGTGTGCCTGTGTGTGTGTGTGTGTGTGTGTGTGTAAAAACACCCACCTCTAACAAAATTTCTCATGCCCTGAGTGATTTCAAATTAAAGGCTGTTTGTTTGTTTGTTTGTTTATTTTGCATGAAAAATACAAATATTTTACCAGAAGAGAAATATGATTCACTAAAATTTCAAACTGAATCAACATCAAATTGACAGTCATAAATAGCAGGTAACTTATAAACATCAAGTGCATAGTCATAAGTAGCAGGTAATTTATAAGCCATTTATGTTTGACCTTTATAGTTGGCGGAACTCCTTTTGCCTTCCTGTTTATAATTTGATTAGGTGATTAACAGGGTAACCTCTTGCCTTTTTAACAACACAACAGTTCTGAGGCAAACTGAAAAATATTTTAAAAATCTATCATTTATTGTGTTTTTACCTTCTAAAGACAGTACTGTACAGCCATTACCTGCTTCAACATTCACTAGCCCTACTTGACAGACAATGTAGTTAAGTCTTAAGGGAAGTAATTTGAGCAAATTCACACTATGCACCAGGGCTGACATTAAAACTCACATTTGTCAGACCCCAGAGTTCGACCCCTTTAAGTAGCTACTGTGACGTTCTGCTGGGGGCGCTTAAAATACAACTACAGAAGTGATTTAAGGAGGGTCACAAATACGTAGTTTAGCACAAATCCTTATTATTTTGTTTCCTCTCTATTCACTATGAGATATAACACATCGGCTCTCAGAATGTCTCATGTCCATTCCTTCTTTTCTTTTTCCACTGCCACCATACCCAAACTAAGTGGCTTCAAGCCCTGAATTAGCATTACTACGGCCACCTAATAATTGTGTTGTGACTCTGCTTTGTGTAATTCATCTTCCACATCATCTTCCTACTAGGCTCCATTCATCACTGTTACTCCATGCTTCAACTGTGCCAGACAACGGGAATATAAAAATCTTGGAATAGTTCCCATTGTGGGAATATAGTCTGATGTGCTATAGTAGAGGTGTATACACAGTACAATTGTGGTGTAAAGAAGTGAGTAGCTAGTGATCCATTGGATATACAGATCTGGAGCCAGCAAAAAGGGGCTCACTGGTGACCCTCACTATGAAGGAAGTCATGGAAGCCATGGTAACTTCCAGGGAGAATATTCTGTCAGACATAGAAAGAACTGAGCCTAAAATCTGGAGATAAGATTTAAGGGGCAAATACAGGGAGAGGAGCCACTGAAATATATGAAAAGTAACTGCTGGGGGTATAGAAGGAAAGGAAAGAGAGGAGCCAGAAGCCAAGGGAGCTGTGAAATCCAGGGAGGAGAGGATACTCAATTGTTTCAAATGCTACAGCTAAAGACTGAGAGGTTAATACTGGATTTTTCAGACATGAGATGAGTTGCGGAGAAATGATAGAGCAGTGGACAAGAATTAAATCAAGGAATATATACTAGATGAAAAGGAGAATAAATCTTGGCTCACAAGGGAGGACATGGGAGGAAAAGAGAGAAGAAAAGGAGTACCTACAGGTATTTACAGTTGTGAGGCTGCAAAGTTCCTGTCAATGGTCCATTTTCTCTGCCAAGAGGAACACGAGGATGTTTGCTAAGAGAAAGGTGTAAGGGTAGGTCAGGGTTTGGGGAGCATAGTAAAATTTTTGAATAGCTGCCTTGGATTATGGGAAAAGAACCAGGAAGACAAAAAAAAATGCTATAGAACCATGTTGGAGGTTCAGCTAAAGGTAGTGAAGTGACCCTGACTTATATGTTTTTTAAGCTTCTCTGTGGCAGAGAAGAAATACTCCAAGATATTATCAATAGTTCCTTGTTTACACATTAACTTGAACACAATTAGCAACTTAATATTCAGAATACCTTGTTACTGGGAAAAAAAAATTCCTTGACTGTCAGACAAGGAGGTTCTGGTTCTGGAAATGGTGAACAATTGTGAGTGAACGATATGCCTCTTGGGAAGGGTTATAATACAGAAGAATGAGCATATATAAAGATTGATTGTCAGTAAACACTACTGCCTTCTCCATCCTCCACTCACACTGATCCCATGAGATGGGCCATCATTTATCAGCTCTAAGAGACTGGCACACAGTGAGTACTTGGACAAAATCAAGTTTTTGGACTCTAGAGGAGAAAACCAGATCCTAGGCTGCGGTGAACCACCAAGATATAGTCAATTTGCAAGTCTCTATTATCAAGGCAACCTTAAATCTTTATTTATATTCTTATCGTAGTGATTTTTCATCTTCAATCTATTATTCAATCAATAGACTCCAGTCTATTAGTTTTTACACCCTTTATCATAGGTAGAAAACTCACTCTAGTATTTTCTCATAAGTAATCTCAAACTGAGGTCACGGTTTGATTGTAGTCTTGTCTTTCCTCTTAAACTGTAAATACACAGTGGAGTGTAAGGGTGTGAAAGAGGGAGGTTCTCCTCTGAATCTGGGACAGTGATACTTGCTGGATGATCAAGGTCATAATCATGCTGTTATAATCCCCTTATTCCCTGGTGCAATTATCAAAAGAAATGGAAAGTGCCTGTGGAAAAAATTTTGATGATGAGAGACTTTTAAAATTAGCTTTAAATACCAAGGAACAGAAATAAAGAACAAGGGATGACCTAGAAAAATATAAAGACCAAAAAGATGTTTTTGTCTCTGAGGGCTGCAGGCTATGTCTTATTCATCTTTAGCCCAGTGCCTGGTGTGAGTACATGGGAGAAGGAAAGAGAATAACACAGTATAAATACGTGCTCTGTGCCAGATCTGTGCAATACATCTTAATATATGTTCTCTCATTTACTCCTTCCAACTAGCCATTAGATAGAAAATAATATTGCTTTTTTTTTTTTACATGAACCTAAAGTTGAGAAATCACATAGTTTTCTTATATTCTTAGATATTCAGTTGTGGAGCTGGTATTTGAATGCAGGTCTGTAAATCCCAAAGTTCATAAGGTTTCTATTGTATTAATTTGCCTATTCCAAGTATTTACTGAGCTGAAAACTTAGAAATGGATCTCAATTTATAGAATCAACCATCCTCAGCAATGGTGGTTGTGTTCCAGGAGACAGTGCATGCAATATAAAATCTGGTTTATACTTTAAATGGAGGCTGAAGATGTAGATGTAGGCAAATCCTAAAATTATCACCTGAATTTGTCCCTGTTTGTGTTTTGCCTTTACCACTGAACAAAGATACATGTCTACCAGGTAAGAGCTGCCTTTCTTTCTGAGATGGAGACAATAATACGGAGATGGGTTGGTTTTTTTCCCCTAAATACATGGGGATTGAGGAAAGTTCAGTATAGATGGAGAGTATAGGGGAGAAATTAAAAAAGACAGGGAGATACTAACAATTCCCATCAGACAACTTCTAAAGAGAAAATGTATTCTATGGCAAAGAAGTACTAAGAAATGCCTCTTGTTGAAAAATATGGTTATTTCTATTTTTATTTTTTAAATTTATTTTAAGAAAGAGAGAGGAAACTGGGGGAGGGGCAAAGGGAGAGAGAGGAAGAAGGAGGGAGAGAGAATCCCTAGCAGGTTTCACACCGCCAGCATGGATCCCGATGCGGGGCTCAAACTCATGAACCATGAGATCATGACCTGAGCTGACATCAGAGGCTTAACTGACTGAGCCACCCAGGCACCCTGGGTTATTTCTGTTTTTAAAAATGATAGAAATGAGTATAAAGATTCTACACACTTTTCATATGTAAAAAAGATTAAAACACCCCTTCTTGTTGGTCTTCAGGTTACTTTGATATTAGTTTTTCCATTGGGATCCTGTCCTACTAAAGTATGTGCAAGACACTATAGCAGCACCAGAGAAGGGGTAATTGATTCTTTCTGGAAAGACAGAAGAAGCTTAGGGCAATATTTCACTGTAAAGAAAATTTGAGATGAATACTAAAGGGTAAGAAATGATTATCCAGAAGATCACAGACAAAAACGAAAATTTCATTCTACTGGCTTTAAGTTGAAGTATCTAATTTATTTCCCTCTCTCCTTCCTTCCCCTTCCTTCATTCCTTCATTGCTTCCTCTCCCTCTCTATGTCAATCTTTCATCTATCATTTGCTTAAGCTATAGGATTCCCAATATGGTCAGCTAGAGAACGCAGTGTGGTGTAGCGGTTAAATGGCATGGCTTGAGATGAAGATTCGCTGGGTACGTACTCTAGCTTTGACGCATATAATTACTGACTTCTCTATCTTTCACTCATTTGAAAAATGTGAGGAATGAATGTGCTAATATGCATAAATCATTTAAAATCATACCTAGCATATACCAAGGTTAGTTATCATTTTAATTTGTTCATTTACTTTGAAATATTCTGCCCCATCGTCAGAGTTAAGTCTTGAATCACTTCAGAATCAATGATAGAGCTATACTAATTAGAGAATTTGATGCAGAATAGTTCTATTTTGGTAGCTGCTCCAATTTATGTATAGGATTTTACACCCTTTTGATCTTAGGTAAATATATCATCTCTTGACTTAATGTATTGATTATCGCATAGCAAAAGTAACAGATTAATTGAAAAGGGATTCATGGCTTAATTATAAGCAAATCTACCATCACATTTGCTAGATCTGTACAAACTAAGCCATTTAATATAGAGTAAATATGTAAAGTGCATACTCAGTCCTGGAATCTGCCTTTCAAATTTTATTTTGAATGTCAGAATCTCAGAGGAGTGTCTGTCTTATAAGAAATTAATGCAGTGTAGAATGAAACTCTCACCTCTGTCCCATTCGCTGTATTTCATGGAGTGAGTTTTAGAGTGTTTTCAAGTTAATCTCATATAAATTATTTCTTGTAGTATGCCGGGTTAGTCCAGCATCCATTCATCCACTCACCCATCTACCCAAACATCCATGCATGCGTGTGTGCATGCAGCAAATATTTAAGCATCTCCTACGTGCAATGTAAATTTGTGAAATATTAGAAAAAAATATTAAGTGAGACAGACATAGCATTGCTAATGGTGCTCATAGGATGTCAGAGAAGACTGGTAATGAGAGAAACAACTACAATAAAGATGATTTGATCTCTACGAAACATAATTTCCCCAGGTGACTCTCTTTCTTGTCTAGCCCATAATAACCATTTCCTTTTTAAGCACACTTCTCTTTTAAATAATATTGCACGAAGCCCAGAATTATTTGAGCGATCTTTGTGGGACAGTATCAGGGCCACATTTAGGTAGGTAGTGCTACCATCAGAGGTGTTTCATTTGCAAGAGGCACTGTATGAAATAAAGAGGTAACATTCTCAGGGGAAAAGAAGTGGAAAAGAGGAAAGCTCACAGGAACGTGCCGCCGCAGGTTTGTTGGTGTGCCGGACGGAGAGGAGCTGGTGCTGAGGGCATTCTCAATGTCCTGATCAAGTTGGTCCAGTTTCATAATTAGCAGCACCATGGAGTCTAGCCGCGCCCTATCTCGATCTTCTCTTATTTCCTGAGGAACAGAACATGTTGTTACTAAATATGAAAGGGCATTTCTTGGAAAGAATAAAAAGTTCCCTGTTCTTCAATGTGACAAAAAGGACAGTGAATAATAGGCAGCCTTCTACTCAAGGGGGAAAGGAAGTTCTATTCTGTATCATCAATGGGCTCTTCATTGGGAAGATGCTGACCTACTGCCAAAGAAGCATTTTACTTGAATTTTAAATATACATCTTCTGGCAAAAAGTGAAATGAAAAAGAAGTATAACATCAGTGAGTACTGATACATATTTACTACTTTTCTGTGGACTATTCTGGGGAAAAATTAGATGTTACTTTGTTCATGGTATAAATCAATTATGACATACTAATAACTGTTTGTGGTTAGGCATTTAAGGATCCATACAATATTTTTGGAAGAATACTTCTGAGTATAGGAAAAAAAATGGGAAAATAATCAAAGGCGGCAGGATTCAGTTTGTACAGTGGGCAAGTTGCTTTGTTTGTTTTGTTGTATTTTGTTTTGTTTTTGCATGGCGCCATTTACCTACTGCTGCTTCAAGCTATATCACTGTCAATATTTCTTTTCAAGCTTCTTTTTTTTCACATTAAAAAAAAGCCCCCATAACTGTATATATTTTTGTAAATGATCATGGTTACTTATCCTGAATTCTTTATAATATTGAGATATATTTATGGAAATACTGTTGCTTACAGGAATAACTAAAGCTTCTCATTGACCATAGAGAGTCATTTCCACATGACTGTTTACTATTCTTGCATATTCAAATCATGTCAATTAGTATTAGGAATTTTCCAGATTCCCTGCGGGCTGTGCAAGGTATCAAGGTTGGATAGGGCATTGGGTTGGGAAAAAAAGGCCATGGAAAGCACAGTAAGGTTCTTTAGAAGCAAAATCTATTGAGACATGTAATAGACTCAGGGCTAGCCCTTTGGAAGAAAACTATCATGTGTAACTCACGTTGCTATCTTCTCATCTGTCTTTGATATTTACCTCCGTGAAATCAGCTTTGAAAGGAACACGAGTGGGGACCTCAAGGGGAAAATATATCACGACAGAAGCCTGAGGGATGTGGGTACAAGGGAGCAGGTGACGGTATTGGAAGTGAATCAGACATTTTATTTTGTTTTGGCATTTTTTAATCCCCTAAATTCTCTAGCCTTCATTAGGAGGGAACCCCAAAGAACAGGGACTGACTAGGGTAAATTTCATGGATTAATCAAATTCTATACAAGTCTCTGTACCCCCAATAGCTAGAGCATTATTTCCCAGATGTCAAACAGTTGGCCTTTTAAAGTGTTCAAAGAATCATTAATTAGGGTAACATTCGTAAATTATTTGGGTAAGCTGAACCTGTGTTTGGTTTAACAGACTAACATCAAATTGAAAGAGCTAGTCCTATTTCCATAAAGACATCCAGTTTGAGAATAACTTAAGAATTTTTTTTGAGTTGTATTACTTACTTCAGAATACTATGCTGTGATTATTACTTAAATTTCCTTTCATTGTCCCTGCTGTCTAAAACATGTAATGAGGCTCTGACACAATTACAGGCTCTTGTCATCAGAAAGTCTTATGTTTTATGCTTGAGAGTATCCAGGATATTTGCAAACAGACTTGAACCTTACTATATATCATATCCTTCACTGCCACAGAACTTTGTTATAGTCAAAAGAGCATTACAGTAGAATCCTGCTTCTACCTTAAAATGAAGTCCTGGAAATATTGGAGATTATTCTAAATTTAATTCTCTTCTAAATACCCAAAACATGGAAAACCTGACTGAAAGAAGACTCAAAGTCCTCTTAATTACTTCTCCAATGTATTTGCTTGTATAATTTCCTTCTTTTTAAAACCAAAGTTGTGTTTGGCAAGATAATGTTCTTTGCATCTCTACATCCACATATGTTTTTTCTGTGTGATTTTAATCTCCCAGTTATAACATCCTCAAGCACAAAAATTATGTTTTTCTACCTGGCAGATGAGACAAGTTATACACTGCACATGCAATATGTTTTCAGGAATAATAGTAATGAAATCAATAGGAGCCAGTGAAATAACAGCTCCCAAAGCCTTAGAAAGTATATCTTGATGTTTTTCCAGCTACTAAGTTAATGTTGGATAAAGCAGTATGTCCTGGGTTGTCCTAGACCTACCAGCAGTGGTCTCAGAAACAATTTGTCTTTGAATTAACTGGATGCTGAGATTGTACTTTAAAAACATTTTTAAATCCATGGGCTGAGCATCAAATTATTTCAAATGCTCTGCCAAAAGGAATAAAACCAAACGGCCTTGGTCTACAATATTCCTTTAGAGAAATAAGCCTATTGATTTCGCCTTCCTTCCTGGATGCTTCCTTATTCACTATCTATTACATTCAGCATCAAGTGTCAAGTACACAGACCAGTATCCTGTGTACATCCATAAAACCTCACAAAATAGAGTGGACTACAAATCAGATGCTTTGGATAAATTTTATTGTCTTTGTTTTTAAAGCCCCAGATATTAATATTTAACAGTTCTAACCTTTCATATGTCCATGGCTAAACTCCAGCAAATAGCTCATGCCTGAAAATAGAGCTGCGTATTTGCAGGTTTTGGCTAGGTTGACTTCTACAGTGAAGCTTTTATTTCATGCTGTCTCCATAGTCCACGAAGAGCACCTTCTTTAATAAGTAAAGCTGCCTATTAGTGAAGTTCTCAATATTTCAGTACCTTAACCCCTTCAAATCAAGGCCAAGATGCTAAATTCTCTCCCCTCCCGTCTTTCCTTCCTTCTTTCCTGCAGTCATAGCTGTTCTGGGCCAAGCACCATTAAAGGGACAAAATAGTCACAAGTGGATAAGAGATTTAAAAATTCCTGCTTTCTTGAATATTATAGTCAACCATGAGAAGACACAACAAAAGTTAACAAATTCATAAGTAGGATGGTTTCATACAGGAACAAGTGTAAGAAGCAAATAAATTGGGTAAGAATCTACACAGTCACTGAAGGGGGTGTCCCACTTTGTATAGAGTGGTTGGAAAATAGTTTTCTGTGGTTGGAAAACAGAGCTAAATCATGATGGGGAGAAAAAGAACGGGGTAGAAGAGAGATACGGAGATGAAGATGGAGATGGAGAGAGACAGCAAGTGAGAGAGAAAGGGAGAGATAAAGAGAGAGAAAGGAAGACAGAAAGAAAGGAAGAAAATGAAAGGCAAAGAAAAAAGGGGAAGGGAAGGGAAGGGAAAGAAGAAGAGGAAGAAGGAAGGAGGAGAACTGGGAAAATAGTACTGCACACATCTTGCATGCTAGACTGGAATGAGCTGGATGAATAAGAGGATCAGATAAAAGGTGGGGGACACCAGGAAGGGAAGTGAGAGCGAAAGGAATGAATACTAGAACAATGTGCAGGTGAATATGAACAGGAGCCAAAATATATTTTGTCATGAAGGTCACTGTAAAGGTCAAATTTATTCCTTGCAGTGGGGCCACTGGCAGGATGTAAGCACATGAGTGATTTCCTGTGTATTTTACTTTTAGGATCCTCACCACATACTGACAATCAAACATTTTTGGAACCTCACGCTACTTTACCCCCAGCAAAGTCAAATGGCTAATACATACTAAATAGTTCAAATTAACCTAGGATTATTTTCTAGTCCTAGTCCTAGTTCTGTTTTTTCCCCCTGAAGTCTGAATTGGACCCACATTATGGTAATTATAAGGAGATAACAAATTTAAGAGTTCATCTATCTTGATGAGCACTGACTAATATATGGCATTGTTGAATCCCTGTATGGTACACCTGAAACTAATATAACACTGTGTGTTAACTACACTGGAATTTAAAAAAATGATATGCTTTTATAACACGGCCATAAATATTTTGAGATCGAAGTGAAAAAGAAGACACTGTCTGAGGAAGCTGTTTCTTGGAAGCAGGGAGTGGTATGTTAGTAAATGTTTAGAAACTAGATACCAAATGAAACAAAAGTCCTCATGTGTAGCATGTGCCATTTTTTCTGTGACGTAAATATTGTCATAGCTGGTTTCAAGCTACCAACAAGACATTAGTGAACTCAGAACAGGAAGAGATGCCACCAGTTTGCTCTTGTGAGCTTATGCGAGCTGGTGCATATTTGTGCCAACACATAGTAGGAGTGGGGATCAGTAGGATGGAGAGACACGCTCAGAATTGGATTCAAATAGAAGCATTGCTAGTTAAATCGACAGTTGTAATTATGGCTTAATCAACATAATAACATATTGAAATAATGCATTGTATTTATTTAATGCATTTATTTTCCTTAACTTTTGCTCTTGTTGCCCAGGCAGAGTTCAGTATAAATTGTTGACTGAAATTTAGTGTTCTTCTGGAGACTTCTTTTTTCCTAGAAGCAGCTCACGTATCTGCCTTCTTTGCACTATCCATTATTTATGTTTGTAAAATCCCTTAAAATTCATTATAATTAACATATCTTCATATGTGTATTTTCACTTAAATAGGTCAAACAGGGGTGCCTGGGTGATTCAGTCAGTTGAGTGTCTGACTTCTGCTCAGTCATGATCTCGTGGTTCATGAGTTTGAGGCCCACATTGGGCTCTGTGCTAACAGCTCAGAGCCAAGAGGCTGCTTCAGATTCTGTGTCTTCCTCTCTCTCTGTCCCTCCCCCACTCATACTCTGTTTCCTCTCTCTCATAAATAAATATTTTAAAAAATAATTAAAAAATAAGTCAAAACATATTTGAGTAACTCATTATGTACTTGGGTACTTTCTCCAAAATTAAGACTTTAGAAATCTAGAGCTCTAGGATCATGGCTATTGGTTCCACGGTGTTCTGACTTTGCAGCTGTAGAGTTTTAAATCCAGATCACTTTTCCATTGACAAACTGAATAGAGTAGAGCCCATCTCTCCCCACTCATTGCCTTGGTCTTTTTCCAATACTCCATTTTGCTTCCCTTTCATGGATGCAATTTCTAATTCAATGTCTATTAAGCATCATTTATTCTCTTCTTAACTACTGCAACCTGTTTTTCGTTCCTTCTAATATACAGAAACTATGTTTTGGAAGAGTAGCGATAACCACAATTAAATGCAAGAAACTTTTGCATCTAGACAAGTCCTTATTTTTTTTTTTAATTTTTTTTTTAACATTTATTTTTGAGACAGAGAGAGACAGAGCATGAACGGGAGAGGGTCAGAGAGAGAGGGAGACACAGAATCGGAAGCAGGCTCTAGGCTCTGAGCTGTCAGCACAGAGCCCGACGCGGGGCTCGAACTCACGAACCGCGAGATCATGACCTGAGCCGAAGTCGGCCGCTCAACCGACTGAGCCACCCAGGCGCCCCAATCCTTGTACGTTTTTAACAGTCTTCATGATGTTTATTGGCCATCTCCTGTGTCCTATGCACTGTTCCCTAGGAAGCTACCTATTTCATACTTGTACAGTTATAAGGTTGAGAATTCTGCCTTCCTTTAACTTCCCAGTTTCTCCCTCCAAAACTAGACAGCATAAAGTAGTGTCTATTCCATGAAAGAGCCTTTCAAATATTTGAAGAACTACGTTGTGCCCATTTTCTTCCTTTTCTAGGTGAATCATACTCAGTCCCCTTAATGATTTCTCATACGACATGTTTTCAAATCCTCATTAGTTCTATTTACCCTTCTCTGAATATGACATAATTCTGTCATTGACCCAATTAATAGTCAGTGCTGAGAATTAAATATATTACTCTACACGTTCTCAGACCAGGGCAGAGTAGGCAAGTATTTCCCCATGTTCTATATACCCTCTCTAACACAGCCTAAGAATTAAGTGCCTGTTTAGAACATGAATAGGCTATTCTTAATAGGATTGCATGATTTGCTTTTTTAATGAGGAAAAACTATTTAGTTGCCTGTGAGCTGACCTTGAGTCAATGGTGTGATATATGTCTCCTTTTCCCAATATCTGCCTGTGTAGCACTAAGAACAGAAACATCCTGTTGTCGAGAGACTGTAACCAGCTGTTGTCAAGGTATAGATAATATATATCACAGTTGTGGAAGAAATTTCCAGTTGTATTTCTTTCAGAAACACGTCAGTGGATGCTTAGGCAAATTTGGAGAGAAACTTCTATTCAATTCGATTTGTTGTCAAAAGCCTAATATGGCCAACCGCATGGTTTTCATTGGAAAATCTTAAAGATGTTCCTTATTTACTCCCAAGAGCTGTTTAGCCCCTGAGCAGTGAAGTCATTTGGGTCACAATGGGATCTGGGGGAGATAAACAGGGTTTTTAGGGGGTCATTCTCTCCAGGTCTCTGAAAAGGAATTCTTTGAACAGGAGACTCCACTACCTTCTTTCCTTCTATCTGGGGAAGATAATTCCAAGCTTCCTCTCTCCCAGATGCTCTTTATTGAGCAACACAGGACACAGCACACACACATGGAGTGGGGAGGAGGTGAAGATTACCAGACACTCTACAGATTGTGAAGTACAGAGAAAAGGATGCCTCCCCTAGAGACGCAGGGGCACTGTTTTCCTAATGCCAAGCATTTGGAAGGAAACCAAAAAAATGCAGTAAACCACCTGAATGCTTCCAAATAGTGGACATTTGGCTCAGCAAATATAGCACTGCCTGAATGTTCTGCTTGTCAATGAGTTGTGGCATCACATAGACAGCCATAATAAATTAAAGGCGAGGCCAGGAATAGAACTAAGACTTCCTGATTCATAATCCAAGGTTCTGGCCCCTACACTGTCTTTGATTCCATACGCATCTTACTGGCATTCTGGGCTGGTAATACTCCTTGTTCACCCGTAATAGAAAGGGACCTTTTAGCAAAAGACTTGGCCCGACTTCATTCTGAATTATTTGATCTGAGGCCAGCTGGATTAGTATGAAATCTCATATTAGTGTTATACATTTCATCTGAAAATAAATTCCTCACTCTAGACTTTCCTTTCTTAAAATAATATCCTGTTTAAAGAACCAGAAAGTTATTCATTTTTTTTTTCTTCAGAAGCAGTGAAGATTTTTATCTGAATAGCTAGTTAGGGGCTAAAGATAATTTAACTATCCTATGTTAGAATTTCTAGGCAAGTTAAACAAGTCAACCTTAATTTTTATACTGGTGCATTTCAAGATGAAATTTATGTGGATTAGGTAATAAAACAAACCAGCAATTATCTCCGATTTGCCAGATACAGTCTGTTCAACCACAAAATCTTTGCATGTTATCTTAATAGTAACATGTGCCAATATCATTTTAATATCAGATGATAGAGGGTGATCTAATACCCTCATTCAAAGTTACTACAAGGAATCTTTGAACTGGTATGTAAATTGTGGCTTTTTAGTGTTTACCTTCACTTCCTATGTTATCTCCTTCCATTTACAAAGCATGGTGAAGAAAACTGGTTCCTCCTTAGCTTGATTTTTAAATTCCAGTGAGGTTTCAAACAGAGATTTTTAAACTGGGACTTCTGTAAATTGCTTACAGAGTCTCCTGCATAGACTCAAACGATATCTCTGCAGCTGGTCCTAAGGAGTGCTCAGAAGTGGCAGATGTGAGTCAGGGACAGAATTGTGTGGGCAGAAATTCCTCTCTATTCCAGGGAAATCTGAGGATGACTTCCTCCACTAGGTTTAAAGGTCCATTTTGGGGAGTGGGATATGATTTCTACTTAAATAATTTGGTAGGCATTCTGGAACCAGTTGTTACTTTAAGTGGTAAAATTGGGAGACTGACTTTCATGGTCACTTAACACATTTTATAGACACAAAGTCAACCTTTGTGGGTTATTTATTCTGTATCATCACTCCTACCTGATATCTGCAAATCTATGCAGCTTTTGTTACTTTGGCTTTTTTGTTTTGTTTTGTTTGTTTTACAATTCTCAGTAGCTCTGTCCTTGGGCTCAGATGTTAAAGGAGGCAGGACTTTTCCTGATGTGAAAACGTGAGAAAAACATCTATTTACATTAAAATTCCATCAACTGTTTTCAGGAATATTATGATGGTCTTTTTTAGGTGTGGATAACAAAGAAAGACAAAAGTAAAAATTTCTTCCTCTTCCATAAAAATTTATATGACTTAATTTAGAAAAAAGTCTTGTATTGAACCTGGCTTCTGTTAAATTTTCTAGTTTTACCTCTCACATTCTTTCTGATAATTCCCAGTGTTCCCCAATGTCAGTCATTTTGAGGACTACTGCTACATTATTCTTAATATTTGTCTTTAATTGGATTCACTTTTTTACAGCTAGATAAAAATTTAAATATATGAATGCTATATAATATGTAAGTAATAATTTTATTTTTTATAAAGTATATTAAACTATACAGTTATCAAAATCAACCATACTATGTGATATAATCTTACATAAACGACTGTACTATATTTTAGAAAATGCTCAGTTAGAAGTCCAGAACTTCTTTTAGTTTCTCAAATATGTCATGTTCTCTCTCTCTCTCTCTCATTGCAACAAGGATTACTATATGTAGCAAATAAAAATATAGGATACCCAATTACATTTGAATTTCAGATAAATAATTTTTTTTTTTGTATAAGTATATCCCAAATATTGCACGGGATATACTTATACTAAGACATTTTATGTTGTTTATCTGAAATTCAAATGGAACTGGGGATCCTAAATGTTATCTGGCAACTGTATTTGGACCCATGTTTCTTAGGCTTAACATACTTCTCCCCTGACTGGGTATATCAGAGGAAATCTTTGGTTTCAAGTATCATGTGACTCCAATGGAGAGGTTTCTATACACGGTTGTTTCCTTGAATGAATGAACAGTAATTGCCTTCTAAGTTTAGTTATACAATTTTAAAGAATAGGAATTTCCTTTTCTCAGTGTTCTATTTAGTGTTATAATCCTAGGCAAATCTAAGACTTCTCATTTTGATTTTTCTTCAGCAACAAAATAAAGTCTGAAAAGCACATGAAGCAGATCTTTTTAGAATTGCAAATTCACTTCAACTGTTAATATTTTGTATGAAATTTTCTAGAAATGAGTAAATCAGATTGAATTTTTTTACCACTGTATAGGTTTTCACAACTCGCACGTGCAGTGTGGCTGTGGCTTTTTTTTGACACTAATGAAGAGCCTTTACAGTGAAAAATTATGGGAACTACTTACCTAGCTCCATCCTCTCATTTTTTTCTGATAAGTTACTTTAGCAAATTTAAGACTTTCCCAACCTACAAACTGATAGTGTCAATGGCTACTTGGGAAACAAGAAGCAAAGATGAAATCAAGAGACACTGAATTTCCAATTCTTCCATTAACCTAAGTCCTGTAAATCTTTTGTTTTACTCTACAGGTGACCTAATACAAATGATCTGAAAGCTCTGGGAAGAATACATATAGATTAAAAAACTGACTTAGTTACATATGAGTGGCATCTTCTTATTGTTACTAATCTACAAATTTAGAAGCTAAATCATCTTACTGATGATTTGTTCCTTTCCTTCTCCTTCCCTCCCTCCCCTTTCTTTTTCTTTTCCTTCCTTTTTCCTTTGTTCTCTCTTTCCTTCCTTCTGTCTCTCTTTCTGTCTTTTTATTTGTCAACCGTTTATCAGTGGTTCTCAAATATGACTGTGCATCAGAACCTTCTGAAGAACTTGTCAAAACACAGACTGATTCAGTAGATCCTTGATGGGACAGAGCATCTGCATTTTTTTTTTTTTTTTGAAATTTATTGTCAAATTGGTTTCCATACAACACCCAGTGGTCATCCCAAAAGGTGCCCTCCTCAATACCCATCACCCACCCTCTCCTCCCTCCCACCCCCCATCAACCCTCAGTTGGTTCTCAGTTTTTAAGAGTCTCTTAGCATCTGCATTTTTTTTTTTTTTTTACAAGTTCCTGAATAACGCTGTTGCTGCTGTATGGAGGGCTAGACTTTAAGAACCTCTGAACCACATGTTAGAGTAATAGTTCTCTGCAGTGGCTGATTATAAGTATACTTGTAGAGCTTTGAAAACTTCCACATCTAAGGCACCATCCACCGAATTTCAAAGATGTAGGGTTGGGCCAGCCTAGTGTGATTTTAAAGAATTCGACAGATATATTCAAAGTATAGCGAGGGTTAAGGAACATTAAAATAAATTATAATTGTAATAGATTACAGAGAAAGCTAGTCCATGGTTTCTGACCCCCCCCCCAAAATAGCATAATCGAAATAGATTTTTATCTACAGTGCTCCCACAATAAGAAATCCATTAGACCTTTATATTGATAGAATAATAAAAAATACAACAAATGTCAAAAAAGGTATTTATAACATTCAAAACCTATTTTTTTAACTTTAATGTTTATTTATTTTTGAGAGAGAGAGAGAGAGCAGGAGTAGTGGAGGAGCAGAGCGAGAGGGAGGCACAGGATCCAAAGCAGGCTCCAGGCTCCCAGCTGTCAGCACAGAGCCCAACGTGGGGCTCGAACCCACGAACCGTGAGATCAGGACCTGAGCCAAAGTCGGATGCTTAACTGACTGAGCCACACAGGTGCCCCTCAAAACCTATTTTAAATCACTTGTTAGTGGTTTAATAAACAGAAAAACAACAAAACCCTCTCAGATAGGAAGGATTTAAAAGGCAATATTCTTAACTTGATTAAGAGTATCAGGCAATTAGACTAAGTTTTAAGTACAGAGGTGGAATATTAGAAACACTTCTATAATACTAAGAAAAAGTAAGAATACTCATTATCACTCATTTTATTCAATGCTTTGATTAAGGTTCTGGCCGAAGAAACGAAACAACAAACAGCAACAACAACAAGAACAAAAAAAACCCAGAGTTGATTATATTACAAAGGAAGAGAATTTGTACCTTAAAAATCCCAGAGAATCAATTAAAACAATGGAATAGAAAAAAACAAATCACAGTCACAACAAAGACTAAAATATCTAGAAGAAACTGAACAAGAAATAATGAAGATTTTCATGGAGAAAATTTAAAGTGTCACCAAAGGATTTAAAAGAAGACTAAACAAATGGAGACACACATAATTGCTCTGGATAGGAAAATTCCTTCTAATACATTTTAAAGCAGATTTGTTATGTATATTGTCTGTTTCCCTTCTAGAATTTAGTTATCATTGCCTGTTTTGTTCAATGATAACAACCCAAGAATCTAGAATGGTCGCCAGCACATAATCATCATACAATAAATGTTTGTTGAGTGAATGAATGAATGAATGAATGAAATGTTAATTGTCTTTCAACTAAATTTTTAACCCAAGTAGTCTGACCCAAAACTCCCATGGGATTTTTTTTAAAATGAAACTTGAAAAGCTGGTTTTTAAAAAAACAAAAAGAACTGGGCCCCCTGGGTGGCTCATTCAGTTGAGGGTCTGACTTTGGCTCAGGTCACATGATCTCACGGTTTGTGAGTTTGAGCCCCAAGTTGGGCTCTGTGCTGACAGCTCAGAGCCTGGAGCCCGCTTCAGATTCTGTGTCTCCCTCTCTCTCTACCTCTCCCCAATGTGTGCTCTCTCTCTCTCTCTCTTAAAAATAAATAAAATGTAAAAAAAAATTTTTTTTTAAACAAAAAGAATGAAAAGAAATCCCAAAGAAAACAAACAAAAAACTTTGTTATTACCAATAGCTTTTGTTTATTTATTTACTGAGAAAGATTTATTTACTGAGAAAGGGGGCACGTGCGTGAGTGCACTTGTGAGCAGGGGAGGAAGGGGCAGAAGGGGAGAGAGGGAGAATCTAAAGCAGGACCCATGCCCAGCGCAAGCCCAACTCAGGTCTCCATCTCAAGACTGTGAGAGCATGAACTGCGCCAGCCAAAATCAAGAGTCTGACTCTCAACCAACTGAGCCACCTGGCTTCCCTGGATATCTTTAAACATATATGAAAATACAGAAAAATATTATAATAAACTCTGATGTCTAATATATCTGCAAGCTTAAAATTTGTCAATATTTGTTAAATTTTATGTATCCCTCCCTATGTTTTAAAAAACAGTATTTTAGGTAAATATCTGACATCATATTTTACTCACAGGTGCTTATGATAAACCGATTTTAAAAGTCTCTTGTAAGACCAAAGGAATATTAATTGTAAAATTCTTAAAAACAAAACAAAAAATTCAAACATTCTATGACACTGTATAAAAATCTACAGATGAAATTTTGAAAAAATAAAACAAACGAAGAAAAAAGAAAAAAACAAACAAAAAAACCCCCAGACTCTTAACTACAGAGAACAAACTGATGGCTGCCAGAGGGGAGGTGGGTAGCAGGATGGGTAAAACAGGTGAAGGGTATTAAGAGTACACATATCATGCTGAGCACTGAGTAGTGTATAGAATTTTTGAATCACTATATTATACCTCCAAAACTAATACAACACCATATTTTAACTATAGTGGGATTAAAATTAAAAAAAAATTAAAATCCACAAATGAAGACTGATAAAATTTAAAGGGCAACTGACAGACTGAAAGAAAAGATTTGCAGCATATATAATGAAGAATTAAGAAATTATTAAAAAATCCAATAAAAATGGCAAAAGCATTAAAAAGCGATTATATAAGAATTACTATTTAAACCTCTAAACTTCATTGGTAATCAAAATAATGCAAATTAAATTAAAAATGGAAATTATTTTCATTAGATTGTCCAAAAAGAAAAAATAATCTTGACCACACTCAAGATTGACAAGGTCTTGGGACACCTGGGTGGCTCAGTCAGTTAAGCATTTGACTCTTGGTTTCGGCTCAGGTCATGATATCACAGTTCATGGGTCTGCACTTACAGAGTGGAGGCTGCTTGGGATTCTCTCTCTTTTCCCTCTCTCTGTACCTCCCCTGCTCACTCTCTCTCTCTCAAAATAAATAAACATTTTTTTAAAATGCTTAAAAAAAGATTGACAATGTCTTTGGAAATGTTAATTTCTGTCTTTTTTGGAAGGCAGTTTGGCAGTATCTTTTAAAATTAAAATAGGACATGTCCTTCAACTTGGCATTCTAATTTTAGTTGTGTATCCTAGAGAATTACTTGTATACATGCAAAAATTAGTATGCCCAATACTATTCACTGAAGCATTTTTTTCTTATGGCCAAAGTACTGGAAATAACCTGTGTGGACATCAGTAGAAACCTGTTTAACTTAATAAATTATAGCACCATTGTTCCTTAGATTATTACCCAGTAGTTCCAAACATGAGGTAGATTCATATGCACTGACATAGCCATGAATAATCTAGTCAGTTCTTCAATGCAAGTTAGATATTGTGGCCCTTTGGAGGGACACAGCCCCGTGCCAGGGTTCACTGCTTGACGAGTAAAACACAGGTGCCCATCAGTTCTCACTTTAGTCTGGTGTCCTTGTGCAGGAAACAACCTGCAAAACTGCACTCAGGGCCCGACTGCTCATAGGGAAAGCACTCCAAGAAGATTTGTTAAGTGGAGAAAGAAAGGCGAAGGACAATATTCTATAGCAGGAAATCTTTTAGGTACCAAATGAGCACACATATACGCATATACACACACACAGGCACACACACAAAAACACACACCTGAAGCAAATTCTGTATTTCTGTATGCATATATACATGGATACACAAATATCTGGAAAGATACCTACCAGTGGGGAGTGCGGGTAAAACTGTCAGGGTGCAAAGGAGACCTATATGTTTTTCCACATTGTTTGAAATTCCTACAGGGAATATGTGATTGTGAATCACAGGTTATTTTTTTTTTCAGGTAAAAAAGTAAATATTCATTGAAAATGAGAATATAAAGCACGACAGACTACAAATTTAAAAAAGGTGGAAAACATCACAAACATGAAAATGCCCAGAAAAAAAAATGTTGTTAGTGAACTGTGTAACACACTTTGTTAAGATTATTTTTACTACCTTTTTTGTTATCACGAATGATTTTAAAAGAGTTTTGGTATATCCATACATTGTCATACTGTGAAGCCTTTAACATAGTGATTGAAAATCCTCATTATCGGGGCACCCGGGTGGCTCAGTCGGTTGAGCGTCCGACTTCGGCTTGGGTCATGATCTTGCGGTTTGTGAGTTCGAGCCCCGCATCGGGCTCTGTGCTGACAGCTCAGAGCCTGGAGCCTGCTTCGGATTCTGTGCCTCCCCCTCTCCCTGCTCACGCTCTGTGTCTCTCTGTCTCTCAATAAATAAACGTTAAAAAAAACAACAGAAAATCCTCATTATTGACACAGAAAGATGTTCACTGAATAAGTAAGATTACTAAATTGTAAGGTTACTAAATTTTCACACATGAAGAGATGATTTATCTTGTCCAGCGGTTCCACCTCCCTGAGTGCCACTCTCCACAGCCAGATTTGTTGAGATCTGGTGGTCATCTCTGTGACCATCACTTTCAGTATGTTGAGTCCTGGCTGGAACATTTTGATGTATATACCCTGGTCTTCCTCCTTACTCACGAGAGTTACAATTCTCATCCTAGAGATTAGACAAGTTCCTGAATGGATACATCGTTTCCTTTAGCCCAAAGACAGAAAAGAGTACCTTTATGACCTCGGCTCTCTACCATAAAGCCAAGCTGACATTTTGTGAGAAGTGATATAATTATATTCCACACAGAGAAGCTACGATTTACAGAGGTCCAGTAAGTGAGCACATTAAATACAATCTAGATGATTCTATATTTGTGATTTTAAGATTTAGGGGATTCGCTACACACTTGCAATGAACTAAGAAGAATACTCTTTTTTTTAAAAAATGTTTATTATTTATTTTTGAGAGGAGAGAGACAGTGCAAACGGGGAAGGGGCAGAGAGAGGGGGAGACATGGAATCTGAAGTAGGCTCCAGGCTCTGAGCTGGAAGCACAGAGACTGACACGGGGCTCGAACTCAACAAACAGAAAGATCATGACCTGTGCTGAAGTCGGACGCTTGACTGACTGAGCCACACCCAGGCGCTCCATGGAAAAATATCCTTATTTGACAACATTTTGGTTTTTAAGTCAAATGGCAGCTAGTGCCATGCAACTAACTTGACAGGGTTTAATAAAATTGTTGATACTCTTGGTAAGTACTTAACCCAAATAGTGTTTTAAGTAAACATGCGTCAGAGTTTTTAAGATATTATTAGGCAATTTATTATGAAGGGACATCTACAGAATGGGAGAAATTATTTGTAAACCATAAATTGATAAGGGTTTAATATCCAAAACATATAAAGAACTCATAACACTCAGCAACTAAAAGCAAATAATATGATTAAAATATGGCAAAGGACCTGGAAAGACACTGTTCCAAGAAGACATACAAATAGCCAAGAGGCATATGAAAAAGTGCTCAACATCACTAATCATCAGGGAAATGCAAATCAAAACCACAATGAGATAGTATCTCACACTTGTTAGAATGGCTAGTCTAGAAAAGACAAGAAAGAACAAGTGTTGGAGAGAATGTTGAGAAAATGGAAACCTGTGTGCACTGTCGGTGGGAATGTAAATTGGTGCAGCCACTACAAAAAACCATATGGTAGCTCCTTAAAAAATTAAAAATAGATATGATCCAGCAAAAATCCCACTTTTAGGAATATATCCGAGGAAAATGAAATCAGCATCCCACAGGTATCTGTACTCCCATGTTTACAGCAGCATTATTCACAACAGTTCAGATTTGAAAAAAAAAATATCCATTTAAAAAATATCCATTAAAGGATAAATGGACCACCCCTAAAGAATTGACCACTCCTAAAGGAATATGATTCAGCCATAAAAAAGAGGGAAATTTTGCTATTTGTGACAACATGGATAAAGCTGGAGGACATTATGCTAGGTGAAAAAAGCCAGGCTTTTTTCATTACATGTATCATTACATGTAAAATCTTAAAAAGAAAAAAGAAGACCTGATTTTCTTGATTTTTAAAGATCTTGGGGGCATCTGAATGGCTAGTCAGTTGGGCGTCCGACTTCAGCTCAGGTCATTATCTCACCCTCTGTGGGTTCGAGCCCCGCGTCAGGCTCTGTACTGAAAGCTTAGAGCCTGGAGCCTGCTTCGGATTCTGAGTCTCCCTCTCTCTCTGTCCCTCCCCCGCTCATGCTCTGTCTATCTCAAAAATAAATAAACATTAAAAAAATTTAAAGATTTTTTAGACTTGTATATTTTACAGAATAGAATGGTGGTTGCTGGGGGCTGTGGGGCAGGGAAAATGGGGAAATGTAGGTCAAAGGGTAAAAACTTTAGGTTATAAGAAAAATAAGTTCAGAGAATCTAATGTAGAACACAGTGACTATAGTTATGGATACAGTATTGAATACTTGAACGTTGCCTAGAGTAGATCTTAAGCATTCCCTCCCTAGCCTGCAAACACACAAAGTTAGCCATGTGAGGTGCCGATGTGTACATCTTGATCCCGGTAATCATTCCACAGTGTATATGATATCACATCACTGTGTTGTACACTTTAGATATACACAGATAGATTTGTCAATTATTCCTCAATAAAGTTGAACAAGATGGACACAAATCAATGACAATTTCAACATGCACGTGATTTTCTTTTAGTATAGATATTTCTTTCATTAATCTCTTTTAAAATTACTAATTTAAAAGGAATAAGTAGTCAGTAGTAGGTCCCTTACATTATTAAGCACTTCATGCACGTTAGTCTCCCCAATCATTCTGAAAGTCTGCATGAGAGGAGACGGGGCCTCTGGCTTCGCTGGAACCACTGAGGTATACCTAGCAGAGAATGAATGTAACGGAACTCAAAAGTATTTTTAGATTAATTAACAGTTGCCTACTAAGTCCCAGTCTTTCACGAATATCTAGACAATATTATCAATCTATAAGAGCCAGTTTCTACAGAAAGAAAGCATGAACAGCTGCTATGGAACTTTCCCTTTTCTTTTTAATTGAAGAGAACTTTCTGGATGCACTGATTGGAGAATGTGTTGGCAGCATGGTAGGTCATTATTTGTGTCCTTACAAGACTTAGTAGAAACTCAAAAACGTCTTTGTGGTATATTGCTTCTGAGGGAAAGGGACATTTGAAAAATAGCCTTTTGCTTCCAAAATGTTGAGGTTACTCATCCTCCAATCCCCTGAGATCATTAAGACCTGTTTGTTTGCCTTTCTCTTGTGCATAAGGAAACCAAACAATGCTTTCTTTTTTCCCAATATGGTAATAATTCTTAACCCAAATTTCTGCCTGGGGAATCTCTCCAGCACACTGAAGAAAAATTTTTCTTTATCTATATATCTTGTTTGTTCTCCATATAAACTATGTGCCCATAAAAGCGACCAATACGTTTCTGTGGCTTTTAATTCAAATAGTTTAATTCCATAATATATGAGTCTCCTGTGGCGTTCACTTGTACCTATTTCCACAATGAGTAGGATTTCTTTGGCTATCATTTGAATAAACACAAATAAAAATGTGACTGATAAAGATTGTGAGCTAGAGAGCTTAAGAACATTAAATAGCATTTTAAAATGGGATTTGGCTTCCTTCAAAAACATTTTAAAGTGTACACATAGAATACGCATGTAATGAGGCTTACACAAATGATTAAAAGTAACTTTCTGTGTTTTCAAAAGGTGAGGTTAAGACAATACAATATCACTCTTTTCAGAACTCCAAGGTAGATGGAACAGTACTTAGTGCTAAATCTCCGTTATTTTCATGGTGGAGAAATGGAACAGACCACAAAAAAATAATTTAGAGCTGGAGAGTGCTTAGATGTTGTGTAGCTTTTTAAACAATGAAAAAACTGTCTAAGATTAGTAATATCGAGAGACAATTATCTCAGTAGATTTTGACTGCTGGAGAAGGTAGACAGCAAGGAAAACAACACGTGGTTCCTGCATATTATAGCTGACCAAAGGGGATTTTGGCAACTGTAAATCTCTTCCTTTTTGGGTAGTTAACTTACCCTCGGGGCAAATTTGGGCCATCTCTCTTTTTTTGTCCACGGTTTCAGAGAGGGGTCTGAATAAGGTTGTTGTGTGTGTGTTGTGTTTTTTTTTTTTTTCCTTATTTACTGAGCAACTATTAGGTCAATTAACACTATGTTGTGTATAAGAGATAAAATAAATCCTCTCTTCTTTTAAGAAGTTTATATTACATCTAGTAGAATGCCATGCAAACAAGGAACCAAAACAAAAAGGAATGACTGAGTTTAGTGCTAGAGTAAAAACAAAAAACAAAAAACAGAAGAGAGAGACAGAGGGAGATTGTTATTGGATCATATGGGGTGAGCATCACAGAGGACAATTAAACTGAGTCTTGAAAATGAGTAAGAATGGGAAGGACTGAAGGCATGAAGTTCAAGGTGTGCTGGGAACAGGACATGAAACATGTTAATAAAATAGGCTTGGATCTGATTGAATTGAGGGTGGTATGAGCTTAACGCTGGCTAAGGCCTTGTGCAAAGCACAATAAAGAATATAAATGCCAACACACATAAAAAGCTGTTTACCTGAATTGACCTGCCTAGGTTTGCCCTGTCCCTTGAGCTTACCATGCATGTGTCTATCTATTTTTCTCTCTTCACCCACCAACTCCCCCTTTCCAGGACTTTATTATGATACTGTTATAAGGACAATAACTGTATTTTTATAAAAACATATTGAAAATTAAAAAAGAGGGGTGCCTGGGTGGCTTAGTCAGTCGAGCGTCTGACTTCGGCTCAGGTCATGATCTTACAGCTCGTGAGTTCGAGCCCCGCGTCAGGCTCTGTGCTGACAGCTCAGAGCCTAGGGCCTGCTTAGGATTCTTTGCCTCCCTCTCTCTCTGCCCCTCCCCCACTCACATTCTGTCTCTCTCTCAAAAATAAACATTAAAAAAATTAAAAAAGACAAATGAGCACTTTATGCTCCCTTTGCAATCTCTACTGCCCCTGTAGAGTCACCCCCGTATAGGGTCTCAGGTGTGACCATATTTCTTCTATTTGCTTCCAGGTGAACCTAACTTTGCTGCTGAAGCAATTTGCAGCTGTAGACACATTTTATAAGCTGGTGAAGAGGATCCTCTGCTACGTCAGTAAAGTTTTACCTCACTGTTCTTTGTGGCCAATCTACTGAGTCCTAGTATAAAACAGTAAGGATAATATATTTTTACATGTGTCAAGCGAATGGGCATTTCTTATACATTCTGTGACTACTTAATCAAAATTTCATTTCCACACCATTTCTGCTTTGGTGTGCGGCATTATTCAAGTTGATTAAATTCTATTCAAATCGTATTCAACCACAAATGTTTGCTGATGACTGAAAGGTCAAATACATGAGAAAGCACAGATCTTAAGAGTACGATCTGTCACCATTACTGATAAAGTAATTCAAAGTACATGTGCTACTGAGATCAAGTTAAAGGAAGAACTGGATGTTTTTATTCGAAACGTCTCCTTGCGGGTTGAAAGTGTTCATCCATTACAGACTCAGAAAGTCCAACCAAGGGGAAAATAAGAATTATGATCTCATTATTTTTAAGATTCTGTTATTTGCTCAGAAAAATATAACCCAAATGTAAATTTTACTATAGCAATAAAATGGGAAGTAAATTAAATAATCCTAAGAAATGTCTATATTTTATTTAGTAGGAAATTAAGGGGATATTTCCTTTTGCTATTGAAAATAGAAACACAGAAATCCTCTTCTGACAGATAGTTCTCATGAACTTTGGAAATTAAAACAAAAGAAAAAACTCAAAAACTCATTGTCTCACCTGGAAAAAAATTAACAGTAATGGCAAAAAAAAAAACAAACCAAAAACCCACATCAGATCTTTGTTATTTGCCTTAAGATATTTCTCGTACTTAGTCAGAAATTAGTTTTTAGCAGAATGGACCTGCCTTTGAACAAGTCTGTATAACAACCTCCGTATTTAGTAACACAATGCGCCTATGGGTACTGACTTTAAATGGCTATAAATATGATAATATGCATTAACTGCTAAATTTTGTGAGAGCGAGTAGTGAGAATTCTACAAATTTTCTCACATACCACGTCTCTAGGAATATCGCCTTAAAAGCCTTCTAAGCATTTAGAATATGCTTCTTTCCACTTCCTGGAACACAACGTGCAGCAAAGGAAGAGGGTTAGGAAGAAAGGGTCACTATCTCTAAGAGAAATATGTAAGCACCGCAGATGCAGGAATCAAACTGCTGTTTCCCACAAACTCCACAGCTCCTCTTGAGCACAGGAAAGGGAAGAAAAATCCTCTAAAAAAATTAGCCACATGTTAGTATTGAAACGTTGCCAGGAACACAGACAGCCCTAGAGGGTTTGTTTCAAATCAATATTGATGGAGTCGTGTGGTGGGTCAAGAGAATGGCACATCTTGCTCTCAGAGTTCACGGGACTGAGTATTTTTATTCAGCCAAAGAGGAAGACTCAGAAAACAAACAAACAGCAGTGGGAACGATACCAGCAACACGAACAGTCCGACATTTTTAGATTCATGTGTAGTGAGAAAGGGGTTCACTAGCTCAATCAATCTTTCACTTAATGAAACTCCTGGGAGGCACAGGAGCTGTGTTTGGGCAGAAGGTGACATGGGTATCACAAAGTCCTCCTGGTGAATGAAGCTGTTGCATGCTCCTGAAATTTCTGCAATATTGGGTCAGTTTCATTATTATACCATGTTGAAGCAAAAATATGCCACATTACCATGGTCAAAGTGATTGTAGTTTAACGCATATAAAGGAAAACAAACTTATCCTCTTAAAAAACACCTAAAAACAATTTCTACCCCCTTTTTGGAATGGACTGATTTGATTGTATTCAAATTGAACAGCCGTCCATGCTTAATATTCCAGGTAATTATTAATAGTCAATTTTTTTCATAAAGAAATTATGGCTATTATGTAAAAAAACATCTAGCATAAAGCTGACAAGGAGTAGACACTTCACAAATGCCTCCCTTCTCTTCTGAGCCTCCAGAGCATTCTCTAAATTGCATATTGCTATAGAGATGTGAAAGGTTTTGTTTAGTAGTATTATCAACAATTGCAGTGGTAATGGCAAACCAATATTTTTTAGTTACCTGAATACTTGTATATTTTAATAAATATCTTCTTTTCATTTCTCAGATAAAATTCTTCCAACACACTCTCTACATTCAGGTGAACCTTTTCGTGGCCTCTTTGCCTCATTTTTTCACTTTATCATCTTTGTTCTGAGGATTGCCAAATTTAAAGCCGAAGGAGCACTTGAGACCATGCAGAGTGATTTCATCTTTAAGCAGATATGACAACTGAAGCCGAGAAAAGCCTTAGTAGGGACAAGGTAGATCCCGAAATCAGTCATTCCTACCCTCAGATCTGTGTCCTAACATTTCTCTATGCCCTTTATGTTTCATCGAGATTCCTGTTGTTATAGTGCCATTGCCTAATTCTCTATTTTTCTTTCTCTTAAAGAGTTGCCTACGTTTGCCCTAGTCTAGGATTTCCTCCAATTCTCCCTGCAGTCGTTAGAACTTACTTCAAGATTACTTACAATGAGATCCTACTGAAAAGTTTCTATCATGTTACGGGTTTTTCTTAATTTTGTCTGGTTTTTGCCTACAACTTGCCACTTTGAAGTATTAATTCCCCCAGCTTTTGTCTGATGCAGATGTGGCCCAGACTTTAATCTGTATTTAGGACTTCCTGCTATTTGCTTTGAGCCCACACCCTGGCACTGTTCTTTTGTGATTGTGTAGAAGTGGTGAGCGGCACTGAGCTTCACTCTCTGTCTACCCAGTTCAGCATGCCTTTCCAGGTAAAGTCCCAGGTTTCCAGCTGGTTTCCCAAACTTTCCTCAACTACCAATGCACTGCCTCCTCCCTTCAAGCTTTTCCCACTGCTGACAACTCCTGGCTCTCAGGGTCCCCTCCTGACACTGGGGTGTTCTGTTCGTCCTCGAGGCTTCCCACCCAGGGACAAGAGGCCAGCTCCAGAGGATTACTCCACCCCACTCATTTCTCCTTTCCCTGAATGTGCATCTAGCCTAATCGTGGCCACAGAATGTCACGCCAAGTATTTCTAATTGCACAGAAACCAATTTTCTTAACATACATAAAGATTAAACAAATCTTTCTTGAGCGGTTTGTCTCTGTCAGCCTAAAATCTATGCTATTCTTCAGCTCAGAATCCACTTTATTTCCTGCTCTGTGTGGAAATAACCTATCCATTCTCCAGGGCATAATTTATTAGTCATCCTCTCTATGACCCCTTTCTTACTCTCTTTTCTCTCAGAATTGACCAACCCTTTTGCACTGCCCTCATAGGCTCCTCGTTCTGTTAGTCATTTTTGTCTATTTTCTTGAAAAAATGGTGAGTTCTTTGGGGTCAGGAATAAATCTTGTCTCTTTCAATTGTATGTTTTTCTTTAGAGCCTTTTACAATTTCTGCCCTTGTCAGAAACGAACTCTTAATCCTTTATTAGACTGAAGCTCTGGGATGCAGGAATAATGTCTTCTTATGTTTTTGTACTCCTCACAGTACCTAATAAAATGCTAAGTACTTGGTGGTCACTTGATATACTCACTGATGGACCATCTGGTCAGAAATCTGGTAGCCAGAGTTCCCAGTTTGGTCTGAGAGAGACAAAACCCTCTGTACAAATGGCTTCTTTGAGAACAAGGGAAAGGCTATGATTAAAATGCGGAGCTCAGGAAGGAAAGGCTTTTTGTTTTTCTTATTAGTCTTTTAATCTCCGTGATTGCTAGGTCTCTGTGTGCGTGCCAGTGCAAGAAGATAAAGTGGCAAAAGAGAACAGGGGGATGGCAGATGCCATTTGCTGGGTCCATGCAAGTCACGGGATAAGAAAATGTGTCACTGACAAAAGATGCTGTGTGCTTTAATCATAACTTTGCTTCAAGCACACACATGGGCCTAGCTTAATGTTCCCCAAACTGGTATTTGAGGATTTTAGCAGAGATTTATTCCTCAAGATGTTAAGAATTGTGACTTGCAAAAAATGTCTGCATAATCAAATAACGTTATGAAATCCTGTTTTCTATGATTTTTGGATTCTGTAATTCTTTTCTGAATCGTTATAATGTCCATTAGTATAGAAGCTTTGAGAATTCCTAAAGTAAATAAAATTATTTAGCTTTATTTAAGCATTTCTCAAACATATACGAGCATAGAACCTTTGTCTCCAATTTTTTGTTTTTCACAGAACACTACTTTGAGGAATGCTGACCCAACTACTTACTAGAGGGTGACTTGAGTTAGAAGAAAAGGTGCTCCCTGGGACATTGTAGGGCACCCTTTCTTTAGCTGTTTAGTCTCTGAGATGTAAGAAGTTGTCAAAGATGGGTTTCTTGCAGGGTGTCCTTCCAGGTGGAAATGGCTCCCAAAGAGCTAGAGACTGGCCATAGCTAATGCTGAAGTAAATCAATTTGCTTTTAATTCTTCAAAAAAAAATTAATGTTTATTTATTATTGAGAGGGAGAGACAGAGTGTGAGTGGGGAAGGGGCAGAGAGAGAGGGAGACACAGAATCCGAAGCAGGCTCCAGGCTCCAAGCTGTCAGCACAGACCCCAATGCGGGGTTCAAACCCACAAACCATGAGATCATGACCTGACCCAAAGTCAGACACTTAACCAACTGAGCCACCCAGGTGCCCTAGATCATGACCTGAGCCTAAATTGGATGCTTAACCTACTCAGTCACCCAGGCACCCTTAATTTTTTAATGTTTTTATTTATTTTTGAGAGAGAGCGAGCGAGAGAGAGCGCTTGCACAAGTGGGGGAGGGGCAGAGAAAGAAACGGGTCAGAGGATCCCAAGTGGGCCCAATGCCTGGCTCAAACTCACACACTGTGAGATCAAGACCCGAGGTGAAGCAGGAAGTCAGATGCTCAACCAACTGAGTCACCCAGGTGCCCCATAAGTCAATTTTAATAAAGCACTGTTTCCCAAAACTTTAAGAGATATACAAATAACCTGGAGATCTTAAAATCTGATTTAGTAGGTCTGTACTAGGGTCTGAGATTCTGCATTTCTAACAAACTTAAAGGTGATATGATACTAATGGTGTTGATCCTTAAAAAGGCCTTTGAGGGGCGCCTGGGTGGCTCAGTCAGTTAAGTTTCAGACTCTTGATTTTGCCTCAGGTGATCTTATGGTCTTGGGACTGAGCCCTGCGTTGGGCTCTACCCTCAGCATGGGGCCTGCTTGAGATTCTCTCTCTCCCTCTCTCTCTCTCTGCCCCTCCCCACCCAAATAAATACATACATACATACATGCATACATTTTTTCAAAAGCCCTTTGAGATGCAAGAGAGCAGAAAGTTGAAATGGTGGAAAAGATCTGAAACTGTTGGGCTATCATGGACCTCAGCCCCATTACCATTCCAGGGAAAGGGCTTGCGCTCCCCAAGCAAGGAATGCTGGGATGATACAACAGGGCTGAAGGCCAAGGTTCTGCAGTTTCATATGGTAGTCTGGCTCCGGTTCTGTGTTTTGCAGATTCTAACGTCTGTTCCAGCTGGATTCCAATGTGTTGTACTTGAATATGATGGGCAGTGGTGGAAATGCATGCCACTTCTGTGTGAGTTTTCCCTAATATATCCCATTCTAGAAAGCTAATGAGTGTCCTGCCTGGTCATTTATCTGACACTCTTTTAGTATAGTTTTTTGAGTAGAGTCACGGAAGAATTGAGAAGTTTA
Organism: Panthera tigris; assembly: GCF_018350195.1. Taxonomy (NCBI): domain Eukaryota; kingdom Metazoa; phylum Chordata; class Mammalia; order Carnivora; family Felidae; genus Panthera; species Panthera tigris. Next base: position 25,042,651 of record NC_056663.1, on the reverse strand, counting down.
AGGAATTAGGAAATAGGTTAGAAGGAAACTACTCATATTGGTTTTCCAAAGTTCCTCCATACAATGATCCTAAGCCATCAATCCAAATTGATTTCCCCCTTTCCCTCAACACACAGCTCGTAGGCCCATTTAGTCTAGTCTCTTTCTTAGCCTACTCACAGGCCATGCAAAGTTCCTCCTTCATGCAAGGGCACATCCATGTGTTCCATTTCTTTTGAATTCTTACCCAAATTGGAGCCTAGCTCAAGTTCTGCTTTCTTCATAAGGCCTGTCCTCATCATCCCAAAGCACCTGCTACAGAATATAATTAGAATATAATTAAGAAACTATTTGTTTCTTATTTCATTTCCAGCATTCTTGTCTCACAGTCATACTTCAGTTTCTTTGAGGACAAGGGAAATCTTATTCATATCATCATATAAATTTTTATTGTATCTAGGCTTTCTCTTAGGCTCTCACATTTTCTACTTTTACGCTTATGGGCAGCAAAGAAAACTTGACTAAGGACTTGGTTATCTCATCTGTGAAATATAAACATTGGACTAATTTGTGTTTTTCATATTTCTTGAAGACAAAGAACCATTTATTCAATGAATATATTACATGGTAACTCGATATGTGGAAGAGATCAAAGTAGCCTCTGGTAGGGATGCAGGGCAACGTGATGGGGTGAGGGAAGGCAGAGAATTTCCCCTTTTCTGTCCTTCTACACTTTGTAGAATCTCTGCCTAATCACGAAGTTGCACAGGAATCCAGAAAACCCTGGATTTAATGAAGTTTAAGATCTTTTGTTACTCTAAAGACTTTGATTTTAATCACTAGAGAAATCTTGCTGGTTTATGATAAAATGGAAAAACTCATCATGACAAATAAAATAAAATAAAAGTATAAGATAAGATCCACATGCCACAGTGGTATATAAGGTGTGGCTCATGGAACACCTGCAGCAGAAACACTGCGATGCTTTTCAGAAATTCCAGATCACAGATCTCCTTCAAGGCCTACTAAATCATGGTGGGTGAGGTTGGACATTTTCAGATTACCAAGTCTCCTAGGTGATTCTTACAAACATTAGTTTGAAACCTAATGATTTTTAACAGTGGTGCACCTAAGGTTCAACTACTGAGTTTTGTACAATATAAATATCTGGACCCTACTCCCAGAAGTTCTGTTTTAATAGATCTTGGATAAGGTCCAGGCATCTGTACCTTTTAAAAAAAGTATTCAGTGGTGATTCTCTATGTACCTCTGGTTGAGACCACTGATGTAGCATAAAGAGAAGCAAAAATACCAAAAGTTTAGAGATTCACTGTTTCTGTCTTTATGCAGCAACTTTAGTTTTGAGGTTCCTATCAGTGAACCTCAAAAAAAAGAGACAGTTTTATGTATCTTTCTGCCATGCTCAACATAGTGCAGGGCAAATAGTAATATTCAATGGGTCTATTTTTATTTATTGGAAGCACTTCTATTTCTTTTTGGTACCTCTTATCATGATGATAGAACCTCTAGATTTATAAAAATATATAATTTTATAATAAATTATAGAATTTATAATAGAATAAGAATATTCTATAGAATATAGAAGTAAAAATGTGATCTATATTTATAATAGAATATAGAAGTAAAAATGTGATCTATATTTCCAATTATGTTTAATTACTCTTAATCAGTAGATATGAATATTGGACTTTTAATTTGTTATAGATACTAAGTGACAATTATACATTAGAATCCAAGAATCCCAGAAGTTCCTGACTTACACATTAAAGTACAGCAGTAGATACACTTGAGGGACAGACCACTGAGACACTGCCTTTAATATTTTGAAAAATGGCTTTTAGGTTTTGAGGTAGTATGTATTGTCTAAAAATCTCTACCATAGTTTGGAAAGTGACAAAGTAGACGTTAAACTTGGAAATGCATTCTCCACTGAATGAAAAATTGGCAAAATTACCTGAAATACTTTGGTCTATGAAACTTGGTAATTGATTTAAAAAGCCTATACAATGAAAAGGCTGAGAAGAATCAATATTATATTTCTCAGAAATTCTCAATCTTACAACTAAATATTAGGAAACTCAATTTTATAAACTACTATTTTTTTTTCTCAAAATGTACTTCTTGCCACTAAATTCCCAACAATGTGTTATATGATGGATAAATAGCTATTGAGATAGGGAAAAATTCACAATGTAATTTGAAATTTAAAAGCATTATAACATGGCATATGCAATTAATTGGTGGCATATCCAGTTGCATGAAGAACACTGATAAATAAAAAAAAATGATAAGAGAGAATAAATAGACAACAAAGGAGGGTAAGCTATAAAATCCACAATTGATTCTTCCATGTCAGTCAAGAGTCCAGTGAGGATTTACTAGGCTATTGTGTTAGTTTGAGTTATTTTAGTTGCCCCTCACAAAACCACCATTCAAACAAGTTTAAGGGGAAAAAAAAGGCATTGGGAATATAACTGAGAAGTCCAGTAGGTAGACTCTGACATAGATGCATTGGGGAATCAAGCAAAGCTATCATAGCTCCTTCTCTCGTCTATGTTACAGCTTCATCTCTAGGTAAGCTTTCTCAATGTGATGACAAGCATGGCCACCTGGGGCTCAAGAGTTTACCCTGAGCTCAAGATAATCTCAAGACAATCTTTCTTAATAAAAGCGCTCTCAGGAAACAAACAAACAAAAGTATATAACTGCCGCCAGGGGGATAAGGTTTGGACAGAATGGGGGACATATTTACCTATCTGTAAGGCCTGGGAAAGGTATCTATGGGTGGGAATAAGGAAGTGCAGAGTGGAAGGAAGGGAGTCACGTGTTCGACAGTCTACGACATTAAAGAAAAAGAACCAGTAGAAGGAAAAGTTGTTGATAGCATAGATATTTAGGAAAACTGATGGAGCCAAGTCACTGAGGAGGTAGAAGGGATGGGATCCAGAAAACAGGTGAAGGTATTGGCTGTACGGGAGAGAAGAGTGATTCCTATTTCATTAAGGATGAAAGGAGGAATTCACGAAAAGTCATGTACATTTGTAGGGAGAAGACAGGAACCTTAAGAAAATATTTGACCCATGACTGTATTTTCTCTTTGAACAAACAGGCAAGTTTCACTGCTGAAAGTGTGTGAGTGTGTTCTGGGGCAGGGGTGCCCAGTAAACCTTGAGGAAAGTGGTGAAAGAAATCTTTGGAAATGGCACTCTGGAGGGAGGGATGGGAAGTATCATATTTCCACCAAGGAAACCTCTATTAAGGCAGGTGAATCTCAGGAAAAAGCATGAATTAAGAGCTGTTCTTGATTAACCAATCACAAATGGCTGTCCCGAATGTGAAGAGTTAACAACTGAGTCTGTTTTTCTGATTAACTGTCAAACATCTAAGTGGCAAATCCTATTATACGTTGCATGACTCTTAAGCTTTCCTCCTTCAAAATGGCAAGTAACTGACTTTTGTTTTATCTCTAAAACTGACAGACTGAAATGAGATTATTATGCAATTATATTCAGGCTGTTATCTTCAATTTGTATGATGTCACGGTACTGTGGTCCTATAAATTTTACAAGACACGCTCTGTTGAATCAAAAAAAAAAAAACCTCTCTTTTGGGAACAAACACAAAAAATGACAAAATTTTTCCCCATTACTCTGTATTCACTGGAAGGAGGAAGAAAAATGGATGTTCCTACAGAATCATGCATTACAAACTGTAATTTAATTCCGTAGTGTTACAAATGAATATGACATTCCAGGGAGTGCTCTTGTAACTAGCTAGCAGCAGATCTGGGGAATAATAATGACTTCTAAGCCACTGTTCTTTTTACAAAATAGAACTCCATAACCCAAGATGTCACTGCTCACTCACACTCTCTCTCTCTCTATACACACACACACATACACACACACACACACACAGAGGAAACCAGTAATTTCAGTTTCCCATTCTCAATCCACAAAATTTATTAACATTGACTTTGGAGCTGTGCAAATGTGCAGGCACAGGAGTAAGTAATGGGAATGTACTGAGAATGTATGTATGTGAGTGTCTATATCCATACATACGTGCTTGTACATGTCAGCATAAGAAAGAATGAGACAGGAGAGAGAAGGATGATGTGGCTGAGGACTCTGGGTGGGTGCTGGAAGGATGAAACTGAATCCCATTACTATTGTGGTGTTCTATCAATTGAGTCATTATTGAATATCTGTGGTAAGAAACCGGACTAGGCTGTGGAGAGAGGATAAAAAATATAATACCCTTTAATATTTGGGAATTTAAGATATAAATACTTAAGCATTTAATAAAAATGTAAAGCAATATTTGATAAATTATCAAAGCTGGTAACAGTGAGCTGGAGCTGGATAGAAGTATCTTTTGAATGACATACCATAGTGAAACTGGCAAAATACAAGGATAAAGAGAAAAGTCTGAAAGCAGCTAGGGATAAACAGGCTCTAACTTACAAAGGTAGACACATAAGAATAGAAGCAGACCTATCTACTGAAACTTGGTAGGCCAGAAAGGAATGGCAGGAAATCTTCAATATGATGAACAGAAAAAAATATGCAGCTGAGAATCCTTTATCCAGCAAGTCTGACATTCAGAACAGAAGGAGAGATAAAGTTTTTCCCAAACAAACAAAAAGTGAAGGAATTCATCACCACTAAACCAGCCCTACAAGAGATCCTAAGGGGGATTCTGTGACTGAAACGTTGCAAGGACCACAAAGTACCAGAGACATCACTACAAGCATGAAACCTACAGACATCACAATGACTCTAAACCCGTATCTTTCAATAATAACACTGAATGTAAATGGAATAAATGCTCCAACCAAAAAACATAGGGTATCAGAATGGATAAAAAAAAAACAAGACCCATCTATCTTCTGTCTACAAGAGACTCATTTTAGACCTGAGGACACCTTCAGATTGAAAGTGAGATGGAGAACTATGTATCATGCTACTGGAAGTCAAAAGAAAGCTGGAGTAGCCATACCTATATCAGAGAAACTAGACTTTACATTAAAGGCTGTAACAAGAGATGAAGAAGGGCATTATATAATAATCACAGGGTCTATCCACCAGGAAGAGCTAACGATTATAAATGTCTATGTGCCGAATATGGGAGCACCCAAATATATAAAACAATTGATCACAAACATAAGCAACCTTATGACAAGAATGTGGTAACTGCAGGGGACTTTAATACTCCACTTACAACAATGGATAGATCATCTAGACACAGGATCAATAAAGAAACAACGGCCCTGAATGATACACTGGATCAGATGGACTTGACAAATATATTTAGAACTCTGCATCCCAAAGCAACAGAATATACTTTCTTCTCGAGTGCACATGGAACATTCTCCAAAATAGATCACATACTGGGTCACCAAACAGCCCTTCATAAGTATAAAAAATTTGAGACTATACCATGCACACTTTCAGACCACAATGCTATGAAACTTGAAATCAACCATAGGAAAAACTCTGGAAAGCCTCCAAAAGCATGGAGGTTAAAGAACACACTACTAAAGAATGGATGGGTCAACCAGGCAATTAGAGAAGAAATTTAAAAATATATGGAAACAAATGAAAATGAAAATTCAACAATCCAAATGCTTTGGGATGCAGCAAAGGCAGTCCTGAGAGGAAAATACATTGCAATCCAGGCCTATCTCAAGAAACAAGAAAAATCCCAAATACAAAATCTAACAGCACACCTAAAGGAAATAGAAGCAGAACAGCAAGGACACCCCAAACCCAGCAGAAGAAGAGAAGTAATAAAGATCAGAGCAGAAATAAACAATATAGAATCTAAAAAAACTGTAGAGCAGATCAATGAAACCAAGAGTGGGTATTTTGAAAAAATAAACAAAATTGATAAACCTCTAGCCAGGCTTCTCAAAAAGAAAAGGGAGATGACCCAAATAGATAAAATCATGAATGAAAATGGAATTATTACAACCAATCCCTCAGAAATACAAGCAATTATCAGGGAATACTATGAAAAATGATATGCCAACAAACTGGACAACCTGGAAGAAATGGACAAATTCCTAAGCACCCACACACTTCCAAAACTCAAACAGGAAGAAATAGAAAACTTGAACAGACCTATAACCAGCAAAGAAATTGAATCAGTTATCAAAAATCTCCCAACAAATAAGAGTCTAGGACCAGATGGCTTCCCTGGGGAATTCTACCAGACATTTAAAGCAGAGATAATACCTATCCTTCTCAAGCTGTTCCAGAAAATAGAAAGGGAAGGAAAACTTCCAGACTCATTCTATGAAGCCAGCATTACTTTGATTCCTAAACCAGACAGAGACCCAGAAAAAAAAGAGAACTATGGGCCAATATCCCTGATGAATATGGATGCAAAAATTCTCAATAAGATACTAGCAAATAGAATTCAACAGCATATAAAAAGAATTATTCACCATGATCAAGTGGGATTCATTCCAGGGCTGCAGGGCTGGTTCAACATTCGCAAATCAATCAATGTGATACATCACATTACTAAAAGAAAAGATAAGAACCATAGGATCCTGTCAATCAATGCAGAAAAAGCATTTGACAAAATTCAGCATTCTTTCTTAATAAAAACCCTCGAGAAAGGATAGAAGGAACATACTTAAAGATCATAAAAGCCATTTATGAAAAGCCCACAGCTAACATCATCCTCAATGGGGAAAAACTGAGAGCTTTTTCCCTGAGATCAGGAACACGACAGGGAAGCCCACTCTCACCGCTGTTGTTTAACATAGTGTTGGAAGTTGTAGCATCAGCAATCAGACAACAAAAGGAAATCAAAGGCATCAAAATTGGCAATGATGAACTCAAACTTTCACTTTTTGCAGATGACATGATATTATACATGGAAATCCTGATAGACTCTACCAAAAGTCTGCTAGAACTGATACATGAATTCAGCCAAGTCGCAGGATACAAAATCAAAGTACAGAAATCAGTTGCATTCTTATACACTAACAATGAAGCAACAGAAAGACAAAGAAACGGATCCCATTCACAATGGCACCAAGAATCATAAAATACCTAGGAATAAACCTAACCAAAGATGTAAAAGATCTGTATGCTGAAAACCATAGAAAGCTTATGAAGGAAATTGAAGAAGATAGAAATGGAAAAACATTCCATGCTCATGGATTGGAAGAATAAATACTGTTAAAATGTCAATACTACCGAAAGCAATCTACACATTCAATGCAATCCCAATCAAAATTGCACCAGCATTCTTCTTGAAGTTAGAACAAGCAATCCTAAAATTCCTATGGAACCACAAAAGGCCCCGAATAGCCAAAGTAATTTTGAAGAAGAAGACCAAAGCAGGAGGCATCACAATCCCAGACTTTAGCCTCTACTACAAAGCTGTCATCATCAAGACAGCATGGTATTGGCACAAAAACAGACATATAGACCAATGGAATAGAATAGAGACTCCAGAATTGGACCCACAAAAGTATGGCCAACTAATATTTGACAAAGCAGGAAAAAATACCCAATGGAAAAAAAGACAGTCTCTTTAACAAATGGTGCTGGGAGAACTGGACAGCAACATGCAGAAGAATGAAACTAGACCACTTTCTCACACCATTCACAAAAATAAACTCAAAATGGATAAAGGACCTGAATGTGAGACAGGAAACCATCAAAACCCTAGAGCAGAAAGGAGGAAAAAACCTCTGTGACCTCAGCCATAGCAATCTCTTACTTGACACATCCCCAAAGGCAAGGGAATTGAAAGCAAAAATGAACTACTGGGACCTCATGAAGATTAAAAACTTCTGCACTGCAAAGAAAACAATCAACAAAACTAAAAGGCAACCAAAGGAATGGGAAAAGATATTTGCAAATGACATATCGGACAAAGGGCTAGTGTCCAAAATCTATAAAGACCTCACCAAACTCCACACCTGAAAAACAAATAATCCAGTGAAGAAATGAGCAGAAAACATGAATAGACACTTCTCCACAGAAGACATCCAGATGGCCAACAGGCACATGAAAAGATGCTCAATGTCGCTCCTTATCAGGGAAATACAAATCAAAACCACACTCAGATACCACCTCACACCAGTCAGAGTGGCTAAAATGAACAAATCAAGAGACTACAAATGCTAGAGAGGATGTGGAAAAACGGGAACCCTCTTGCACTGTTTGGTGGGAATGAGAACTGGTGCAGCCAGTGTGGAGGCTGGAAAACAGTGTGGAGGTTCCTCAAAAAATTAAAAATAGATCTATCCTATGACCCAGCAATAGCACTGCTAGGAATTTACCCAAGGGATACAGGAGTGCTGATGCATAGGGGCACATGTACCCCAATATTTGTATCAGTGCTTTCAACAATAGTCAAATTATGGAAAGAGCCTAAATGTCCATCAACTAATGAATGGATAAAGAAATTGTGGTTTATATACACAATGGAATACTACTAGGCAGTGATAAAGAATGAAATATGGCCTTTTGTAGCAACATGGATGGAACTGGAGAGTGTTATGCTAAGTGAAGTAAGTCATACAGAGAAAGAGAGACACCATGTGTTTTCACTCTTATGTGGATCCTGAGAATCTTAAGACCATGGGGGAGGGAAAGGAAAAAAAAAAGTTAGAGTGGGAGGGGGCCAAACCATAAGAGACTCTTAAATACTAAGAATAAACTGAGGGTTGATGGGGGGGGAGGGAGGGAGGGGAAAGTTGGTGATGGGCATTGAGGAGGGCACCTGTTGGGATGAGCACTGGGTGTTGTATGGAAACCAATTTGACAATAAATTTCATAGCAAAAAAATAAAAAAATAAAAAAAGTGAGGTGAGCCTTCTCTCTGCCTCTGTCAATAAACCTAACAATTCCTTGAATTTATAGGCTGCTTTACTGGACATGGGGGACAAACAAGGATGAAATAGAGACTGGAGAGTAATTACTCTGATTATTTGTCACTTAACTAGTGAGAGGTTTCATACACATTGTTCTAGGTTTAATTTTGTTTCCCAGAAGATATGTTCTAGTCTTCTTTCCCGATAACTGAATGACCTTATTTGGAAATAGGGTCTTTGCAGATGCAATCAAGTTAAGATGAGGTCACACTGGATTATGGTGGGCCCTAATCCAATGACTGGTATCCTTATAAGAAGTCGGAAATTTAGACCTAGATACAGACACACAGGAGGGAAGACTGTGTAATGAAGAGGCGAAGATTAGGATGATGCATCTTCCGGACAAGGAAGACCTAGGATTGCTGACAAGAAGCAGAAGACAGGAAAAAGCAGGGAGTGATTCTTCCCTACAGCCTTTAGAGGGAGAAGGCTCTAGATTTTAGACACCTTGATTTTAGACCTCTAGCCTCCAGAACTGTAAGAAAATAAATTTCTATTGTTTTAAGCCTCTCAGTTTGTGATACTTTGTTATACAGCCCTAGGAAACAAATACAAACATTTTCTGATAAACCCACTAATGGAGTGCAAAGGGAAAGGTAACCAAGAAAGACATACAGATAAGGAATTTTAAAGCTTTAGTACAATTTTCTCAAATATAAATGAGGAAATTTAGGACTACAGAAATAACAATTTCCCAAACTGATCACGGGAAGCAGGGACCAGAATCCAGGTATCTTGCTTCCCATTATTATTATTATTATTTGGTTTCATATTGTCCAAATGTATATAGGAAACGTGTTCTGTAGAGATAAATTGGAAAAAGAGACAACGACTCCTGATTCGGGCTTATTGTATTAGGTAAGTTTTGTGCTTTTCTTGAAAATAACTTTATATCAAATTTTACTGTCCAGCATTCGATTACCCATCAAGACTAATCCTTGAAATGAGAAACTGTGTTAGCACACCAAAAGGACTCACCCTTTTTCAATCTTCATTAGTTTCACTTTTCCAGACTCTCTCATAAAAAGAGATTCTGAGATTTTTTTTCAAATCATTGTCCAGACAAGTGGGGCTTTATAAATTTTAAAGTCCCTTTAGGAGTAACTAAAAAAACTTTTTATTTTTTAAGCAGCTTTTTAACACACAGAGACTGGACAATGCAGAAAACAGACAAGCTGCGGAGGAAATTGTGTTTTCCCAGAGCTCTGCTCCATTGCTCTATCTTGTAAGAGCCAGTACCACGTAAAAAATGCTTGATGTTATAACAGCTTATTTGTTTGACGCGTTGCCAAAATGCATAAAACATTAAAAAAAATCACGTATTGCTAGAAATGTGAGAACGTATTTGGCCACTGGATGCTCACGGATTTAAGATTTGGAAAAAGAACTTTCCCTATGTCTTCATACCTTTAAGGGAGATGACCAGGGTTACGTGACCCAGCTCTTGTGTTAAAGGAGACTGAGGGTTTCTTGTATAAAACAGCCAATAAAAAACCGCATTTCTAAATATACGTGTTAAAATGCAAACTTTGAGAGAATATTTTGTAATTTATAGACACGTAAGTTTCAAGTTAATTGTCTTGACGCATGTACCCTAAACACTGAAATAGTCTTCATCGTGTCACATAGATTTCCCCAAAGCTCAGGTGGCCTGCTGAACTCCTACTTTGTCCTCGACACTTACTCCCATCTATTTTTGCCCTCAATGCCACTTCTGCTGTTTCTCAGGATGACAAGCGGATAATTGAAGGCCCAGCAAACAGACTCAATTTACCCTTGAATGAAAACCTTAATCAAGGTGAAACAAAAGCGGGGAGGAGATGAAGGAGGCACAGTGTTGTTTAAAGCCTGTTGTCTGATTTTCATTAGTCATGCTGCTGGCGCGCTTTTAGATACACACTGATTTCTTATATTTCAGAACATGCCTGTGAACATTTTAATCGGTTGAGCATCCTCTGAATGTCAGAATATGACTTCTATTTTCTTCCAGTCAAAACACAGAATTCCATCTTACACACGATCTAAGCCAAAGGAATCATTTTCACAGCGGGTAATAAGGTCTCCTTTCTAGTGATTAATTCTATGTTTATTTCTTTCGGCAAATCACATCAGCACATATGACCTCACGTAATGGCTGTGCCTGAAGCTGAGAAGGGCCACATGCTTACGTATAGCAAATAATATTGTTGTATTACTCTGGTAACTAGCTCCTAGAGACCACTGCATAGGCAGATCTGCAGGGGCTTCTGAGGCTATCTTACGGGGCTGTCTGGTCACAGATGACTGTGTTTAAAACTCTCAACCTATGAAATTCCCTGCCAGCAAACACCATCAGGTCATAAATGTAGGACAAATTGATTCAAATAACAGAATCGGGAAGCTGCTGGGATCTCTAAAGGCCATTTGATACTGACACACCTAAGCAGAGTTATGCCTGCTTCAACCAGGTCCCTGATCCGAATTTAAGATTGTCCAGGGCACTGAAAAGTTTTGAGGTTCTTATAAAGTCCCGAGGAAGAGCGAACTTCTGGACAACTTACATTACACATCATTCTGCTCTCTTCTACAGTACCAGATAATTAGCTGTCATATAAAATTGACATGTGTTTGGTCTTCTCTATTTTTCTCTAAAACAATGGTTCTCAATCCTGGTTGCACATTACAGAGATCTGGAGAGCTTTAAACAAACAAACGAAAAGGCAAACAAACAAAACACCAATGTCCCCAACCCCACCCCAATCATGTTAAATCACAATCTCTTTGTGGACTCTAGCACTAGTATTTTTAAAAGCTGCCAAGGAGATTTTATTCTGCTACCAGAGTTGAAACTACTGTTCTAATGTATGGCATTTATGGTGAGAGGTGATTCGTCAATAGTACCTTTGTAGTCTGACAGTAGGATAAAAATTACAGTTTTTGTTGTTGTTTTTTGTTAATTTAAAGTTGCCCTACCTACTTCATTCTTACTTATTTATCTGCAGTTAGGTTTCAACAAAACAGCCAGAATGACTGTTTTAAGATAAGTTAGTTCATGTCACTTCTCTAACTCAGAACAGTTCAAAGGCTTCCTACCAGTCAAAATCTGAATACACGGCAGCAAGAAGTTGTGATCTGTGATCTACCTAGGATCACATCTCCTACCGCCCATGTGTACCTCACATCACTCTCTGCCCACTGCACTTCCAGCTGTGATGGTGCCTCTGCCACGGAAACCATTCCCCAGATTTTCACAGGCTAGCTTCCTCACTTGTCTCTCCAGTGCTCAAAAGTCATCTCTGTGCAGAGACATTTCCTGTCTAAACCAGCCACCTCCTCTCCCTGATTACTCTGCAACCACTTACCCCCATTCACTATACTTAACGGTACATACAACGATACCCTTTTCCAACTAGGAGGCAGCAAACTTTTTCTACAATGGGCAAGAGAGTAAATATGTTAGGTTTTGTGTGTCTTACAGTCTCTGTCACAACCACTCAATTCTGCTCTTATAGTAAAAAGGCGGCCATACACAACATGTAAACAAGTGACCATGACTGTATTCCAATAAAACTTTATGCAAAGAAAAAGCAGGGGGTCAGATTTGCCCTACTGGCAGTAGTCTGATGACCTCTGCTGAATAAGTGAAGTTCTGCCACATACTTGGGTTTAGGTACTACATTTTCTGTTACCGATACAACCCTTTCTATCTGAAAAAAATCCAATAACGCACCCAAGGATAATTTAGCAAACTTTTTTTTAATGTTTATTTATTTTTGACAGAGAGAGACAGAGCATGAGCGGGGGAGGGGCAGAGAGAGAGAGACGGGGGGCACAGAATCTGAAGCAGGCTCCAGGCTCTGAGCTGTCAGCACGGAGCCCAACGTGGGGCTCGAACTCACAGACCGCGAGATCATGACCTGAGCCAAATCAGACGCTCAACCTACTGAGCCACCCAGGCGCCCCTAAATTAGCAAACTTTAAATGTAATTAGTATTTGCACCAATATTGGTATTCTTTAAAATTCTAATAGGAACATATACCTTGTATGTTTTTCTTTTTTTTTTTTTTAATTTTTTTAATGTTTATTTATTTTTGAAGGAGAGAGAGAGAGACAGAGCATGAGTGGGGAACAGGCAGAGAGAGAGAGACAGAGACACAGAACCTGAAGCAGGCTCCAGGCTCTGAGCTATTAGCACAGAGCCTGATGTGGTGCTTGAACTCACAAGCCATGAGATCATGACCTGAGCCGAAGTCAGACGCTTAACCGACTGAGCCACCCGGGCGCCCCACCTTGTATGTTCTTTTTTAAGGCTTATTTATTTTGAGAGAGTGTGTGTGAGAGAGAGAGGGAGAAAATCCCAAGCAGGCTGCATGCTCAGCGTGGAGCCCAATGCAGAGATAGATCTCACGAACCGCGCGATCATGACCTGAGCTAAAATCAAGAGCCGATGCTCAATCCACTGAACCACCCAGGTGCCCGTGTTCTTTTCTGTATTTTTTTCTGACTCAAAAATCCCTTGAAAGATAAAATCCAAACTAAAACCCAACTTCTGGTAGCAGATCTGACATCAAAAGCCCACAACTACTTGTTTGTGATTTCCCAGAAAGAAGCATTAAACCATCTTCTGAGTACCACTAATCAGTTGAAGCACACTTGGTGCCTCTGTCTTTCTGGGACCTATTTAGTACAGGAAAGAATGCCTTTCCCTTCCTAATTCATTTGTGATGAAGAAGCCTATGATAGCTCTAGAAACAATCACCTGGTAGAAATGATTTCTTTTCTGTACTAACAGCTTTTTGAACTCACTCTAAGAATATCCTTCCCAGCAGGAGAATGAAACGACGAGTTCAGTGTTCCTGGAAGTGTATTCCAGCGAACACTGGATCTGTGGGATGATCACAGGTATTAGGACGGACAAAGTCTTTGGTCTAATAAATTTGGGAGACACTAGTTTCTTTACTACAGGATTTTCAGAATATCCTAGATAAAAGTATCAGTGGTTTCTTTTATCCGTTATGAATTTTCAAGAAAACTTATAAATACTCTAGCTGGAGCGAGAGTACGCACAGGCATCTTATTCTGTTTTTATCATAGAAACCTATTTTCCTTACAGTGTATCTTGCAGAAACAGGGCTCGATGGAAACGATCTTGAGGAAAACGATTGAATTCTATGCCCATTAAAAGTTATTTAATGATCTCTGGTGGTTTCTCTTGGTACTACTGAATTTCACAAATACTACTGATACAAACTGCTTTGTTTATTGTTATTATTTGAAAACATGTTAGTAAGTACGTATAAAGAGAGATGTAAAGTAGTTTTCCTATAAAAATCTCAACATTCTTGTCTCAGCTCTTGTTGATTAAATACATACATCGATGTCATGTTTATAAAGAGTGAGATTGCTTTTACATATTGAAAACTTCAGTAGAAAGTTAAAGGAGTCCTGCTTTTTTTTTTTTTTTCTGAAATGAAACATCCAGTGCCTTTTCCATGTAATATAGGAATACTTCAAAGTAAGCCATGGTAGTGAGTCCTAAGGATAAAAGCTCAGTAAGAGAAGAGTGTCTGGAGGACTTTAGGTGACAAAGTACATCCAAGGAATGCTGCCACTAGTAGGAAGGAAGTCGGTTTAAAAAGACAAGTGAGAACTATTTCTCTTCAGCAGTAATTTCCTTTTTGCCTTACGACGTAGCATTTTGTGTCGAACTATTTTTACTCTCTATTTACTATCTATAATATATGCTTGTAAGGACACTGCTTTGTTCCTACCTCCTCAGAAAGTGAATTCTAATTATGATTTGTGATATTAACAAACAGTCCAAACTTAAAATCTGTCCTGGGATAATTCTACCAAATTACCATTATGAAAAATTTCATTCATCTTCTGTATGTTCAAAGCCACCAAATGGACAAATATGCAGGATTTGGAAGCCAGAAGAAACAGGATACTCTGTATACATTTCCTTCATCCCCATTTTGTCCTATTGCCCAGTTTGAGTTGAAACTAAAAGAGAAGATGAGGTTAATTCCAGGAGCACAAAGACTAGCTTTGCTTTCCCCTTAACATTTATTATCTACAGTTCTTTTAGTATTTAAACAAACAAACAAACAAACAAAAAAAGAGCTAAAAGAAAAAACTATAGAAACAACTATAACAAAAAACTCTAGAGAAATAATACATAAAAATTTTATAAATCTAATGTCTTGAATTTGTCTGCAACACACATTGGTCCTCCGTCGTTTGTTAAATTATGCTGAACTGACATAAAATCACCCCCATGGCCATTGGAAATTTCAAGGGCAGCTGAAATTCTAAGCTAATTAGTGCTTTATCAAAGTGTCCAAACAAATTTTAATTTCAAAAAATATTAATAATAACCAAGAATTAATATTAAGGATTCTAGGGGCTATTTGATTAGAAAAACACAGGCAAAAAGAGCTCAGAGAAGATGTAATACTTCTCCTAGCCTTTCTATGATAATGAACATTATGAATATCCAAAAGGCAGCTGTTGTTTTGCATTTCTGTAACATGTCTTTGCTAATAAATGGTTCTGATCCTTAAACTAATGTCAAATGTTTGGCATTTCTCTCCATCCCTTTTACTCAGGATTTACTGTTCTCCTTTAAGGCGCAAGCTTGGCCAGCAATATCCCGCAGCTATCCAGAATCTGCAAAGCATTATATTAGTCAAGGTAATGATATAAACACACCAATATATTTTTTAAGCTTTCGTGTAGATCCATAATGCAGAAAATTTTCCTAAAAAGCAAAGCAAAAATATCTCAGAATCATAAATTCAAAGGATAGGTTTAGAATTCCCAATCTCAAGTAGATCAAATCAAACGAGTGACTGGGGACGAAGAGAAGTTTGCATGATTGATATGGCAGTTTTAGGTGTATTCTACACTTCCAAAGTAATGAAAAAAATTACTATAGGTTAAAAACTTTAAAGCGTTATTTTTGAAGAACAAAATAATACTGACTTTTTCTTCTCACAAATTTGTCTCGATCCAATTATTTTTATTATAAAATAGTATTCCACTACACCACTGCACTCTTTTAAAATTACAACAATACAAGCAAGTATCATTTGTGTTAAAAGAGATTTAGGGTAGTTGTCTGCAGTATTTAGTGACAGTTATGGTTTATGGAAATTTTCAATGTAATTTGAAAAACACCCATTTTGGGGCACCTGAGTGGCTCAGTCAGTTAAGCATCTAACTCTTGATTTTGGCTCAGGTCATGATCTCATGGTTCACGAGTTCAAGCCCTGCATCGGGCTCTGTGCTGAAAGCATGGAGCCTCCTTGAGATTCTCTCTCTCCCTCCCTCCCTCTCTCTCTCTCTCTCTCTCTCTCTCTCTCTCTGTCTCTGTCTTTCTGCTCCTCCCCGGCTGTGCTCTTTCTCAAAATAAACTAACACCAAAAAAAAATAAAAACACTCATGTCAGTGGTTAAGTTTTTGCTTTCTCTAATTACATTTTTATTGATTTCTACACTTCCATTTTCTTCATTTCTCTACATGGAGGATCTATAAAATCCAGTCCCATTTTCTTCATTGATGTGGCATTAATAAAACAATAGTCATAATACTCCTATATGATTCTAGCCTTTTCCCTGATTTCTACTCCAAGAAGTACACCATGGTATCTGACTAACACAGTGCACGGACTACATATGTATTCATTGCTGAGTCATCTGTTCTTTTAGGTCTTACTGTTGACCTTTTGAGTGTTGAGTGTGAGGCCATTTTTTTCTGTACTTGCTGTGAATATTACCTTTTTGATTTTAAGATTTTATTTATTTATTTTTTATTTATTTATTTGAGAAAGAGACTGAGAGGCAGAGGGAGAGAGGGATAATATTAAGCAGGCACCACGCTTAGCACAGAGCCTGACATGGGGCTTGATCCTGCAACCCTGGGAATATGACCGGAAATCAAGAGGACGCTCAACTGACTGAGCCACCCAGTGCCCCAAAGATTTTATTTTTAAGTAATCTCTACACCCAACATGGGGTCAAGCTTACAACCCTCAGATGAAGAGTTGGATGCTCTTCTGAATGAGCCAGCCATGTGCCCTTACCCTTTTGAATTTTAAGTTTTATTACAACTTCCCTAAAAGTGAATATCCTTGTATTTAGTCATATTTGTCACAATCTTGAAATTTTCGTTTACACATTTTGGAAAATTCTTGACCATATTCTCTTCAACTATTGTTTCTGTCCTTTTTTTCTATCAACTCACCTCTGGAAATCCAATTACATGTTGCTAGTTATTTTCTCCATGTCAGCATCACATTAAAAAATTCCATTGTTTTATCTGTGCATTAGTTTGGCTACTACTGACTTTCCAGGTCACAAAGTGTTTCTTCTGCTGGCTAAATCTTTTGGAAAACTTATCTGTTAAAATCTTAATTCCAGCCATGTAGGTTTTATACCTAGAATTTCCATTTGATTCTTTTAAATAGATGTCTCTGGTGAATTTTATGGATAAATCTGTTAAAATCTTCTATTTTATTGTTTATTATCTTCAATATTCTAACCAGTTTTTTTAAAGTTCAGGACTGATAACTTTAATATCTAGATCACTTGTGGCTCTATTTCTGTTATTTTCTTGTTTCTTTCCTCCTGTTTCTCAGTATGCCTGGGTATATATACACTTTTTTTTAAATGGACTGAAGACTTTGTTGTTTTATGGTAATCTCTTGTTAATTTCATTTGAAGTTTCTGGCAAAATTAATTGTGTAAAAAGACAGATATGAATTGTATTATGTCTTTGTAGGCATGTCCCATAAAATAACCCTTGTACAGTTCATTCAGCATGTGCGTACATCATAAGACTTTAGGAAAAGGTATTAGAAGCCTGTCAGATACAATATGTTTTCTGCTGTTTCTCTAGATATTAACAACTCTAGTTTTTCAAACCATTATATAGCATCCAGAAGTTAATTTTTATCTTTCAT
The DNA here is from genome assembly GCF_018350195.1 of Panthera tigris. Classification (NCBI taxonomy): domain Eukaryota; kingdom Metazoa; phylum Chordata; class Mammalia; order Carnivora; family Felidae; genus Panthera; species Panthera tigris. The sequence continues at coordinate 25,024,804 of NC_056663.1, read as the reverse complement.
AGTAATTTTAGATAGGAGACGGATATATCAAATCGACGTTTCAAAAGAACATATATATACTGCATCCTAAAATGTAGCAAAAAGGGAGACTTAAAACATAAATATATTATATCTTTAGGAAATATTTACCAGAAAATCTGAACCTAAGGAAGACAAAAGCAAAATGTGAAAAATATATAAAAATACAATTAGAAAAGAAAATTATTTGCTTGACATTTTCTAAGATAATATTCAAGTAATTGGCAATGCTTCGATACCTTTTTTTTTTTGAAAGACAGAGAGAGACAGAGCACAAATGGGGGAGGGGCAGAGATAAGGAGGCACAGAATCCAAAGCAGGCTCCAGGCTCTGAGCTGTCAGCACAGAGCCCGATGGGGGGTTCGAACCCACAAACCGGGACATCATGACCTGAGCTGAAGTCAGACGCTTAACCGACTAAGCCACCCAGGAGCCCCAATGCTTCAATACCTGTATTCTGTATTGGCTTTTACAGAGATTCAGTTGAGGCAACATCATTAAAAGTGTGTGTGAGGGTGTGTGTGCAAAAACTATAGTATTTAAACTAAATGTAAGTAGTAAAAGCCTGTCTCGAAGATGGCCTTGAGTTACACTTAGTTTAAACATGGAGGTTGGAAAATATATGACTTTGTACATGAATGTCCTAATCCTCTCATGCTGTTGTGGAATTTATAAACTGAGTGATTTTAATTTGGGGACTGTTGGGGGAGATAGGGAAGGAGGCAGAGGGAGAGAGAAAGAGACAGTTGTTTATCGGCTTCATGGTGTGATCTTATTGCAAGCTCTTGGGGTCTTTCCACTTCCGTCCAAATCAGTAGGCAGTTGGCCCCAGACTGTTCTATTCATTACATCTCGAACCAGGAAAAGAAAACAGAATTGTTCTGGAGGAGAGGAGGGAAGGTACATCAGCGATGTGAAGCTCTAGGCACTAACGAACACAAGACTGTGCTTCAGAGATAAAAGTACAAATACACAGTCCGTATCTTCACAGAACTCGTCAACCAGAGAATGGAACAATAGCCGCAGAGCTTGTAGCAGCTGACTCTCCTCCCTGAACAGAGGCACAAGTAGGGAACACCAATTATTATATCACCTAAAACAACCCAGAAGAGTAGAACATCTGGTTAATTCCACAAAAACCACTTAATGAGTAGGGACAGGATTAGTATCTATGACATGCCAGTGACTACAGACTTAACCAGACATTATTGTTGGGAGGCCTCTTTTTTGAGTGATATCATCCTACTCTGAGGTGCAACAGCTGAAAACAGAAAACAAAACAAAAATAACCCAGACATCACTCTTTTTCTAGATTAAAAACCTGAGGAATCTGCATACTCAGCACCCAAGAGTTTTCCAAGGAGCCAGACTTAATTCAGCATACCAATGTGCTACTGAGAAGTACAAACAAATGCACATTTCAAACCCTTGTCCCATATTTAGCATACTTCATCTCTAAGGAAGATTTAGAGAATCCTAAGAAAAAAGCTGGGGAATGGTAAGTCATTATGGAACGGGATGGTTATTGATTGAAATAGTGATCAACCCAGTGCTAAAATCACTGTGGGAAAAGATTTGGTAGTGTATCAATTACAAAACAGAAAAGTCACACCAAAACAAAAAACTTTTGATGTGTCTTCTAAAAATTTAAGAAAAAGAAGACTCTAATGGCTGATGAGCCCTAAAATAGTTTTATGACATTTAGTGAAAGAATGGTAAAATTCCCTCTGGAAAGAATAAAAAATAACACGGACAAGTCTTCCATAACTGGCAACAAAGAAACATGGAAAATGATGGCCGAAAATCATATTTACCCTCAATACCAATGAAATCTCTATCTTATTCAGCTTATTGTCAATGTACCACTTAAGCAACAATCCTCAGGGCTGTAAAATATACGATATAATGTATTTCAGCAAGTCTGTAACAGAATTTAATATCATGCATAATATACTGCTTTGGGGCATTTAAATATGTCTATTTGTTTTCTTTCTCTGATACTTTCAAATTGTTAGAAATGAAAAAATAACATTCTTTACTTTTTTTCATCTTCTGATTGCCACAAGCCCTTCCCAATGGGAAAAAAAACTGTTACTGGAAACCATGGCCTGGGCCTGTTCATTTAGTTATGACTAAGATTTAAGTCATCATACACTGGAGGCAGAAACCTCTGGCCCTACGTAAATTAAATGGAAAAAAAAAAAAACAGACAAAGATAAAAAAACAAAACAAAAAAAAAACAAAAAACAAAAAACAAAACAAAACAAAAAAACTAGGACTCAGGTCTCATGTCTCTTGCAACTTTAAAACACTCCCCCAAATTTTACTGTGTTCAGGGCTCAAGCCTTCACCTGCATTAACTAAGATGTATGCTTAGTCTTGACTTGCCAGCAATGTTTTCTCCAAATGTTGATTTTTGGAATCAGAATACAGTTAATTTTCCATGGAAATAAAATGATCACCCTGGAATTCTATTCATCTTCAGTACTGAGATTAAAAGTATTATCTTTTTACTAAACATTTTTTTTGTGCATTTGCTGTTAATATCATGTCATTCTTACATTTTCTTATAAGTATATGACTTATGATACCAACTGTTTTGAGACATCGAGTAATACTTATTTGGCATAAACTAGATTTGGTTCAGGTGAATGTGTGGTTGTGGAGAATTGGTTTGCGATACGTTTTCAAATATTCTGTCCTTATTGACCAGAGCTTCTGCTCTTTACTGCTTCTCAGTACTATTTCAGAAAAGAAAAATGTAAGTTGTTTATTAGATATTAGGGCTTTATTTCTTCTATATAATACACTTAGTGTAAAATCTTTTTCCTAGATTTTGTCAATTTTGGTTTATGCAGAGAAGAGGCTAAGAGTTAAAGTATAAAATCATATAAGAAAACTTTAATATTGGCTGCCATTTTGGAGTAGAAGATATTATAGTTTACTTGTCTTTTATTTCTATTTTTATGTTTTTTTTTTCCAGTGAGCGTAAATTGGTATTCCTGATTCTTTTAGAACACCTTGTAAATTAATACAATGTGAAAATGTCCTGTTTTATCGTTTCACATTTTTCAGAAAACATATGCACATTCCTTCAGTTTCTAAGAGATTTTAGAATGCTGTACATGTAAATCCTCCTAAACTTTGCCCCTAGTAAAGTGAAATACAGGTCCAGGATATTGACAGCATGGATAAGTAAATGTTAAAAAAGTTTTCACTGTGAAGAGCAGAATTATAAAGATAAAACTCATCTTGGAAACTACTTCTAATCAACTTGGTCAACATGAGTGATTACGGCTGGGCAGGCTTCTTACCAGGTGACTCACCCCCTCTGCAATTGCTCAGTCCATGGTAGGCCACTGTGGGTAACTACTTACACTCACATGGAAAAAAGTTGGTAATGAATCATGAAACCCTGGAATATAAGCATACTTTTAAGTAATATGCATGGGATTTCCCAGGGTTGAACAAATTGTTTCTTTCCTATATCTCCTAAAATGTTCTTTAGGAGTTCATCTACATCATCCTTAAAATTAATCCCACCCACCCTTTCTCCATAATGTTCGGTGCTTAATTTTTCCTTTTAATCTGAGAAACATTCTACCTTGGTTTAGAATGTTTTTGGCGCAGATGATATAGTTTCTAACATACTGCCACAAATGTACAACAGCAGACTTGACAACAAAGAAAACAACATTGTTTCTTGACTGTTTCCTGGGAGGTACAGGGGGTTTGGAGACATCTGTGGTCTCCTAGTATGGGCTCTTTCAGCGATTTTGTTTTGAGACCAGGATGGACACAGGCAACTGAGGCTGGTCTGCAAGCATTTCATGGATTACTGAGGAAGCCCATTTAATGAGCATCTTGTACCTTACAAGCCACAATCATTCCAGAGGTTAACCTTATGAAGCAATTAAGAAAAATCATCCCAGTATTGTGAAATGACATAGAATCAGAGATCACTGGCCTTAACAAAGACTCTTTTTATGTAGAAGGCTAAGTATACAGTTGGACTTGAGTAAATAATAGTCTTTGAAGATGTGGAGATTGGCACATAGCTCAACTCCAATGAAACTGATATAATAGAAAGAAATAGATGTAACCTTTGCCTCTGCAAGAACAAGGAAGAGCCATTTGGAATTCATGAGATGACACTTCCAGGGTCAAACAAGGGATCAGTGTCTCTTCCAAAGAGGAGATTGTGTTGGTATTTTGTTTCAGTTAATGCAGAAAATGCAAATTCCAAATTTTATCTACTATTTACTGGATATTGTATGCACACATAGGAGAGAATTCAGGAATCTGACACAGGAGATGGGAATCCTGTGTTGCTCCTTTGCATGTTAATGGCAAGTTGTGATGCGATATGAAGGAAAATAAAAATCTTGATCAAAAACACAATCGAGTATTATCTAACTGAAGAAAACTTTTCAACGTAGCAACAGATGTAACTTAGTAATACCAGATGACAGGTTTCTCCAACTCTACATTCATTGTGCAAGTCTCAATAATTACGTGTGCTATTGGGATTGTCAGTTTTTATTCCCCAAACCATATCATAATTCCCAACTCTTTTGATATCATTTTCTTACAAACTTAAAAACATATTTTTTAAAAAATCAAAGAGGAATACTACCAAAAGCATATTCAGATTAAGGGTAATGAAACTTAGAAGGCTTCATTTAAAAATAAATTAGAATTCAAAAAGAAAATTTATTTTTAACTGAAATTGTAAACTTTATTTTCTAAGCCTTTTTTTTTCTAATATATAGCTTAATGATGTTTGATTACTTTTTATTTTCAGACTAAAAAGTTTTCCTTAACAAGTCTTGCAAAATTAATGGCCAAGAACAAATTTTTCCAGATAAATGATCATCACAACAAAAAGATATACATATCTATGTCAGATTTTCTTAAGACTTATAAATGTGAGATAAAGGAAAGCAGAGATTAAATAAATTTGAAAAAACACGATGTATAAATTATCTTTTACCTCATTTAGGTCATATTAAATTCACTTTTGGTCATTTCTTAATCAGATTTTGCTGATATTAAGCCTGACTTGTTTTCAGTTGCATGCAGCATCCAATTTTGTTTGCGATGGCTTTAGAACTCTTATATAAAGGACGAAAGAAGACTACAGCAGTATTTTAAGAGTTATCTAATGAAAAAAAAGTTAAAGTGGATTTAGGATACAAAATGATTTTCTTTACACATACACCTTTATAAATACGTTAAACATTAAAAGTTAGTTTATTTTTGACAATTGTACCAGATTATAGTTATACCGACACCTACCCATAATTTGACTAACCCCAGTAGTTACATCTGTTCTGAAAATTGAACATCACCCAGAGTAAAAGTGTCACTCAACTCATGTTATTCTGTGTATGGCTACAGGAGATACTGAAACATTTTTTATTTGATATTAAAATATACAGATATCCTTATATTAAATTGACAGTGTATGGCTACAGTTTTTACTTTTCAACCATTTGCTGAAGTATTAAATACAAATAACTACCATATAGTCATCAGAAGAAAACAAAGTGGCTAAATTATTCTTGTGTTCTCCAAATTGGGCTGCTTCCGTATAAACTATAGTGATCCCAAATGATGTTAGAATTAAAGTATGCTTGCCCTGGTACCCTGCATTTAGCAACAGTGAGAGACCTGAGTACACTGACTTTGCTGTACGTTTGATCCATGCAAACCATGCTGATCTCACCTGACTGACTCTTGAGTCTCAAGGTTAGTCTAAGCCCACAATCATACATACTTGGTGGTTCTGGTGGGTTACCTCACTGGGATATTCTGACGTCAAGATCGTCTATCACAGCTGTATTTGCTCAGCTAACTCCACAGCTGAGCTGACTGCATCTTCCAAATGAGAATGGCTATGATAAGAGTAGTAATAATGAAATGACAATATTGGCTTATAGTTTCTTACTTTTATTCCTTTCAGAATGGATTCACAGTCATTACCTTTCTTGTCCTTCATAACTTATACGGCAATTTAATCCTTACTTTAACAGAAGAACTGAGAAATAGGTAAGTGACTAGCCCAAATCACAGTAAATGTCTTCAGTATTTCCACCAGAATTGATTCTGATGAAATATTTTTAAAATATATAATTATTTGTAAAAATAAAAAAATGAAATATGATTACATATATGTAAAAAATAACCAAAGCATTCATTTAATCAAAAATTAATATATGTATTAAAAGATATATAATGTATATGTATACAATAAAATACATATATTCCCGTTCCTGTTTGTTATAACTATGAAAATAGAGAAATTCCTTATACACTTATTAATAAAATAGATGGCCCAGGGTGTTTTTTCCTTTTTTTTCAGAGAGGAATGTTTACTGTGTCTAAACTAAACCACCAATTCATTTGTCTGGTTTATGAAAGCGTATCTCATTGGAAATCTCATGACTATCCTCAAAAGAATTTACAGAGATGCCACTAGCCTGGCTAGGTTTTCTTTTTATTCAACTTCCTATAATTTGCAACTCAATAGTACTTCATTACCATTGTAGAAATGCTATTATTTTATAGTTATATGTAAGTACAAAGACGACTTCCTTATCTGCTAAAATAATTATTAGAATATCTGCTAAAATATGTATTAGTATATAAAAGATAATTTATTTCTGCTAATTGTTTAAGCAAATAAATACATTCTGAAGTTGTAAAATATGACTGCCTTCATTTTTTTTTCTTCATGTTCCTTCAGCTGACAACCAAAAATTGGGAACGCACTGCCAAACCTTTCTCAGATTGTTAAATCATTTTATTATGTGTGCCAAGGTTTAAAATCCTCCTCATCGTTAAATGATAAAATTAAAATGTTTTAATTGCCATTATGCCAGTGTTCCTTGAATATGGCATCTAAAAATTAGAGCGTGGTGAAAAAGGCAGAATTATTTTTTGGACTACGTGCAGTTTGGCTTGTTCATGTAGTTACAAAAAACAAATGTTTGTCCAACAAAATGCTAAGAATCATATCTCCTGGGAAACTTATACAAGGTCATAGTTTCGTGAGCATTAAAAAAAAATTATCTTGTAAAAGCAAACTAGCATGTAACGTGAGAAAGTAAAGAAGTGGTTGGGGGGAAAATTTGATTCTGTTGTTTGCAACATCTATTAAGAAAAAATAAATAAATTACCATCCTCTTAAAATACCACATTTCATATGCAAATACATTCAAAGAGTAATGATCGAATTCCAGCAATCTTACAGAGAAGGCAGGAGTCAGACTTGGAACAAAACTGCTGAGGGGCACGTATTGAAAACGGGGGTGTGAAAGTGCGTAATATTTGTATAATGTGCAGTATTGGGACACTTAGCTGAGGGCACATAGGTGGCGAAACTCATGAAGGATAGACAACTGTGACTTCTACCAACTCTCGGGCCCTGTTGATTTCATTCACTACTGAGTCCCCATGTGCCAAGTGCCTGACACATAAAAGACTCTCAACAATTACTTGTTGAATGACTGATTGAGTAAACAGTAAACAATCTAGTGAGACAAAGGTATAAGAATTGATTTGATATCAGAATTTATAGACAGTCCATCACAGATTAGGCAAAATGACTCCTGTGTTTATAAATCCAACAAAATGACTCCTTTGTTAATAATACCAAGTTTTACAAACAAATATCACAAGCATGAAAACATTTGCCTTTGGCGAAGGAAAGGGGAGGAGATGGAATGCTGTATAAACAGAATCATTTGTGTTCAGATATCCACACTGCACACTAATTGCCCACACAGAAATATACTTGACTGGCATATTAAAATGTGAGTATCATGTTACTCTTCTCTTCAAAACATTCCAAAGGCTCACATGACATTCAGGGTAACAGCCATGGGTCCCAAAGATCCTCAATTCTTGGAGCTTATCGCCTGCAGGCAGGCTTCATCTACCCCACACTGCTCCAGCCACACCTGTCCCCTCCCTCAGCTCCTGTGTCAAGTCCTTCCGACTATCCTATCCGTGCCCATGGACTCTGCATTTCCCACATCCACACCCACACCCACACCAGCAAGGCTGGCTCACTCTCTCGTGTCCTTTAGATCTTTACTCTGTCACCTTCTCCATGGGACACTCTTTGGCAACCCTGTCTTAGATTGCATTTCCTGTATTTTTCCTGCCTTGTTTTCATGTATCACTATATACTTTCCTACATATTCTATTTATATATTGTTTATATTATCTGTCTCCCTCTCTACAATGTAAGCTTCATGAGGGTAGGAGTTTTTGTCTGTTTTGCAGTTGGTTAGTCTATTGTTTGTATCTTAAACCGAATACTGTTTGGAACACAACTATGTCGACTTAATGAATGAACAATGAGTTCGTTAACCAAATTTTTAAAAATTGGAGGGGCTTTCTGGTTGAATTTTATTTCCAGTTTTCTAAAAGATGCTAATTGATTGAAATGATAAATATTAAATGAAATAGCAATTATTAAAAAGAAAAAAAAAAAAAAAAAAGCTTTGTGTCCAAAAAAGGAAAAGCATCACTTCTCTTCCAGGTGTCATGCAACAGAGTTTTTGGTAACAGAAAAATTTTAGGTTAAGGGTTCTTAATCTGGAGTTCATGGGTCCCTAACAATTTCAGATGGGGTCTCTGAGCCTGTTTTTTTGTGTTATGCTCAGTACTTATTTTACTGGTAAGATGGACTCTCGTCTCCTTCACATACTCAAAGACAATGTTTACAAAGGTATAGTCTCTTTACCACCTATGTTGGTATAACCAGGGTGGGAGGGGGTGCTTACAAAAATTGTATATTCCTGGGCCTGTCTCCAGACATAATGAAACCAGAATCTCTGGATGACTGACCCAAGACATTATGTTTTGAAATGAGTTTTCCAGTTGATTTTCATCAAAATTTTATTTCAGAATTCACTGCCTCCAGTAGGCGTGATCCCCAAAATGTGATAACCATTTCACACTGCTGTTTCTAAGATTACATAGTGTCGAGGTATACAAAGGTAGATAGCTATTCTCCTTGTTTCCCTCGCAAGGGGACTGATGTTCGGGGAGGAGGGATTTGACGTAGGTTAAATCCAAGGTTTTTGCATTCCCTGTTTCCTTTCTGAAGATGAGCTACTTCCATAAAGAATTCAAAAGGGTCTTCCTAATATTGTAGCCACAGCATTTCCAGTAGCACTCAAGAAGACATTTACTGAACTTTTCAATGTTATCAACTAAATATATAGAGCAATGTAGATAAAAAAAAAAAACCCAGGCAAAATGAAATTTTAGAAGCACCGCATGATACTTCTACACAGTTTATAAACATCGGGGCCTCTTCGTCTCCAGCTGGCCATCTTCATGGCCAGCGTCTCACAGCAGTGCTTGCAGGCCAACAGTTTCACCTGTACAAGTTTTCAGCCTTGCCTACACTGCCCTTGAAAGCAGGATGTATGTGCTTACATCTCTTTCATATGGGACTTGACAGGTGGTAGATCCCTCAAAAAATAAGATGGTCTCTGTGGCCCCTCAGGTTAGAAAGCAGGGATCAGCTCCAGAGTTTTCACTAATGTCGATTGAGCGCCTACTACAGTATGTTCTAGGTACTTGCACAGACTGCGGAAAATCAGTTTGAGACAACTTCATTAAATCTGCAGTGTTACTAATAGGTTCAAATGGCCGCACTGCTCACTTCATTCTGTAGTTGCCATCATTGAAAACATTGTCCATTTTTAGAACACAACCTTAATTGTGGCTTAGATGAACTATATTAAACTCAAAAATTGCATTTAAAACCTTTGTTCTTGATACATTTCTATTTCTGTGCATGATGCTTTGGTTGCACTGAGCATTTTTCAGTGTAGCTCCCTTCTTCAGAGTATTGTGAACTCCTTATCTAAATCCAGCACTATGCCCCACTCACATTGCTTGATAAATGTTTACTGAGTAAAAGAATAAAAACAAAATTATTTTAAAAGCCACCATTTCTATGTCCATTTTGTTGGATTATTTAGAATACGCGCCAGTCAAACAAATAGGATTATATATTAATAAAAATGCTCCTGTCACATTATATTATTATAATAATGACTCGGAGGTTCTTAGATGTTAAATCAGGAGGGATGAAGCCACAGGTAGGAGTATATTACAAACGATACAAAACGAAGTAGAAAATTATTTTATAAAATATATCAGTCATGAGAGAAAAGAGAGAGTAGTATAATATTAATTTATTCTTAAGAGAGCAAGGCAAGTGTAATTACTGTAATTAAAGAATTTTGGTACTATAGGAAATTCTAAGGATACTAAGAGGAATAAAATATGAGCAGTCTTCCAGAGGGAATGGATGGATAAACAAATAATGCTAAGTGAGACTGACAGTAAAAACAAAGTTCACACAAACCCTCATTGGGAGCCTGGTGGTTTTAGCCACACTCACCCCTTCTCCCCCACCAAGAAGTAATTCAACCTTTACTCTTTGCCTCTGTGTTATGGTATAGCGTGAAAATAGTTGAAAAGAGAAACTATTCATCCTTTATCCAAATTATCATCACTTATCATCTTCTCCAAAACACTTTATTAAAGTATAGAATAGGCTCAAAGAGAACCAATACAAACCACAAGGTTGAACAATAAAGTAACGGCTGTATAAAAACTGTGACCCACAGTGCAAGTCTCTAGGTGACCAGCTGACACTAGAAGAGTCCTCCAATGTTGGCAGACAAACAAAGCAGGATGATTTCAGGGACCACAGAACACAGAGTTTAAGTCATATATGGGTATACAAACAATCAAATGTCATCAAAGTTAAGAGTTTCAATGCTGGCCAAAATTTAAGCATTAGAAGTCTATTACCATTAGGTGTGGTGTGCAACCGCGGTGGAGAAATTTTGGCAAGATTCGTAATTTTAGAGTTGGAGGGAGCCTTAACGATCATCCAGTCTCACTCCCTTGCATTATAGATAAGGGGTGTATCTATATGAAAGATAAATTGAGTTTCCCAGGGTCAAACTGGGCAAAAATTAAAACACAGAACTCCTACTTCCCAGCCCACTGTGATTTCTCCCAGTTGAAGTTTTTATTTTTTAGAGCCTTGATAAGATACAGTCAATAAAATGTTCTAACATGGGGGAGCCTGCTAAAGAATTCCCTTGTTATCTGAAATGCTAAGTTGACATTTGAGAAAACTCCAAAGTAGTAATTTGTTCCCTGTTACACAGAGTTCACTCTGTACAATGTATGAAAACAGTGATCTGATATTAAGTCACTACTACAATTTTGAAATCACAGATGTTGCTGACACTTCATATGTCAGTAGTTCAACATACTTCGAATGACCTTCTCAAACAGGGGCTAAATCTTTAATTACCTCTTCGCCCTCAAACCAAGTTTGGTGACATTTCTACCATTATCCTACCTCTGGCATGTGTAATGAATACAAAAAAACCAAACCCACGGTTTTTCTTCACCTTGGAAAAAAAGGTGTGCTTATTACTGTTGGTAAAAATCCTCAAAAAGCGTATTTATTATTCATTTGGCATCCAATTTTGTAAAACAGCGTATTAAACACAAAGCCTTATATAAAAGTAGACAGTCTTCTTTTGAAGAATAAAATTCAACTAACACACTAATCAGCTAAAAATGTGAGCCTTCAATGAAGTTCCATTACCACAGATCAATCTATTTCTTGTGTCCAGCTAATGAATAAAAATTCTTTCCTAATAGAATATGAATTTAAACAGCCAGCAAACTATAGCTTGATTTTCTAAATGCAGCACTTCTAAGAGTTCTCTAAAAAAGCAGTTCTCTTTAAAGTTCCCCTTTTTCTTGCTTTATCTCTGGAGAATTTGTAAGTTGTGTGGAGCTCTATGTTTTTCATCTTTCTCTCTTTCCCTCCCCGTCTTTCATTCTCTGTCTCTTTTCTGTCTTCCTCTGGGACAGGAAGTTGAGGGTGTTGACCTCATCTGGATCCTTCCCAATGTCAGACGGTGGTCTTTCAAAAAGGGTTCCTAGTTGTGGATTTCTTCCCGATTTTATTTTTTAGATAACTGTGTCAATAAATGAGCTCTAAATGTTTTTCCCCCCTTCCCTCCTCATAGCTCTAAAATGACTCAAGTGACTCCTTTGAGGCTAATTACTGGGCAGCCTCTTAGAGAAGTAAGTATTATCTCTTTGTTCATTGAAAGTGCGCTGTGCTTTCCTGATGGGGGCAGGGGCGTTGGGCTGGGAGTGCAAGCAACAAAATGTCCTGTCCACAGTGCCCTCGGCTCACAGGCATCGGAGTGCGGGCTGCTGATACCCTGGACCTACTTCTCCTGCACAGCAAAGTTAATGCAGTGTTGCTATTATGATTTCCTATTCCTATCCGGTCTAAATAGTAACCCCTTTGATTTCTAGAAAAGGGAAATATTACATAAAAACTGCTTCCTGTGAATAAGCATACTAAAACTGGAATGCCACACAATATACTCTATAAAAAGATTTTTGTGCCCAATTCTTTTTATAAGTTTATGAGGAGGAGGATGGCCTGGGGAACACCCTCCCCAGTCACCCAGTATTGCTCTGTGTACATGTGCCTGGAATGCCATCCTGATTCCGGTCTGCCTGTTCCGGAGCCTACCCATGCTTCAAGCGAACGGAAATTATTCACGCTGGCCCCTCTGAAACTTGCCCAGCTGATTCTGCTCACTGCCATAGATTAGCGTCTAGGATTGTGCTTGGAGTTTATTGAGTATTCAATAAAGAACTGATGAACATGTACAGAAATGAATGCCAGCAGCCAGGGAGGCGGCCTCACCCTGATATATACTGTTTGTGACTCTTGTAGGTTTTCAAAATATGCTATCTTGTACTCATTTATATCTGAAAAGGACTGGCCTCATTATCTCACAGTATTTAAAGGGCTGTGCTTCTTCTCTTCATAGTAGCTTTTTAATCTCCCACAGCCCCTTGTGAAGTGCCTTCCTTGTTCATAAAAGCTCAGCAAATATTGGTTGTCTAATTAAAAGACTTCCATAACCATTTTGCTCAAAGTCACCGTAAATCTTCTGTGCATCTATTCAGTCAGTCATCATGACGCAGTTATTTGGATCTGATTATGCACTGGAGTTGCAAAGGCAAATAAAAAGTCTCTACCTTGGAAGATCTATCAGGGAATGGACAAAACAAATAAACATTTGCAGTTCAAGATAATGACTGCGACTCTAAAGGTATGAGAGCACAGCCTTGGGATGACTAGGATTCTGAGAAAGGACCAAAGAACGCATAGGGACATACGTGGGGAGATGATGGTATGGACTGAAATAAAGGAACACAGCGAGACTTTCCTCCCGTGTTTCCCGATAGCACACTTCTGCTATTTGAAAGATAAAAGGGATTACCACATATGAGTAGGTGTCTGCCGCTAAGGCCAGGAATATTTAGGAATCACAATGTAAACAACAAACACTAGTACTATGAGCACTGATTCTGAAGACAGATTCCATTCGTTTCTTCTGTGGAAAAGGTTGTTCAAGTTTCACACTGTGAGTGGAAAACAGGGTCCTATGGATGTAAAAATGTGTAGACAGAATGTGATAATGACGGAAGCCATCTTGTCAGTGAAATAGCATCTCATACCAAGGTGCCTTGGGATGAATTCACCATTTCTTTATGTGAAAATTCAGCACATCAGTCCACAAGGAATTTCTCAGCACTTAAATACATGCACATTCATTTTCTTCCATGCCTTTAACAAACATTCACACCTTCAGCCTCTTCTTGCCCTTCCTCTCAACGCCTGCACTGTCCAGGGCATGTTCCTGCCTTCAGTGATAAACATTAAGTATTCCGTCACTACCCATCAGGCCACATTTTGGTGGAGCTTATCTTCCATAGTTTTAAATCATTACAAATTTAAAATATGGTAGCTGTTTGTCCCTTTCTCAAATACAAAATTATATTTATTACTGATTTCAAACTATGCATGGTCCTTTAAAGGAGGCATTTGTCCCAGCCTGTGCTCAGTCCCCCTGCAAAGTATTGTATTCAGTCTCCTTTTTCTACAAGTGAAGGAGTGTGTTCACCGACTTACCCAAGATCACAGAGCAAGTTGCTGGTTAAGCTGGCATGAGGCACATCTCTTCTCTCTGATTCCAACGTGCTTTCTGTCATGCCACTGTATCTTCTTTATTTATATATAAGTCAATCGACATGGTATGCAAAGGTGCTTCCCAAGTCACACTGTGCCACATCTCTACATGTCTAGCAGTAACAGTATCAGTGGGGCATTTGTCTCTGCTAACATCTAGCTCAATTACCTTGGAAGTAACGGAGAGAAAGCCCAGTTCTAGGAGCTTTTTTCTTTTGCCACCCTGCTCTGTATCTGTACTAACTACAAGGCAGAAAGCCACTTTATAGGGACAGATAGGGCAGAATGAGACTCGTATTGTTGTTGGGACTCTAGCCTTTTCCCAGGAAGCTACGTAACTACTTGCTGCAAAACCAATGGGTATATATGTTTTATCATTCAGCAGATGTATTTTCAACTTAGTCCATACAAATTCCATACAAATCTATTCAAGATAATTTTTATTAAAAATCTACCAATATTTTAGCTGCCATTTCATCCTGTAGTCTATAGTAACATACACCGTACACGCCAAAAATAATTAAAAAGTCCACATTCACCTGGGACCTTTTCTTTCATAACTTGGCTGGCACACTATCTTGAACAGGAAGAACACCTTTGCATTCTTGTTTTTGGTAACTTGTTCTTACTGCAGATGCGTCTGTTCTAATCTCAGTATTATCCCCTTTGGAAAGCAGAAGAAATGAACAGGGTTGTAATCAAAGTAACTCTACAAGGTGCCGGAGCTCACTCTACCCACAGTCTTTAGAGAAGAGTGCTCAACACGTTTTATTAGTTGCACTACTACTTCTAGGCTCCCATAACTCTATCATTTTATTGTTGGTCACTAGGATGCATGGGTACCATTAGTGCAAAGAATAAAAATAAATCAGAAGTACCTGGCCTTCCTCTTTGTCGTCGTAGACAACATACACCTGGCAATTTTGAATTGAAATATCTTGACTATCAAGGTAGCCTCTTATATATTAGGAAAACAAGCAAAGGGGTTTAGGAAATGCTTTTATCTGGTTGCCAGCATTCAAGGAACTTCACAAAAGACCGTTATCTAGCATGTCAACGGTGTGGGACTAAATATGTATCAGGTTGTCCACACTGTGGGAACAAGATCACTGGAATTTGGGCCTTGTGACTAAAATTTCATACTGTTAGTCGCAAAGAGAATATCTGCTTGGAGTGATTCTGACCTCTTTACTATAAAGTAACAGAGTAAGTATAGAAGGGGAATGTTTTACAAATATGACCTGATAAAATATAGATTGGTTTCTTCAGATCTATTCAAAGAATAAAAGATTGTAATCTGATACATATTCATACTACAGGGATGTTCACTATTTTGTTTTTCCCATTGATTTATTACAGATACTTGTTTATGAAAAAGCTGTAATTTTGTTTAGCTTCAGAGTAGGTCTGTTGAAACCAGTGAACTTGGTAGATTTCATGTAGATTAAAAAGCTTTTTGTGCTCAATTGTCTCCAAATTGGGACTGGTCATTTCTGGTCATGAGGAAGCAACATTGTTCTAATAGCTGTTTAGAGTTATTATTTTTGGCTTATTATTCTCTGATGAGGAAACAGAAACCTGACATTTTGCTGGATTCCCAGGACCTATGTCTTTAAAGACTAGGATTATCAACCTTCCCCAGAGAGTTGTCTGTTAGAGAAAGAGGGCCATCTGGGACTAGAGTTGCAGTGCTATTCATGGGGACATGAAAGAGCTTAGAAGGGCCAGAAGGAGAAAATGGCAGCTAACTCACTTCCTTTTTCTGCAGTTGTCCAAGGGATAAAATAAATGAAAGAGATAAACTAAAATAAAAGGAAGAGAAAAAAGATGAAATTTGAATACAGTGGAAAGTTTTTCCCCAGAGTCAATACTCAAGTTTAAGGCTATTAGGGGTAAAAATTGCAAGGTCATGGATGTGGGGTGAGGCCTTGGGCAATTAGTAGAGTTGATGCTGGAGGACGCCGAGAATAAAAGCTTCCTGAAGCCTGAGAGTCTTAGAAAGAGGGATCTTTGTCTTCTTATTTTAGAAGGGTAGATGTGTTGTGGCCAAGGGCACATGGTCAGATGTAATCTAGACTCACACAAAAGAAAAAGCAACACATGTAAACACAAGGCAACAGGAGACACTCTTTTTTTCTTCATAAAGTTGATGCATTCATGTGTCATATTTACCAAGTGTTACTTAGAATTGTGTCATAACCTTGGCCTTTGAGCAATTCCAATCTAATTAGGGAAAACAGGTCTCACACAAAATTAATTTAAAACACAGCAATAAAAATTTCTCTAAATCTTTATGGTGAAAGCATATCTGCATTTGTTACCACATTTAAGTATCATTATTTTATTATAATATCAAATGATGTTGATATGGAACATGTGCCCACGTGCAAAAGTTATGAAGCAACTATTACAGTGATTCTCCCGTAAATCCACCACCTCACCATGGAACTGGGGTATGATTTGAGCCCATTTATATACTCCTTCCTATCTCATCTTTGCCTTCCTCCACTCTTAAGTTTTTTTTATTTTGTTTTTTATTCCCTTGCTTTTAAAAAACAGGGGCTGGGGCACCTGGGTGGCCAACTCTTGATTTCAGCTCAGGTCACGATCTCACTGTGGTGGGTTCGAATACTATGTCGGGTGCATGCTGAGTGTGGAGCCTGCTTGGGATTCTCCTTCTCCTTTATTTCTGACCCATCCCTGCTTGCTCTCTCTCCCTCTCTCTCTCAAATATTTAAAAAAATAATAAAAAATTTAAAAATAGAGGCTTTAAACTGTGAATATATGTGTGTACTTAAATGAGATATTATTTAGTTCCTTTTGAGCTCTACAAACATATTGAACTCTATGCAGTTTTCTGAAATGTGCTTCTCTTACACCCATCACCATTGTATTACAAACAACTAGTGTAGTGGGTTGAAGTGCTTAATTTATTTTATATCTGTACAATATGCCATCGTGTTGATAATTCTACAACACATTCATCCATTTCTTCACAACTGCTTACTTGGATTATTTCTAGTTGTTTTGTTATTAGAGCATTAATGCAATGCATACTATTGTACACATTTCTTCAGGGGCAAGTTCAAGATTGTGTCCAAGGATATATACTTAGTAGTGAGAGTAATTTTAGATATGTGAATGTTTAAGATATAATGCCAAATTGTTTTCTAAAATCGTTGTATCAATTATATTGATCTCTGGATTGTATACAAGTTTCTATGGATCCTAATCAACTCTGACATTTGGTATGTTAGACTTTTCAATTAGTGCCAATCTGGAGGGTGTAGAATCATTGTGATTTTAATTGGCATTCCTCTGACTTGAAAGCACTTTTTAAAATGCTTCCTTTAGATTGTGTTTTGATGAATTTAGAATTTCCAAATTTTAACATATACAATGTACACATCTTATGTAATTAGTGTTTTGTGTTTATGAATTCCTCACTATTCGACTTCAAGGTTATAAACTTATCTGCTCATATTTTCACCGAAAATATTTCAAGTTCTCTTTTCATATTTAAATCATTAATCCTCCATCTAGAACTGTAGAGGAAGAGGAAGAGGAAGAGGAAGAGGAAGAGGAAGAGGAAGAGGAAGAGGAAGAGGAGAGGAGGATTTAATTTTATCCTTTTCCACACAGATAATCAATTTTCCAGGTATCCGCGCCCCTTCCCTCAAGGACACCCTCCCATACTATTGCAGGGTTGTTCTTGGCTTTCTCTCCTGTTTCATTAGCTAATTTGTCTATTCCTTCATAAGTCTCATATTATATGAATTCAATGTTTAAAAATGTTTGACATTTAAGCAGGCCAGTTCTCCCACCTTGCATGACTTCATTAATAATCTCTTGGCTATATTCTTCCGTCCATGGCTCTTCCAGAGATATTTTAGAATCCATTTGTCAAGTTCCTTGAAAAACAGAACTTTGATTTTAACTGTAGAGAATGTATGGACCAACTTTGGGAGCATTGGTATCTTTACAATACTGACTCTTTCTATTTTGTGAGTATAATATATCCCTGTACGTATTTAGATCCCCTTTAATATCTCTCAGGAAAGTTTTATAATCCAGCATATGGTATAATGCACAAAGTTACATCACATAAAGACTTCTCTGGAACCTAGTTCTTGTTGCTTTCATAAATGGTAAATTTTAAAATACACATTTTCTAAATATTTGTGGGTTTGTTAAACTATTTTTTTTAATTTTATTTTTAACATTTATTTATTTTTGAGACAGAGAGAGAGAGCATGAATAGGGAGGGTCAGAGAAAGAGGGAGACACAGAATCTGAAACAGGCTCCAGGCTCTGAGCTGTCAGCACAGAGCCCGACGTGGGGCTCGAACCCACAGACCGTGAGATCATGACCTGAGCCGAAGTCGGACGCTTAACCGACTGAGCCACCCAGGCGCCCCTTACTATTTTTAATAATTTGACTATTTTTGTCACATGTTCTTAGTAGAAAATCATATCATCTGCAAAAATTATGATTCTTAAGACTTTTATTGCCATTGCCTTCCCTGCATTTGGGAGAATTTCCAGCATAAAGTTGAAGACAGACCATGGTATTGTGTCCCCATTAAAGATCCTATTTCTTTTTCTTTTTTTAACAATTTTTTTCATGTTTATTTCGAGAGTGGGTGTGGGGGAAAGGGGCAGAGAGAGAGGGAGACACAGAATCCAAAGCAAGCTCCAGGCTCTGAGCTATCAGCACAGAGCCCAATGGGGGTTTTGAACTTGAGGGTGAGGGGATGGAGAGATTATGACCTGAGACAGAGTCAGAAGCTCAATGGACTGAGCCAGCCAGGTGCCCCAGAGATTCTATTTTTTGTAGGCTTTTCTTTTTAAAATAGGTATTACTTTTTTAGGTTAAAATAGTTCTAGCTTGTTCCTGCCTTCTCAATTAAAAAAAAAAAAAAAAAGGGGTGTTGGATTTTGCCAAATGTTCTTTTATGAATCTGTTAAGATGACCATACTTTTCCCCCTTTAACCCACAAATGATTATTTAAAATGACACATATAGATTTTTTAAATGTCAAACCACCCTTTCTATTCCTAGAATTAAACTAATTTGATTAAAGTGTTTTATCTGGTTTTATACTGCTGAATTGCTCAGGTTTTAGCATCTATGTTCATGAGTGACATTTATTCTTTTCTATTCTCTGCACAAGTTTATAAAGAGATTGAAATGAATTGTTTCTTGAAAGCTAAGTACAATTTGCTTATAAAACTGTTTTTTGTTTCCTTTGTAGGAGAATTTTAAAGGCTTTTTATTTTTAAAAGTGTTATAAGATTATTTTTTTCTTGGTTGATTTCAGTGAAAGTCTATAATTTTTAATCATTTGTCTATGCCATCTAATTTTTCAAGTTTATTGACTTAAAGTTGTGCATTATATTCCCTAATCTTTATCACTGATTATTCCACTATTTGTATTATTATTTGTTCCCTCTCTCTTGACTTGATAGAGGTCAGTATACTTATTTTTAGGCTTTCCACATAATCAATTTTTTTTGTCTCCTAATTTTATATTTGCTTTTATCCTTCATTTTTCTTTTCATCTTAAGTATCTCCTTTCTTGAGTTGGGTTTATATATCATTCTATTTCTTACTCCTTAAGACACCTGCTTCATAATCATTCACTTTTTCTTCTTTTATAATGGCATTTAATGTTTTTACATTTCCCTGTAAGTACCTCTTTTTCTTACAACCCATATGTTTAATCTTTTTTTTTTTTAATGTTTATTTATTTTTGAGACAGAAGGAGACAGAGCACAAGTGGGGGAGGGGCAGAGAGAGAGGGAGACACAGAATCTGAAACAGGCTCCAGGCTCTGAGCTGTCAGCATAGAGCCTGATGCGGGGCTCAAACCCATGAACCGTAAGATCATGACCTGAGCTGAAGTCAGCCGCTCAACTGACTGAGTCACCCAGGTACCCCCAACCCATATGTTTAGATGTACACTATATCTTATAATCCAATTATTTTTTTAAAAACTTTTTTAATATTTATTTTTTAGAGACAGAGAGAGAGAGACAGACTGCCAGCAGGGGAATGGCAGAGAGAAAGAGGGAGACACAGAATCTGAAGCAGGCTCCAGGCTCTGAGCTGTTAGCACAGAGCCCCACGCAGGCCTCTCAAACTCACAAATTGCAAGATCATGACCTGAGCCAACGTCCAATGCTTAACTGACTGAGCCACCAACAGGCCCCAATCATCCAATTATTTGTAAAATTTCAAATATGAGTTCTTATCTCTTGAATTATTAGTGTGAATATGTTTTAATTTCCCAATGATGGGAATTTCTGTTGCAAGTTCTAACTTAATTGCATCATGGTTTGAATATGTAGTCTCTGCAACAGCAATTTTTTGAAATTTGTTAAGATATATTTCACAGTCTACAGTAGCAATTTTCAAAATACTCCATGTGTGATTGAGAACAATATGTATATCCTAATTCTAATTATTATATAGAGTTCTAAATGTGCATCAGATTAAGCTTGCTTATTTTGTTGCTTAAAGCTTTGATGCTTTATTAACTTTTTACTCTTGATAGCCTCCCACCAAAATTGTAGATTTTTCAGAATTTCTATATAGTTCTATATATATGTATATATATAAGTGTTCAATGTTTTCTTTATGTGTTTTTCATCCATTTGAGTTGTATATAGTTTATACTTATTATCATGGTGAACTAAAATTTTTATCAATATTGGTGGCTTATAATTTTATGTGGTAGTTTTAATAATTTGTCTTAAATGTCTATATTTCACTTGTATTTACCTTTTATCTTTTCCTTTACCTTGCAACCTTTCTAAACTTTAACACATTACAGATCTTTGTAAACAGCATGTGACTGGAGTGTTTTCCATACAATAAACTTAATAATTATTTAAATCCATTTCCATTTATTGTGATTTTGTCACATTTTCCTTTTTATTTATCCCATTTTTAATATTTTGCATTTATTTGCTATTGACTGATGTTTTTATTTGTTTGTATCAGATTTTGTTCCTTAAAATTTATTCACCCAAGTTCTACTCCTTTACCTTTGAAAGTTTGCCATTTACTTTTAGCATGGCAAATTTACATTATAATAAAATCTAAAGTTAAAAACATACATTAATGCAACCCCCATTTCCTACAAAAGTACAAGAAACTTGGAGCTTCTGGACTGATCAGCCCTCTTCTGACTTTCAGCTCTAGCAGCAGCCTTCTGTTTCGTAATCTGTAACTGAAGGTCATTGCTTGATCTTAATAGGTGGGAGCTCTGTGGACCTAGGTTGGGGATTGGGAATGATTTTCTGCCAGAGTGTTTTTGCTTCTGCCACTAGGTAGGAGAACTACTAACCTTGAGGGGCTTAGCTCAGCTTGGGCTGGCTCAAGACTCAGTTTCCCAGTTGCCATGTTGTTCTTCCAGTCTGCCCACTACTCAGGTTCTGAGTCTTCCCTTTATTCCTAGCTCATGTTGCTGTGTTTTTAGAAGAGTGCTTCATTGGTGATCTTCTTACTCCTTGTGAGACTAATGGCATCTGAGTCTGTTCTTTCTGGAGTTTACTGTGAAGTTTCTTTGGGACAATACTGCTCTCAGCAGAAATCTCCCTTTCAGTCATTTTAATATCTCAGTAAAGTTGGAATTATTATTACTACATTTACTTCTATGTTTTGACACAGAGAGGCTAATTTGCAGAAGATACAACAGAAATTTAAGTGGGAGATTAGACTCTTGATTTTGTTTTATACTTCAATTTCATATTCTTTTTTACCTTAAAGCTATTAAAAGATGCAAATTATTGTACAAAGCAGTAACATACTAATGCTGAGGGGAGGCAGAATAAGGACACGATCAGAATTTGTGTTCTAGTTAGAGCAACTGTTGTTTTCATAGAATATGGTGGTATTCAGTCACACAGGTACTTACACGCTGTACTTACTCATATTTTCCACAGTTCTACCTATCCCTGCCCCTCAGTTTCCATGAGTTAGATTATCATCAGCTTTGCTACCATTTACTTGCCTCCTCTGTGACAGATTTCATGAACATTATTTCCCACACTTATGTATCATTGTTACTCCAATCCTACAGATGACTGAGACCAACGCAATGAATGACTTTCTCAGTGCCACTACCAGGAAGAGATCCAGGAATCAAACTGAATTTTGTTTCCGGAAGCCACTCTCTTATACTTTCTTTTATGAATTTTATGCAACAGCACAGTTTTCTAGGAGTGACAAAGAACTGGACAGTGATTGTAAGTCTGAGTATCAGCCCTGCTTTTTAAATTTTCACAGGCCTACTTTCCAATGTATAGGTCAAAGAGTAAAAGTGCCTCTCCTTCAATTTTGTAAATAAACAACAGTCTTTGAAGTTCTGAAGTCTTCTATAGTTTAAAGGCGGCCTTAAAAGCTGAGATGAATACTGATGTTTTAAAAATTCCTATGTATTCCATCAGAATTGGGTTTTCCATATTAATGGCTAATCCTAAAGCCTGTACTATGGCCAGAATAATGGGTTTTGGAGGTCTGCCTCAATTAAGCCAACACTTAATTGATCTGTGACCTGGGAGTATGTTATCTATTTGTCAAGGCCTCCTATTTTTCATCTACCAATTTTTACTAAACTTGTAAGTTTTGTGACAATTAAATGAGATAATGCATGTAGTCCAGGTCTGGTGCCAGCACACAGTTCATGCTTAAACAGTGTAGGAATTATAGGAATTTGGAAAAGGGAAATTATGGATAGGTTGTGTAATTTCCTACATCCTAAAAGCTTTACTGAAATTTATGTTTGAATGTTAAGATTAGCATCAAAATTTGCAATAAGAAACATATTATTAAAATATACATCCTACATAACTGGACATGATTTTGACCTTCTCATAGTTGTTAAATTAACATTCCATGTCTAGAAAAGTGAGATACTGCTTTGATAAAGTCTTTACAGATGACCAAATGGTCCAAAGCTCTTGAGTTTTCTTGAAGGGAAAGCATACAATGTAAAGAGATACAGCCACTCTAGTTTCCGTCCTCGAGAATAATGGTAGAATAGCTTAATATTGTAGGAGAACATCTGGGCAGTGCAGCTTATTTGGTATAAAAAGTGGCACTTGGATTTCCCTTGATTTTTCTGTAGTTTATATAAAGCACTGCTTAACAATAAATCTACTTGTGTTCAGCCACCCATTCAACCTCATTTTTCCCCTCAGTGAACAAAGTTACTTCCTCTTGTGGAAAAATTTAATAAAACATTTGAATAAAATAACCCTTTGATACAGTTGAAAAAGAGGAAAGCACATTTGTCTTATCTGACTACATAACTTAAAAGCAATTCAGGAAGAAGACATTTATTGCCCAAGGGACTTTTATTTTTATTTTATTATTTGAACATAATGTGCTAGGTAACTGTTCTACTGGCCGTTTAAAATAAAGAATGCCTTTCAGCAAAGTCCCTGGAATGCTCCCTGGCAGGTCCCCCCACCCCTTTCACCCCAACCTGAAGTCACTAGTGACATCAGCCTGGGGCCTGTCTCCAGAAGGAGATTTTAGACCTGAGGGGCAGTCATGGGGCTCTCCCACTCTGGGGACCACAAAAATCCCAAAAGTTTCTTAGTTAACACCCTTTAAAATATTGAGGCCTGTGGAAAACCTACGCACGGAAAGTCTGTTTCTATTTCAGTTGTGTATCAGTTAAGATGGAAAAATTTTAAAGTCCACACAGATGGTAAATAAATTTCTGCTACATGAGGCAGTTCCTGGAATAAAGCAATTTTCTCAAATAACAAGTGCCAACTTATTTTTTCAGTGGGACTTATTTTTAACTTTCCCAGGGAATAGTTGAGAGACTGGGAGCAGTGTCCTTCACCTTAGGAATCTGAGTCTCCTTCCAGAAGAAACTAACGCTGTTCTTGCTACAGACTTACGTGTATATATACATGCATACATACATTGAATGAAGGGAGTGGTTGTTCATTTTCTTGGAGGAAGGAATGAAAGAGAGGCTAAGAAGTTGGAAATCTTGCAGAAATATTTACGTTTTAATTCAATGTTTAATTTTCTATAATTTATCCTAAACAGTGTAAAATTAACTCTAACACTTGCTTAGGAATTCATTAGATATCTTGAATTAATGACCATTGATCCTTGGGCATTCTTTTTTTCATATTTATTTATTTATTTATTTAGAGAGAGCGCGCGCGCATGCGCAGAGTTGGGGTGCGGGGCAGAGAGAATCCCAAGCCGGCTGTGGTGCCGTCTGTGCAGAGCCCAACCCAATCTTATGAACTGTGAGATCACGACCTGAGCCAAAATCAAGAGCCGACTGCTTAAGGGGCTAAGCCACCCAGGTGCCCCAATCCTTGGGAATTCTTTACACACTATGAGACTTGGCCTGTGTCTCCAGAAGTCTTCAGTGCTCAAGTCTCCTAGGATATAGGTGAAGCCCTGACGGTTTGCTGGGTCATGCTTCATTGGGAAGAAACATCCCTGTGCTTCATCTGGCAGGAAATGCTAGTGTCTTAAACAAAACTATGCCATTTACTAAATCAGGGTGATGTAAACATTTCCTCTAAGTAGCAGAAGTTCCTTATTCATCAGAAACACAAACAATGACTATTAAATAATTAAACTGTTATAATATACTGATAGTTTTAGTGAGGGTATTACAGCAAGAGTGCTAAGTACACATCCCTTACAAATGTGTTAACTTTTTCTTGGCAAAATATTTTATTCAGCACTATAGAGGGTTTATCAATCTATCAATAAATATTTACTAAGTGCCTAAATACTAGTCACTGTAAAAGCAAGGAAAAAAGGAAAACCTGTCTTTACCTTAAAGAGGTTATAGTTGAAGAGACAAATATCAAGGAATTAGAGAACCACCAAGAGGCAGACTGTGTGATGCTGAGCATCAGAGTGTGGAGGCGGAGGGTGACGTGCTAACCTGATATGTCAAGAGAGATCCTTCTGTAGATTGAGTATTTGTGACCTCTTCCTTCCACCCAAATGATGTTGAAGCCTTAATCCTCAATATGATGGTATTAGGAGGTGAGGCCTTTGGGAAGTAATTAGTTTTAGATGAGGTCGGGAGGATAAAGCCTCCATGATAGAATCAGCATCCTATTAAAAGGGAGAGAAACCAAAGCTTCCTCTCTCTACCACGTAAGAACAAAGTAAGGTGGCCATCCATAAGCCAGGAAGAGACTCCGCACCAGAATCCAAACAGGCTGGCACCCTGATCTCAGACTTCTAGCCTCCAGAACTATAAGGAAACAATGTCTATTGTTTAAACCACCTAGCCTATGGTATTTTGTTATAGCAGCCTGATCAGACTAAGACAGATACTCAATGCTCAGGTGAAATCTATCAGTAAACCATCCACATGGAACAGGAAGACAGGTTTTTAGAGGGAAATTTTTGAAGTACTTGTTTTTTAGTGACACGATTATCATCTTTCCATTGTAGTGACAACTTTGTGCGACAAATTCTAATATTTGAAAGTAAATGCTGATAAATAAACAACATTCACTATGCTGACAACCAAACACAATTTACTATCAAACAACTATGTGGGAATCAGAGAAATGGGGAGCTGGGGGGAAACAGAAAGATTTCCTAATTCAATACCCTTCCCAGAACAATGAGGAAACAATCCTATGGAGGGGACAGGCTTGCTCCAGGTCACAGGTGCTGTCAGAGCTGGAAAGAGAACAACACTCTTCTAGGAGGTAACTAACCCTGTGTCCCCCCCCCCCCCATTATAACATAAGAACAATAACAGGTTCCACGTTACTCTTCTGTAGTATTTATGCAAAGATGTGTCAATTTGACTTACTGAGAATAAAAGACCTCTAGAGTAACTGCCTAAATTTTCCTTCTTGGTTTTATTTGGTCACTAAGTCTCTTGTGGGTTTATACCAATGCAAAGTGCAGGTATTAACAATTAAATGAGAACATATTTTGATAGTGACATAATGGCATTTTTTAACAGACAAGACCAAATTACAATTTTGTCTAAAAAAAGTAGTAGATTCCTAAATACTTGTAGCTGGTTTTCCTTCTTTGACTTAAACGTGTCGTGTCAGGGTTGAATTTGTTTTTAAAAGACTTGAAAAAAGGTGTTTTCTATAACACAGTACAGATATCTTCATAATTAAAGTTTAGTTCTGAAACTCTCTAGTCTGGAGAAAACCTTGATATTCAATTTTGGTTCAAAAGGATTTTCGTTTTCTGATGCTGAGGCTCAGCAAAGGCCATCTTTCCTATCAGGGCTTTGGCTAAATACCACTGGTTATAATAATGAATTTCCTGTTATTCTTAGCATGTGCCCAGAAGCCATGGAGATTTTTGGACTTACTTAGTGAATTAAAGAAAGAAAGTTTAAAAAGACCCTTTTATGAATAGCAACCATAGAAAATAGAGATTATAAACAGTGGTAGTTTCACAAGGAAAAAAAAATACAACCATAACCACAGAATCTCTTCCAGAGATTGGGAGACTCTTTGGTATATTTCAGCTCTGAGGTAAATTTGGGGAAATATAAACCCTGAGGCTGCTACTTAAATCTTTAGAAGAATAAACTATGGTCAGTGATTGACAAGTACTGGGTATGTGGCACTAAGAAATGAGCCTGTGATGTCAAAGAGACCCGGATGTCATCTCAGAAAACTAATTAGTGTTGAGTGAAATTATTCTATAAAAAGAGAATGGATCTAAACTCATCATTACCTTCAATCTTGTGTTGTTTGTGGTTCCCACATGGTTGGGTCATTATTTCATAACCAGTTCTCCACTGAATTATGAATGGGTAGTGTAGAAACTTCTACAGGTAATCAGTTCTTAGTTTACCATTTCCTAGGGAATAAGAAAAGTGAGTAGGTTGCCTTTTAAAGCTAAAAGAAGCTATAGAGATGAATTGTGATGGGTGAAACGTATCAGTTTAAAACTAATAAGTATTTTATACATTTTGAACTTTAAATAGAATATATAATGAGCTATTTTAGTATTGCTTCAGAAATCTAATTAGTATCACTTATTGCTTTGTGAATATTAGCTCTTCCACAGATTTCTGTGAACATCCAGCTATAAGAGCCTTATTTTCCATATTTTTGAAGCATTAAAAAAAGCATTAGTTATCTAAAGCTTAATCTCTATCAAAACATATTGGATTGTCTATTCAAAACATTAGAAAAATTAAAAACAAAAGCAAATATATTCTACTAATTTCAACAGGATTTTCTTATGCCACTAATAAATACAAATTTAGAAGAGGCAAGGTGCATTTTCATTTTTACATACACATCCATAACCCGCTTCTTTTTAGTATGGCACTGCATAAGTCAACAATGTAATCTGGGTCCCATTTAGGTGATAAAATGGGACACTTCAGAAGGTGAATGGAGGAGCAAAGTAGGCAGGATGTGGCGACAACAGGCATAAAGCAGAGTGGCCAGACAAACAAGGATAAATGGCCATCATGCTAATGGAGCATATTCCTTAAGTGTTAGAGTTAAGTTTTATCCTTCAAGTTTTTTTGAATTTCTTAAAGAAAATAATATTCATCTCTGATTATCTGGCAATTAACATGATGCCTAAATGTTATATGCTAAAAATAATGCTAAATAAATGAATTGATGACTGAATACATTAACAAAAATATATGTTCATGCAAACAATTATAATTTTACTATGGAATACACTCCCTCCTGTCTGTAAAATCAAAGAAGACTAACACAGTAGATTGGAGGATATGAAAAGACATAACCATGAGGGAATCTTTTTTCCTTCTTCCAGACCCATAGCAAGGAAAGTTGCGTCCTCCACCAACCATACTGAAAATGGAGACAATTCAACTATAGCTGGGGAGTACACACTCACTCATCCATCTCATCTCAGGCATCCATCCATCCATCCATCCATCCATCGGCTGGAAAACTCCCGGTTTTTCACTATACCATATTGATCACTGAGACTACACAAGGAAAATACACAGCTCCTCAAAGTGCATTTGGTATCACCAAATCAGGGCATTTATTAGGTTGACTTTCAAACAAAATTTTAAAAAGATTAATTATCATTCACTTATTTCCTCAGTGAAGATATTTTCAGGGAGAGAGGGAGGGAGAGGTAGCTTCAGGAACTTTAAGAAAGTAGAATGAGTTTGAAACAGTTAAGTGGTAAATGCTAGAATGAGGAACTAGGTGTATGTATAGAGTGACTCAGAGGCTCTAAGAGCCCATGGTGGCCGGACAGCATGGATCTGTGGTGCGTCTCTATACGACTTACTAGAGTAGTGAGACTAAGCTTAAAATTTTAACAAGGACTAAATAGAGAACTTTAAAATACAGGCTGAGGATATTATCTTCATTTGACAAAAAGCAAGACATTATTTAGCTTTTTCATGAAGGGAAATAACCTGGTGACGTTGTTTTCTTAGGAAGTTTAAATCTGATTATACTGTATAGAGTAAACCAGAATAAGAGGAAAAAGACTGGATCCAGGGAGATGGTAAGGAATTTATTATAGTACCTCCTCATGCAGAGATGAGCATATAGGTAGGATAGAAACATTACAAGTGGAGATAAATCATTCCTATGAGAAGAATGGATTTCTACAAAAATCATAGAGGGGTCATACAACAGTCACCTATGCTATCCAATTCTCCTTGGTCATAATAAGGGAAGGGAACCCAAATCACTAAATAATTAAGAAAAATCAATTGCAGGGAAACAGACTGCTGCACAAAAAGAAATAATTCAGGTAATACTAACTACACATTAAGAGCCTCTAAACCTCACATTAAATTATCTCTATAATTAGTGTTCTCAGAGAGGTTTGAGAGAATGCTTCATCTATAAAATATGAATACATTACCATCAAAGAGCGAGCAGAAAACATACTTCATTTGCTTCACCTTCGCTTTTGTGGCATATACAGGGTTTTGGCTCCTTCTAATCCCAATCCCTCCACTGGCCATTGGATGCCCTCCTCTTTCATCAGTTCAGGGACAACACTCCTGCCTCCTCTGTTGTAGTAATGATACATTCTGTACTCAGTCATTTCTCTGAGCTTCCAAATTTGATGTCCAAATCTCTCCCATTTAACATTTTACAAAATTCTCTCTTACTACACATCTTCTGGCTTTCACCCTCTTCCTTCATTTTCTTTTACAGCAAATATTAAATCATTGTTTAATAGCTGGCTCTGCTTACTTTCTTCAATTCCTGTCCTCCCTTTTGGTCTTAAGAACTCTATGAAAGTAAACCTATGCCCCCGCCAAACTATGAACAAGCCAGCCAATGGACTTTATGCTGTTAAATGCCAAGTTTCTTGGTGAGCTACTCACAGCATTTGAAACATTCTGATTGCACTCTCCCTTTAGAAACTGTTCCTTCATATGGTATCTAAGATCCTACTCTTTGATTCTGTTCTTTCCTTTGTTCATTCTACTCCTTAGTTGGTTTACTATCCATTTGTTGGATCTCTTTTCTGCTTCCCTATACTACAGAGTAAGTCCTTGAAAGCAAAGATGTTATTTTGTGTCTCTCACATCCAAAGGAGTGCTTGGTACACAGCAAGTGCTCAATTAACTGTTTATCAACTAGGTAACTGAATAGCAACAATTTCTAGTTAAAAATGGGACTTAAACAATAAATATTTTAAAGGGCAATGAATAATAAAATGAATCTATTTGAACACCCAGCTGTTGATCAGCTGGGGGAGGAGAGGTAGATCAAGGGATAAGTGTTCATTTGAATGAAACGCTATTTAAAATGAATAATCAACAAATGGAGAAATGAGCATTTTATTTAGTAGGCATATTCCTGAAGGCAAATATCAGAGGAAATAAAAATACGTAAATAATAAAAATCCGTAGGTAGAGGGGAGAAGCTCTGAACTATTATGAGAATACTAAATTCCACTGAAAGTAAGTTTCGGATGATAGAAAATTTGTCAGCCGTTGTTTTATTTAGTCCATTACATCGAACTATGCTTAGCATAATATAAGCAACTGCTGTGGGTTGAATGTTATCTCCCCCACCCCACAAATTCATATGTTGACAATTTATGAAGTCATAACAGAGCAGGATGGACTTCCATTCCAAAATGACTAGTGTCCTTGCAAAAAGGGGAAATCTGGACACAGACACAACACCACGTGGACATAAACGCAGAGATCAAGTGATACGTCTGCAAGCCAAAGAGCAATAAAAATTACCAGCCGAAGACCAGAAGCCAGGAGAGAGGCGCACAACAGATTCTGTCACAGCCAACAGAAGGAACTAACCCTGCTGACACCTTGATCTCAGACTTTTGGTCTTCAGAACCAATAAAATGACAAGCAATTCCTACTGTTGAAGTACACAGTTTCAGGTACTATGTTACAACTGTCCTAGCAAACGGATACAGCAAAGATCTCTGTTAAGCACACGAATGAAATACCTCATCGTTCACAAGTGAACAGCATAAATTCTATGTACTGTCACTAATTAATAAATATAAATAAAAGCATGTATTATTTTTTTTTTAATTTTCAGAGAGTGCAAGTGGGGGAGGGGCAGAGAGAGTGGGGGACAGAGGATCTGATGCTGGCTCTGTGCCCACAGCAGACAGCCAGATGCAGGGCCCGAAGTCATGAATGGTTTGATCATGACCTGAGCCCAAGTCCCACGTAAAAGCATGTACTTATAGTTACTTATCGTCACTTAGGTAATGAATCAGAATTGGAGACAGTTAACAAGGTCAGTCTTTGGAAAAATGGGACTAGTCAGAAAGGAAATTCAACTTCATTTTATACTTTTTTTTGGCCATGTGCATGTATCACTTATAAAAAGAAAAAAATATGGAATTGGTAAATACACCAGTGCTATCTTACTGGGAGTGTCTTTTCTCAAGTTGAGCAGTGAGGCAATTTAAAGCTTGGAACTGATTCAGGCATTTTTACTTCATATAATTACTTATAATTATGGCCGGCATGTTATCTCTCAAAGAAAATAAGCTACATTTTCTGTAGAAATGTCCCCATGGTATTTGCTATCGTTTACAGTTACTTTTATGACAATTTCCAAAGAACTATCAGATGAAATAAAAGATGAGGAAAAACTGATTGATTCAATTGGAACAAGAAGGCGGTAAAAAAAAAAAAAAAAAAAAAAGTAGCGTGAATTATTACCGTCCACGAAGATAAGGCTCAACACGCTGTGCTTGTCTCCCCTCGGGCCCTCGTTCTACAAAATGTAATAATCCTTCAAGCCCTCGTTCTACAAAATGTAGTAAGCACACACCGTGTGCCAGCACAAGGTAGGCACGAGGGGGAGAACGATGAAGCTCGAAGCGTGCTGGTCGCGGCCTTCCAGGAATTTAGTTTGAGGTTAGGTCTGTGTGCTAGAGAAGTACCCCTCCTCGCTGGCCCACTGGGGAAAGTTCCAAGACCCCCGGAGGATTTCGGAAACGGCATGTAGTACCAAACCCCCTAGATGCGCTTTTTCCCCCATGCATACCACACACCTCCGATCAAGTTTAATTTATAAACGAGGCACAGCAGGAGATGAACAACGAATAAGGACGTCGAACGAGTCTCACAATATACTGCAAACAAACTTAGGTGAATTCGGACTCTGTCTCAAAATATCTCACTGTAGTGTACTCACCCTTCCCCGGGAGGATGGGAGACGATAAAACGCGCATGTGCAGAGGGGCAGAGAGGCGATGACATAGGGGCTGGGACCTACCCCGGCGACTACTGACGTCAAGATGCTGCGTCAGAAGGCGGGGCCTGTGCTTCCGGAGGCGGTCGGCCGCGGGTAGCTGACCGAAGACACGGTTAAGGGGCGACTACTGCAGTTTCCTGAGGCTGCCTCTTGGGGGCGCCTGGGTGGCTCAGTTCCTTAAGTGTCTGACTCTCGATTTCGGCTCAGGTCGTGCATGATCTCTTAGTTGGTGAGTTTGAGCCCTGCCCACATCCGGCTCTGTGTACCTGGTGCGGAGCCTGCTTGCGGTTCTCTCTTTCTCTCTCCCTCTCTCCCCCTTCCTCAGTCATGCTCTCACTCTCTCAAAATAAATAAATAAACTTAAAAAAAAAAAAAAAAAAGAAATACGGAACTTTTTTCTCTCACAGTTCCTGGAGCCAGAACTCCAAGTGTGGCGGCGGGGCTGTGCTTTTTCTCCCAAGGCTCTGCGAAGGGATCCTTCCTTGCTTTTTCCAGCTTCTGGCAGCTCCAGGTGTTCCTTGCCTGCATAATCTCTGCCTCCATCTTCTCATGGCCTTCTCCTCTGTGTCTGTCTTCTCTTCGGCCCTGTATAAGGTCCCTTGGCATTGGATGTAGGGTTCACCCAGGAAATCCCGGATGATCTCATCTTGAGATTCTTAATCACATCCGCAAAGACGCTTTTTCCCAACGAGGTCACATTCACAGGTTCCTGGGTTAGGGTATGCTCCTATTTGGGGTGGGGGTGGGGGGCTGCACAATTCAGCCACTACAATTTGGGTATGAATAGATAATTCCAACACTGTGTGATTAAGTGCTGTACAGAGGGTTACGGCGGGCACAGATGAAGGAGGCTGTAATTCAGTCTGAGGGGTTCGGGGGAGACTTTTTGAGTGAAGTGACATGTAGGATGAAACCTGAAGACTGCCAGGGGCAGGAAGGTGGGCTGGGGGAGCTTTATGGGTGAGACACAAAGTATGCTGAATTTAGATAACTGAGAGAAGTTTAATGTGCCTATTCAATGTGAGACGAGGGAAAGCGGAAAAGACTACAAAGGTAAACAGGGCCCAGAATGTGACTGTCCTTGAAAACCTTGTCTAGAATATTGGGATTTTAAAGCTACGGCGGTGGGGGCGGTGGACAGTGGGACAGTTTTCCGTTGGGGAAAGATAATTTGGAGTGCCGTACGGAGGGTGGATTTGTGGGGCTTAGGACTGGAGCCAAAGAAATCAGGATGATGTTGCAGTAATTTGAGCAAGAGATGGTGAGGGGATTAAGGGGTTTGGGATGAGAAATACTGAGGATGTAGAATTATTTTCATAACTATTGTTAGTCACAGCTGAACTCGCGAGTGCATTTCTACAGTGTTTCCAAAGTGAAGTGGGATTCCAAAGGTTTCAACTTTTCATCTGCGCTTTCTTTCTGGAACTATGACTAGCCCAGCAGAGAAAGAGAAAAAAGAGAGAGAGGGGGAGGGGTAACAGTAGGGATCCGGCAACAGTTTTTAATAAACACTTTGAATTTCTGAAACACATCTTTGACAAATGGGTTGATTTCCTTTAGCTCTTAGAGCTGTGGGCACACTTTAATTTGCATTGCTTCAAAGTAAATTTGGCTTTTCCAACTCCTTCCTAAGTGAAAGGGTGGCACTGTACATCTGGGGGGGGGGTGTCTATTGCTTATGACTCACTCTTAATGATGTGCACCTGTTTGGTTCTTTGGGTCTCAAAAAGTTACATGAGAAGCAGGTCAGGAATGCAGAAGGGTGTTATCAAGTGGCAGTGGCATTCCGTGCAGAAAAACGGAGGCGGCAGCAGTTAAGAGAAGGTAAATAGGTGACTGTGAATATAAGCAGCCCCCCAAAGCAAACAGTAGTGTGCTTCCAGAAAATCCGTCTGCTGCTTCCCACCTGGGTGCCCACTGCCCATAACAGGAAGTGGGACGTAAGGACTGACACACAGAAGTGAGATCAGGAGGCACCTGCAAGTGGACCGGCCAGGCCCAGGAGGAAATATTTGTGAATTTGCTAATAATTCTTTCCGAATCAAGGTTTATTGTTAAGTGGTTGAAATGGTAAGAACTACTTGAAAACGCCGTGTCAAGTATAACTCCTTGTATTTGAAATGCAGAACAACAACAAAAATCCCCTGACAAGGTTATTATTCACCATTAAGTGTGTTGGCTACACCTCTTTGGTATTTTAAGCAGGACTTTGTGACTACTTTCCATTCCCTTCCAACAGCAAGGGTTCCTAGGTCCTATGAACTTGTATTTGCTTCTGAGTAGAGACTGACTCTTGTATTTCTTCCATGAGCCCTCATATTATGTAGGAAACCACCGTGCAGCCATTTTTATTATTCACTATATTCTGTTTTAGTCTCTCCTCATAAACAACAGATTTTACCTGACTCCAGTGTACTTTGATAACAACTACTGGCATACACATTTTCATTCTTTGAGCCTGCAGTTCTCCTTGTTCTCCTATATCATCCTACCCACCCTCCCTTACCTCAAACAACTTTATGTGCACCGAGCTTTGCTACAATGATCTGTGCGATAACCAGGGTTCCAGCCCGGTATTGTACAGTGCTCTGACTTTAGATGGGAATACTGGAGGCAGATACTGGGCAGAAGCTCACATGTAGAAGTCTCTACATCAGCATAGTGACTTAATTATTGACATGTCCTGTGTAAATCTGGTCGTCTTAAAAATGAAAAGATTTATGAGGCACCTGGGTGGCTCAGTCAGTTAAGTCTCCGACTTCAGGTCATGATCTCACAGTTCCTGAGCCCCGTGTCAGGCTCTATGCTGACAGCTCAGAGCCCGGAGCCTGCTTCGGATTCTGTGTCTCCCTCTCTCTCTGCCCCTCCCCACTCACACGCTGTCTCTCTTTCTCAAAAAATAAATAAACATTAAAAAAGCAAAGATTTAGGGGTGCCTGGGTGACTCAGTCGGTTAAGCGGCCAACTTCAGCTCGGGTCATGATCTCGCTGTTAGTGGGTTCGAGCCCCATGTCGGGCTCTGTGCTGCCAGCTCCAGGAGCCTGGCACCTGCTTTGTAATCTGTGTCTTCCTCTCTCTCTGCCCCTCCCCGACTCGTGCTCTGTCTTTCTCTCTCAAAAATAAAATAAAAAACATTTAAAACTTTTTATAAAAATAAAGATTTATCGGAAAAGTTAGAAATTAAATTTCATAATCAACTGGCTTCCTGTAAACCATATGACTCTTGCTTATTTATCTTCTATCAATAAAATGAATCATCTCAGTGTTCAGGTTTGGAAATTTAAGATGATAATAACTATAATGTATTGCATGTGAAGAACAGATTTATTTCCATTTTAAGTTGCCTAGAATAGGCTGATGGACAACTTAGCATACTTTTTGTTTCTAGTCTATGTCAAATTTTAAGTATAAAAACGTAGCACTTTACATAATCACTAATATGTTTAAAAAATTTTGCGTGAAGATTATACTGAAATCTGCTGGCTAATTTCCTTTCTCTCCTTGCCTCTTTAATGATTGCTCACAGTATGGAACTTGTTTGAAATACTTTTCAGCTTGTTTAAAATTTATCATGCCTCAACCCAAACACTGAAGACATCTGAGAGAAACCACTTTGTAACTTCTAAGTGGACAGAGATAATATTTATGATAAAAGTCTCTGTTGGTCGCAGGGAGAGAGTACAGAATAATTGAATTAAAGGAAAATTCATGCCTCAGGAAAGACTTTTTATTATAAAACTAGAAACTGGAAGAAGCTGAGAAAAATAAACTTCATGTTAGACTCTATTTTCAGTTTTTCAAAATTTATATTCTTGTCAGCATATACCTGAAATGGTAGTTAAATTCTCAAAGCTGTGTGTTTTTTTTGTTTTCTGTTTCTGCACACCGAGAGGACAAATGTCTGAAATAGAAGGATAAAACATTTCCTTTCATCGTTCAAAAAAACCTTAATATTAGGTTTGTGTTACATTTTGATGTTGGCCAATTCTTTCTGATTGCTTTTAAATTATAGCTTCTCCGTGATAATATGCAACTCAGCATCTTCTCTGTGGGGCAGCAGCTTCACGTTGGTAACAGGACATACCACTATTAACACTCGAAATTATAGCTCCTTGGCCTTGTCAATACACACACATTATTCCAGTTAAAGTGAAATGCAAGAGTATTTAAAGTCTCTTCCAGCTGGAACATTCCCTGAACCTATGAAAAGCAGATTCTGTCTCTCACCCCATATTTGTTTGTAGGATGCTGCCTATAACAGTCTAGGCAAGTGAATTACGCCTTCCTTGTCGGGTAAATCAACATAGGACGGGACGATAAACATCATGCTACCATCTTACAGTAAAATGTAGACAAGATGTTGGGGCGCCTGGGTGGCTCAGTCGGTTGAGCGGCCGACTTCGGCTCAGGTCAGGATCTCGCGGTCCGTGAGTTCGAGCCCCGCGTCCGGCTCTGGGCTGACGGCTCAGAGCCTGGAGCCTGTTTCAGATTCTGTGTCTCCCTCTCTCTCTGCCCCTCCCCTGTTCATGCTCTGTCTCTCTCTGTCTCAAAAATAAATAAACGTTAAAAAAAAAATGTAGACAAGATGCAAGGGATGTTAGGTATTGAGAAATGGATTGAAATTACAGTCCTAATGCACAATGGCAAATACGCACTGCACCCAAGAGCTCAGAAGACCAGTGCTGTGTTGCCCCAACTCCACGTCCCTGTGCCTTTGGTGGGAGGCTGGTGGGGGGTGGGGGTGGGGGGGGGAGCGAGAAAATGGTCCACAGACTTCGAAGGTGATATTTACTGCAGAGGCCTAGCCTCCATCTGGTTTCCTTTCACATCTCCCTTGGAAACATGTGGGAGTAGAATACCACCAGCCAGCTTGCTAATGTTCCTGTGGTAGTAACCACTTAGTTCCTCTGTGTTTTGTCACATCCTCTACTGCAAGTATCAATAAAGACTGCGTTGTTGCAGGAAGCCAAATACTGCATCCCAGATTGTGCTTGATTATTGCAGATATTGAAAGTTAATTTACATGCGTATATAATTTTATATATGTATTATATATTAATTTACATATGTATATACATATGTAATATTTTTGTTAAGTAAACTTATTTTATCCTTAATATTCCTGCTATATAGGCTTTATACACTTCACAATTCTCTCAAGAAAAAGTTTAACTCATTCAAAAATTCATAGAATGGATTTTGTGGCACCAGTTGACATTTAATCTAAATAACATCTAAATAACGGTGTTGAAAATGAAGGTTGTCATCAGCCCACCAAGCGTGAGCACCAGTCTTTCTTTGTGTAACAACAGGGGATGAACAGCGTGGTCCGAGTGCCGTCCTCTGAATACATTGTCATCCATCAGACGATTCACATCACATCACTCATAGGGACTATGCCCTCTTATCTTTTAAAGCTTATTTACTTTGAGAGAAAGAGAGAGAGGGAGAGAGAGAGGGAGAGGGAGAGGGAGAGGGAGAGGGAGAGAGAGAGAGAGAATGAGCAGGATCCCAAGCGGGCTCCGCATTGTCAGCACAGAGCCCCACATATGGCTCCATCTTGCAAACCGTGGGATCATGACCTGAGCCAAAATCCAAGAGTAGGAAAGCTTAACGGACTGAGCCACCCAGGCACCCCTATGTGATTTTATTATTAAAGGATTTCTTCATTGAAACTCAAGATGAAAATCGAAATTTTCAATGAAATTGAAATTGAAAAGTTCAATGAAAATTGAACTTTTATCAGATATTCATGAAGTACATTTCTCATCTGTTATGTTCTGACTGAAACACCTTTGGGTTCCTCTCCCAAGCGACTCTGAAGAAAATCTCCAATTGCGCACTAGGGCAATATGTGGGTGGGATGTGAAACATTGTAATTAGAATTGGTTTTTTTTAAAGGAATTATGCTCTTGCTTTTTTACTTCTTATGTTTTTGATGAATGATGCTGTTAAATCCCCTTGTTATGATTGTCCACCATGAATAAATTAACCAGTGGCATTCCATTGATGATTCTGACATATCTATGAGAGTAAGAAAATTACCGAGTACTGCTGTCTGACCACAATCTTACAGCGGAGCCATTTTGTGAGTACATTTCCTGATAATGCTTTAGTCATCAAGCAAACATCCATAATCTTCATTTCACTTCTCTGCAAACTAATCAAATACTAGCTGGGAGGAAATTAACATATCTAGCATTTTTTCCCCAGGATTCACTCATATGATGAAATCAGATGATGTATTTACTTATTTATTTTCGGTAAAGTAAGCCCAGAAATTACGAAGCTAAAAATCTAAGTACGAAAACAGCTGCTTTGCCTCAGCTAAAGTATGGCATATGAAGTGCTGTTCTCCTCTTTTGATGTTTATATCACCACGAAATAGTTTGGAAAACACACCTTAGCATTTAAAAGTGACTGTTTATAAATGACTTTCTTGAAGTATTGGTTTATTTCACTTACCCTAAGACTGAAATCTGCGTATTAAAAAAATAGTAAACTTTAATTTTCCAAGAATATTAAAGTAAGGACAGAGAGATTCCTCTCCTTCATTCTCTCAAGGGCACAGTCTTTGCATCTTTCAAAGCTCAGCTGAGGCATCACTTGGTGAAACCTTCTTTGACTTCCTCACAGGGAAGCCTGTAATGGTTTTAGTTCCATAGATCTTAATACTTTCTTCCCTGGATTAGGTTGAACCGTGGTGTTACTGTACTTGTGGTTCCAAACCTAATATTCTATGAGGTTCTAAAAGTAATAGTTATTAAAGTTAATTTAACTGAATATTTTGTTATTTGTTATTTATGTGACTTAGCCCTTTCAATATGTAAGTGCCTTTACATAAGGATGTATATATGAGTTTTATTCAGATCTTATACTGCACACAACCAAGTGCGGAGAAAGAGAATGTACTTAATATTTATTTAGTTAATGAATGCATATTCCAGGCTTTACTATATGATGATATGATACAGTATATGATATGATATACTGTATGATACTAAATCCTCTCTCAACTTTTATCAATCTTTCCCCACACTTATTCCCAGACAAGTTGAGCTTACTCTCAGATCTGTAACAAGGACAATTTAGTAAAACAAACAACAAAACAACTACTATTGGTAGCTAAAGTCCATAGTGTTGTCTATGAGCCAGGCACTGTTTTAATTACTTGTATATATTAACATTCAATGTTCCTAACAACAGAGTGAAGTATTCCATTATACAGATGAAAAAACCAAAGCACAGAGAAAATCAGTAACATACAAGACTACAAAGCTACAGGTGAGGGAAGCAGTTCTCTGCTTACTTGGTTCTAGGCATACCCATAGTGTAGAAGGTGTGGAGGCTTACCATGGACCATGCAGCACTTGAGAAATCTCCAGTTAAAGTAGTTACTGACCCTGGATGCTATTTATGCTGTGAATATAGATTCTGCCTGCAAGTGTTCAGTTATTCAACTGTCAACCCACCTTGAATTTTGGTAAAAAATGGATTGTTACAGTAGGTCTATTAGGTAGCTGTTTAATCACATTTTCTATCTCATTTAATGTTCTAGCAACCTTGTGATATAGGGAATGTTGCCTCCATTTTTTTTAGAGACATATAAGTTTCACAAAGATTAAATGACATACTTTAGATTAGGCTCTTTCTCCTCACCATAGCTTATTTTCTTGATTAGAAAATCAAGCTCAGACCAAGCTATTCATTTTCTAGACCAAATAATAATGCTATTTCAACTTGTTTTGAAGTGCCTGGGTTAACTTTTAATGTATATACAACTTTTAACGTCTATAAAATCCTTTTAAAGCTCCACTGGCTCAAAAGATAGAACCCAAAATTGAAGAGCTTCATTAATCACTAGTTTTATTCCTCTGCCAATGTAGATACAGGACAGAAAAAAATAATAAAAGTGTATTTTCCTATTTGCTTATGTTTCCTTTGAAAATTGTGAGGTTATCTCGAAAGTGGCACTCTAATTTTCTTGACAGTTAGAAAACTATCTGTGGAATAGAGATCTTGTTGGCAGCAGGGAGAAGTACTTTATTTCTAAGAACATGAGCCAGAAAGTGAACAGATTCCGCGGGCAGCACTGTGTTTAGTGCCCCGATAACAGAGGCAGGGCCCTGTTCTGTAGGCTATGTTAGTTATCCCAACTTTTGTGGATATTGGCATTTTGTCGAGGGAGGGAGCCAAAACCTATGGCGGTTTTGTTGGTATTAAAAGATTAATAAGCTGGTCCTGGTTTCTAGTAATAGAAATCCATGAGGAAGAAACTAAATCAGTTTCACTATCACGCTTGCCTCTAATGTGCAATTGGCTCTGAAATACCCATTAATTATTTAAAATAACATCATAAACGTGTATTAATTCTTGCTCCAATAAAAGCTGATGTTGGATTAATGTGAATTTATTAATGATCTTGTTACTAAGAATGTAAATTTGAAGTTTTGATTCAAGGCACTGCTTGGATCAGAGGCCCATCGCACATCATAACTACTTTTTAAAAAAAAAAATATCTGGAACAAGAAACATCCAGATCTAATTGCTCTCATTCAGAGTATATTTTTTCTGCCTTAGAGGCACCTGGCAACAAATCTCCCTACTTTATGTGGTTTTCACAATATAAATTACAAAGAAATTTACTGTGGTGTGACACTTTCTAAACAAATCCCTTAATCTCTCCTACTCATTTATCTTTCAGTCTCTTACTCTATTTTTCCTGTCATTTCCCCTCCACTCCACTCCTGACTTCCTCAGAATGACATGAACCAGAAAAGCTGGAGGAATTCTGAGCCAGTGGCCTCCCAACATTTTCAATCATATGCTCCTCAGTGAGTATTTCCTTATAAACTGTGACATATATACGTTTGTATTAATATATACCTTCTATATACAAAATTAAAGGATAAAAATTAAAAATAAAAGTGAATGGATAAGCTAAGATTTCCTTCTCTACACTTACTCTTGCCCATTACTCTCCGGAAACAATAGAGTAGATTCTAAATAACATTGACCCCTCAGATTTCTATGCACCAATGAGTTACAATTAATTTGTTGTTTTGAGATCAATGGTAATAATAATCAAACTCAAAGATTGCCTCGGAGAACCAGATTTTACATAGTTCTTTTCTCCCTCTTCTCTCACGCTCTGTTTTAGCATGGAAATAGCAGGGAGCACAGAGAGGAGGTTATGGTACAAAGCATGAGCTATCTGTTTTCTGATTTGGGTTGTATGATTCCATTTTTTCTGCGTCTTTATTCTTAGGCTCTTGACATCTGATTTCGTCTTCTGAAAATAAATTCTTTACCATAACACCAATATTCATTCATTCAAACACTGATGAATGGAGTTCTAAGCACTGGGCTGAATGCTACAGACACAAATCTGAACCTCTGCAGACGCAACACTGGTCCCACCAAGTTTCTGTTTTAGTTAGCAGTGGTGGGATCAAATGATTTTATAGTAAAGGTTACAAAAGAGAGAAGTCCTCTGTGAATGAAGGGAGAATCAAGCAACTAACTTGGCTGAGGAAATTTGGAAAAGTCCCCCCAAAGTGAAACCATTTGGGGATCTTGAGATAGGAGCTCACTGGGGCTTCACCTGCAGCCTGGTGGAGGTGAGCTGGCGAACGCTGGCCCTACTCGGCAGAGTTCCTCATGTGAACCCATAATAACAATAATCCTCTCCACCTGCTCTATGAGCACTGGAATCAAATTCGTGTTCCTTGTCTCCTTGCTAAACTCGTGCTGGTGATCACCATAAGCGCATTGTGCTGAAATAGAATCTGACTCCAGCTGCTAGAAATCCACTTTTCTCAAGGGCTTGGAGCTTTGCTTCTCCTTGCAGTTGACTGGTGCTTCTCTTGGTAACCTAATATAACTTATCATCCCCTCTGTTCTTCTCTCTTTCTCTCTTTCCCTTTTCCTTCTCCTCCCCTTCCTCCGCCCCACCCCTTTTCTCTTTCTCTGCACTGATGTTCCCTCCCTGAAGTGTGAGTCAAACAGAAGTCTTACTTGAGAACACTCCAGTAGTGTTTCGGGGAGTATATACTATACTATACTATACTATACTATACTATACTATACTATACTATACTATACATTACAATACGATATACAATATACTATACAATAAACATAGTATATTATGAGGCAAAATATTTGAGCCCCCAATGTTTGCAGATATGTTTCTGGCTTTCTAGTTGTTCATAAGGCAAACACTAGTTTAAATGGCATAAAACAATTCGATGGTTTTCAGTGGCCTAACAACACAAAACGAGCTGCTTGCAAAATTGCCAGGTTTATCTAAGACACAAACCCAGTTAAAATATGGCTGGGAGGACCTAGTTATCTCTCTACATGCCCACTTTCCACCTGGTGGTGACTTTTCTCTGCCAGTCCTAATCCTTGAGCCAGGAAAACAAAGTTTAAAAACAGTATAATCTACTCAACAGGATTATCTGTTTCAAAACCCTGGGAACTCAGTATAAAATCATACTGTTATTATGAATCTATCTGCAGAGAGGTACATATACTTACCCTGCTTTGTATTCCTTCCTTTTTGTCAAATAATAGTAGGCTTCTTAACAAAGTCTAATTCTTCCACTAGTCCCTGCTTTCATTCAACATATCTGGGGGTTTTGGCTTAACCATCATTTTGTTTTTTATTTCTTAGACAATTTTTTTTCCTTCCCTTTTGTATTCTTCCAGCTGGCTTCCTATCTTGGCCCATTCTATCTTTTCCATGATTTACACTGTTCTTTATGTCACCCATTGGTCAATGACAGCCTCCTCATGCTACAAGGCTCCCACATTGGCAGTCAGGAGACAGGAAAAAACAAGAAGGTCATAGAAAGGAATGAGAAGGTCATTTCAAGTAGAAGTGTGCTTTTACTGAATTTATACATATGTTAGAGATAGGGTAAGGAGAAAAGACTTGATTTTATCAGTCATTTCTAATTAATATATTACACTTGTCCAGGGATAAGGTACAGTATATACAGTATAATGTTTCATTCCTGGGAGTTTTCCATTAACAACGTGTAGCATTTGATCAACATCACTTTGAAAAGTTTCCTAACACAGAAAGGTATTCTGTAGTGTGAAATTAAGTATTTATACAAAACACCACCTAACATACAGGAGCCTGTTTATTCCTTTCACCACAGGCCATGATGTACTGGAATAAATTTGTTAGAGTGTTGTTCCTCGACATATTTAATGGTATGGGTGATAATATAAAATTTCTCCTTATTCTTTGATAATAGAATTTTTAGCAGACGCCTGCTTACCCAGAATGCAGACTCCATTTCTCAGCCCTTATTGCTAGGTATGCCCATGTAACTAAAGTCTAGCACATGAAATGTGGGAGAAAAAGAAGTGTGCACCTTCTGGGTCCTGCCTTTACATGGGACTGTGGCCACCCCTGCACTCCCTCCTTTTCCCACTGACTTGACTCTCAATAAGGGCTCAAGGTGGTAGAACAGTTAGATGGAAATGGTCTGGGGCTGTGAAAACATAGAGGCTACATATTGGTCCAGTACTGTTTATACCAAATTATTATGTGTATGTGAGAAAAAGATGTTAGATTTAAGCCACTTTTATGCTGGTTTTCTATGACAGCAGTCAAAACTACAGCAAAAATGATACAGTTTAGTTTACTGGCTTGGACGTGAGATTTTTGTTCGAATGTGGAATCAGGTGTCTTCTCAAGGTTCAGATCATTTTTGCATTATATTCTGGAGTTTATATCGCTTTGTAATATGGATTATATTTTGTGTGAGCAAATAAAACTATGTTCATACATTTATATAACTATTACGGCTATGCAAAACTTTGGGAACTATTTAAATAGTCTCTAGAGAAGACTAAATGTTGGACTCTCTTTA
Organism: Panthera tigris; assembly: GCF_018350195.1. Taxonomy (NCBI): domain Eukaryota; kingdom Metazoa; phylum Chordata; class Mammalia; order Carnivora; family Felidae; genus Panthera; species Panthera tigris. The sequence continues at coordinate 24,981,067 of NC_056663.1, read as the reverse complement.
ATTAGCTAACCACCATCAAGAACAAATACACTAGTTCTTTAAAAAAGTCTAACCTCAAGCCTTTCCTTACATATTTTCCATCTTCACATCTCATTTGGTTTAAAGAGACCACTTCTTAGAGTGTCTCCCTCCTCCAGATTTCTGTGGAATTTGTCTCTGAGAATTGCCCTGAACCAGCTGCCTTACCCCCAAAGACTTACCCACACCCTATAAATGCTGGTCATATGCCACATGACCTTCTGACTCATTTGCCAATGTCTGCTCCTAATCTACTTGGTTTTCCTTTGATTTCATTGGCTTCACTTTAATTATATATTTCACTATATTTAGGAGAATTATTAGCTTAAAAGATTGATATTTATATACACTACAAATGTAGCCCTCTCCACTTGGGACGCTTAATAAATACATGTGTAGCCATCCTTGGATGGCCAGAAATAACATTGGAAAGCAACAACAACAAAAAAAATACAGCATGCAAAACAGTGAATGCCCGCCAAGATTTATAGATTTCAAGAAGTGATAATGTATATGTAACATACAATTATATCTCTAGTATAATGCTATTTCAGTACATTCTGAGGATTACTCTTAGAAGCTCTACTTGAGTTTTATTTTTTTACAAGTCTTAGAACCTTGATTATATCCTGACCGCCCCCCCCAAAAAAAATCATGCTCATAAATTCAGTGAAGGATTTGGCTCACTCATATGACCAGCAGATAATAAGCTGATTAAAGTTCTCTAAAAATTTATTAGCTTATATTCTACTTCACCTTTACATGCACTAATCTTAAAGCTGTCACCATGGCTGACAAATAGTTTTAAAGATACAGACAATTAAGCAAATTCTTTTTCGCATCTGGTCCCTGACACCTTAGACATGAAAATGTGGCTTGTGTGTCTCCCCAAAAGGCTTATCTGTTTTAAATGATGTGCACTGGTATTATGAATGGAGTAGTTGACTAGAATTCTTGTTGACATTTTGAAAAACTTTATACATACTTGTTTCTATTTCATAGAAGTAATGATAGTCATAATAACTATATAAAGGTCATTTTGTGCCATGCAGAACATGTTCCAAATACTTTATATATCTAGTGCTATTTTGCTTTTGTACTTCTGTTCATTGTATGCATTTCATCCATATTTCTAACACCTTTTATAACAATTATATAGGGGAAAAGGTGAAAATCCCCTGCTTCTATACTTTTAATTCCATTCTTTCAAAATAACTGCTATTAATAATTTTGTGCCTAGATAGCCAGGATTTTGCACAGTCTTATTTAACCACATAGAGAGGTTTATACCCCCGTTCCTATTTGTATTTATATTTTTATCTATAATATACACATTTTGTCATATAAGGTCGGTATGTGCTACACATCCAGGTCTGCCCCTGCCTTTTGCCAGATGTGCTGTATCATGAGATCATTCAGTTAGTGTACATGGATCTCCCTCTATCTTTTAATGGCTGCATAGCATTCCAAAGTATAGACAAACAATAATTAAGCATTCCTTATTGATGGAAATTTACATTCTTTTTTTTGTCAGTAACATACAATACAATGATAAACATTTCTGCACATTTATGAGTTTGCTTTACTATTGTCCTTGGTAAAGCTCTAAAATGGTAAATTGCCAATTCAAAGGCATTTTAATACTCATTCACTATTGAACAGAACAGAAATTCCTCCAGACTTTGGTTATAGAGGTTTCTCCCATAATGATGCTTATCCAGAGTAAAGTCCAAACTTGAAATTTTGCATTTAATCTGTTTATTACAAAGCATCCCGAAGGAATTGTAGAGTCGAAGCAAATATTCCACCAGACGAGGCCATAACACTTTGAGATAATGACATGCTTAAAATAGAATATTTAAGTTAGAACTTGTAAATAGGTTATAATTACATCTCTCCTAATGTAACCATGCTATAGTGACATGTCCAAGAGAAAATTCTTTCCAGCATTCTTACTATTGATATAAATGTCCAAGTGGTGAGCATATGTTTCTGGAATGTTTAATGTTTGTCAGCAGTTGGGCAGGGTTTGTCTTATTTTAGGGGAGCTATGTCATAGGTCGATTAATAATTTCTTATGTCATTATTGCATTCCCAGCAGATTTGATAGGATATAGGACATTTCTGGAAAAGTGACCTGAGCATGCCAATCATAACAACTTTATGCAGCATTAATATTTCAATGCGATGTATAAAGAAAGAAGAGTTTGCCAGAAACACAGAATGCTCTGTTGTCATAGAGTTTGAGCATACTGATCGTTGGCTGTCAAGTCTTTGACTTCATTTAAACTAATTTATGACACGTTACTGATCTAGTTTGTTAGCAAAACCACAGTTTGTGGAAACCGGACTTTGTTTTTTCTTTTTTCTTTTTTTCCCCCCAAAGAGTTAGAGATTGTTTTCTTTCCTCATTGTACATAGTTCCAGTTGAACATTGGTTTTGTATGAGGAGAAGTGCCATTATAGATTAATATTATATCAAAAGAGGAGGAAAGATGTTGTCCAGTCCACAGGGAGTTTTCAATGCCAATGACCACGTTGCATTTATAGAAGAAATTATATTTGTATTTACATCAGGACAGTAAACCACTACATTGTGGGAAGAATTTGGGGAAAATCCTAAGGATAAGACAAATTTTGGCCAAGAGTCTACTAGCTAAGCCATGCTTCAAATAACTCCACTCCAATCTTTGCTTCTCTCACTTGGAAACTTCTAAGGGGATTGTGGCATCTACAGGAGTAAAGGAGACTCACCATAAAAAGTAATTTCAGCTATTGGTTCTTTTTGGTTCAGAATTAAAGAAAAGTTGATACACCTAATGATAGCAAATGTGCCAGGGTATTATTTTTATAAACATATTTGGGGGTAGGGCATACTGTTGTCTTTGGAGATGTAAAAGGGTCATTTTTAATGTGTGATTCATACCACTTTAATTATGATAAAATATACTTTTTGAAGGGCAAAAGAAGTAAGTCCAAATAACTGACATTAAATAAAGAAAGTGTTATTACTTTCTTTCTAAAAATTAGGGAACACTCATCAGCTAGGCCTTGAACTATGAGCTATCTGGTGGCTATTTAATTCCAACTAAGGAAAGTGAAACCTATTCTGTCTTCAACACAATTCCAAAGAGCATAGTTCACAAACTATGATAAATACTATTAGTGAAATGAATAGGTTATTATATTCTAATTTTTACATATTCTGATGTTCCCCCCAAGAAGATAATCCTTGAGTTATACAGCTACACTATAGGGCAAAAGAAACATCTACATATCTCTTTAACCCTAGCAAAATAATAAGTGATAGAAACAAGGGTATTTATAAAATTCCAAAAACCAGATAATCTGCGCATGTGCCTTACCTTTCTTTTGCGAAGTCTGACCGGATTATCTGTGGGTTCCTGGGTGGCCAGAGTCTCCTTTAAGTGTAAACACCGCATGCCATCTTCTGAGTTGACCTTTGGAAGACATTTGTTTTGATGTTCTAAGAAACCACTCTTCTCGAGGCCATTTTCAGCTGACATTCCATCAGGGCAGGAAGGAGGTTGCAGAAGGCAGCTTCCAGAATCTGCTTTTAGTAATGGCAGTCCTCTGCCCTTGTGAGGAATAGCTAAGAACTCATCCTGTACTACACCGCAGGTGTTTCTTTCATGTTCATCTTTAGGGAAGTCAAGTTTTCTTCGTTGCTGAGCAATTACAGCCGAATTAAGCAATTGCTTCTCAGGCACAATATCTTTCACATGTGAAGAGTCACATGCATTTGTTTTGGATGCATCTTTTACTTCACTTAAGCTTATATCATTACAAAGCTCCAGGCTTTTACTTGTAGTGTCAACAGGTTTTTTCCCCCTCTTTTCTTCTACCAGTGCCAAGTCAGCTCCGCCAGCCATTTCCCAGGAGTTACTTTGGTTACCTTCCATGACGGGCAGTGTCTTTACTAAGGAGCCTGCTCCTCTGATAGCATGTTGGTCTGATATCGTATGTCCTTGTGTAGTTAAAATTTGTTTATCATCTGTAACATACGGATCGGGATCGGGATCCTCATCAGACACGTGCACTAGTGTTTCCGTGCTGGCCTCCAGAGAAAGAAACTGATCTTCACCTTCGGGGCTGTCATTTTCATCCACCTCCTTTGAAATGTGACCCATTGGCCTCCCAGGAAAGTCTCTCAGCTCTGAGCCATGGCAGCAGTCTGGCAGTGAAACACACTTCTCTTTGCGATCCACATTTAAAGTTGCATCTTTTTCCATACTTGCCTGGGAGCTGTCAGCTACTAGTCCATGATGGCATGCTGGGTTACAATCATCGGAATTAAAAGGCTGCCCCATCCATTGGGTCACATGTTCTTCCCAGCTTCTCTTTCTGATAGCTACAGACATGTCATCGTAGTTTGACAACAGACTGAGAGATACGTTCCATGTGACGCGGAAGGAGATGGAACTTGAGGAGACATTACATCATATGCGTGGACCGAAGAAGAGAGTGAATTTTATCATTTTGCCACCTATGAAAAAAATTTAAAAATTTATATATAGTTTAGGATAATCATTCTAGAGTCAACATGTGTCTTGGAAAAGAGAGCGCTTAATCTGTGCTATGAAAGATTAAGTAAGGGAATTTACAAAGCTTCTTTCCATAGATTTAATGATGTTATTTCTTTAAGAAGTAGCCTAATATTAGAAGAAAACTTCACATTTAATATTTCTGGTCAAAAAACGTTGACAGCATTTGAAAGGCAGGTGGATCGACTGACCTATAAATGAATGAAGACGTAAGTCCTGAGTGTTTGACACTCCATTAAGAACATATTTGCCTTGCAGTACTTAATAGAAATCACCAGAAGAAACTTGTTACTCTAGCTTACATACTTTCCTGCTTTACTTTTGTGAACCCAAGTTCTTACAGAAATCTATTTGTTGTTCGGTTTGAATTGCAGCAATGGCCACCAGGAGCTGCTCGTGCAAAACGTGAGCTACAGAGACAGCCTGTGTAATGGACTAGTCTGTGAAAGAGCTGATACAGAGGCCAAACTACCAGGACGTATTTACTCCAGGGAGTGACTAACAAACATGGAATAATCTGGTTTAGCTCCTATCAACACATAATTCATAAGAAAATGGAACACAGACCACTGGCCATGCCTTAGGATAAATACATTTACAGTCATGCTATTACTGCTACTACTAGGTGGCAAGCTCATTTTGTTGAGACGTTAAATAACTTGCCCAAGGTAATACATCCAGGAAGCACGCCAGGATTTACACTAGGCCCAGGTTCTAAGGCCCAAATTTAGATAGCCAACAAACTTTACTGTCTCCGCGGCATGAGATTCTACCTGTACCCCTTCCCTCCACATACATTTAGTATGTATAAAATCTAAACTCCTCAGGCAGGAACTCAGAGAACCAAAAAGAAGATGTGAGCATGATAAAACAGAGGGTACAATTCTTCAGAAACTTCGGTCTCTTTCTTTTTGGCTTCCAAGGAGTTTCATTTGTATACTTCTATTAGACTTTAGCCATAAAAATTTCAGTAAACCAGAAAACCAGGCATAAGATAGGGTAGGATATAAATACATTCCAGGTTTCCATCTCCTTTTTGCCTTGAATTATTCAAACCCCTTAGTTCAAGGAAACAGATTATCCCAATGTAAACTGAACTTTGCAAAAATGACTAATCCAAATGTTGCCCCAAAATGAAACCAAATTATTGGACCATAAAAGAAAAATCCCATTCAAAAGGTAGACACTTCCATTTTTTCCTCCACACAAGAACTGTCAGCACATAACATGGATTGGCTTATTGATTTCAGCCATAAACAAGATTAACTACTACACTGGTTTTGGGTCACTTCAGTCTATTGAAAAGGATTCTGAGTCCCTACCAAAAACTTCAAGCTATTCTGACTAAGCACTTGCCAGAAAGGTAAATATTCCCATCCTGTGAAGACCAGCAGACTTATTAAGGAATGTACTAGAATTTGGTACCCTAGCCTGACCAAATATCTTTCTGGATACTATCTGGTTCTCTCAAAGGCCTGTGACCATTTGAAAATGGTCAGCATGCACATTTTCCATGTTGGCATTCATTTTGCACTCAAAAGAAAATATAAAGTCCCTGAATTCCATGCATAAGTCATTATAGTGTGGGAGGCTACGGAAAGTGGAAAAAACGCATAGATGCAGGCCAGAAAATTTCTGCTTTCATGGGCAAATTTGGGTTGTAATAGGGCGGTTCTGTTTTAGATGCTTTCTTTTCTTTATTTTTATCCAGTGTAGAAAGAGCAGGCTAACTTAAGAAATGCAAAGTGGTATTACTGTGTCATTCCTAAACCACATTTACATTTAAGTTGAGACTAAACTCTGAATTCGTTTCTTTTACTAAAAAGAAATTGAGTTTTATTAACTCCTTGGGGGACAGATTACATAAAAATTTTGCCCCTAGGACCTTATCATAATATTAATTTATTTCACTTAACCTTGGCAAATAGGTAAGTGTTTTTATAATGTCAAAGGAAGATAGTTCAACAAGTTCTGAGGCCATCTAGTTGCGAGAAGAGATTGTAAATTAGGTAGACTGAACACAAAACATTAACTCCTGTCCTGCGAATCTAGGTTCTTTGGACATTTCCAAATCATTCTTGTGAATGTACGGTGTCTATATATTTTTAAGACATAAAATTTCATAATTATCATTATGACCATCATCACTACATTTTGAGTGCTCATTCCATATCCTACAGTCTGATAGATTTTTTAAAAATTTCTCTCTCCAGACTTTCTTATTCACACTTCCTATTTAAATTCTAAGATTTATAGCTATAATCTGCCTCTACAATCTAAAGGCTGAACAGAGTATTAAGAAAAAGTAGTGTTGGATTATTATCAATTGCATCTGAGCATACTGACCTCATTTTCTAAGTCATCTGAATTGACTGGAACCCATCCTATAGATGGAGAAGTCTTTGTAAAAGACCTGATTTTCCCCATCAGCCTCCTCAGCAGGCTGCTTTCCTTAAAATGATATTTCTAAATACTAGTTATTTTGCAAATTTCTATTTAATATTTTTTGTAATCTTTTTTGTGCAATTCCATTCAGAATGAGCTCAGCAGCTGAGGATTTGGATGAAGGATCTGGAAAAGTATAGGTCATTGCAGGGTGTTGATTTTATGAAGTGAATTTCCATGGGGATTTTTCACTTCTTAAATGCATGTGTTCAAACACCACTGCATTAATATTACAAGAGATTCTATGTACTTCTAATTATGTAACCATTTGGAAAATGTTTGTAAAATGTCCAAATTTGCTTTTTGTGATATTAGTGCATAGGGTGTTTAGACACAATTAATTTCAGATTTATTATTTGAGCTAATTTTGTAACACTTAACCATTCCTTGACATAAGCATTTTATGCCATACAGTATTTTAAAGTTAATTGAAATTAAATATATTTTTTTTATCATTTTCGAGAGAGGGAGAGAACATGTATAGGTTGGGGAGGCAGATGGGGGGAGGGAGGGAGAGAGAAGGAGAAAGAGAGAGAGAGAGAGAGAGAGAGAGAGAGAGAGAGAGAGAGAGAGAGAGAGAGAGAGAGAAATACCAAGCAGGCTCCACACTCACCATGGAGCCCGATGTGGGGCTTGATCCCATGGCCCTGAGATCATGACCTGAGCAAAAATTGGGAGTCAGACACTCAACAAACTGAGCCATCCAGGTGCCCTGAAGTTAAACATTATTACACTAAACAATAACAACAATTGGAGACCTTCTAGTTTGAGAATCACTGACCTATATCTGATATCAAATGATCATGTTCTCCTTTGTACCTGCTTCTGAAATAAACACACCCTATGTATTTTGGCCTGGCAATTGTCCTTACAAAAGAAGAACCTGATGATAATCACCATTGCTCATTCTATAGCCTGGGAGAAGGTGATGCAAATAAGGCACTTGTATCTGAAATCAAGGGTGCAGCATTGAGGAACTGACAGCAAAGCTACCTGGACAAGTCTTCAATACTTGTTTATTTAGTGCCCAGGGGCCACAGACATCCCGCTAAACATTGAGAATATAAACCTAAATAATATATTCTACCTTTCCTAAAGGAACTTAACAATTTTATGGAAGAAACTCACGTAAAGAAAAAAAAATAAGTCCTCTCATGGCCACAGATACCATGTAAAGTTTAACATAAAACAGAAGGTCATCAGTTTCTCCCTCCCTGTGTGCCTGCCTGCCTGCCTGCCTTCCTTCCTTCCTTCCTTCCTTCCTTCCTTCCTTCCCTCTTCCCTCCCTCCCCCCCTTTCCTGTCCCTTCCTCCCTCCCTCCCTCCTTTCCTCCCTTCCTCCTTTTCCCCTTCCTTCCTCCTCTCTTCTCTTCCTCCCTCCCTCCCTTCCTTCTTTCCTTCCTTATAAATAGTGAGTGGTATGGGGATGGTGTAAATGTTGGATAGGGCTTCTAGAGGAGAAAACTAGAGGAATAAGGCCCTCTGTAGTAAATTTCCTGCCTCCACAACATCCAGATCAAATGGGAGCTGAGGTTCAGAGTTTCACTATTCTAGAATCACCTCCTTCAAAAAGATAGCAGGGGCAACAATAAACTCCAGAGAATTACTAACAACTTGAAAACCCATTTGTCATCTTGGAGGGGAACCACATTTCTCAGGTGCATTCAGAGAAAATTGAGGGGAGAGATTTAACAAATTTGTTTTCAGAAAATTTTGCAGACCCAGGTCTTCAGACACAAGGGAATTCATAAAGTATGCAGTACTACAAGGAATAAAAATAGACCACAACAGAAAACATTATTGTGAAATTTCAGAGCTTTAGAGTTAAGCAAATGCACATACATGTTATCAGAGAAAGAAAAGAGATTATATATTATGTATTGGGAATCTCAGTGGTGTTGGATTTCTTAACAGAAAAACTGGAAACAAGACAGGCAAATATATCTTCAAAATTCTGATGAGAAATTATTTCTACCATAAAATTATATGAGGAGACTTAAAAGATGTCCCCCCTCTTCTCAAGAAGCTACTGTAGGGATAGTTCCACCTAAATAAGAGAATAAATAAAGTGGAAAAGACACGGCAACAAGGGAGTCAGAAATTCAACACAAAGATCAGGGAATGGAATTTTCAGGGTGAAATTTATGTAGCAGGCCTAGCAAGCAATCATTTCAAATAAATCCCAAAGTTCTCTACAAGAGATGACTCTAAGGAAAAAACATGGATATAATACATTATATGAGGTATGTGACCACATTGAGAGGGTTTTATAATAAAGTCAGCCAATTTAGGTGGAAGAATTAGTAATAATTACACAGAAAACTAGAAAAATCAGTTATTACCTCCAGGAAAAAGAGATTTAAAGGAAAAGAAATATAGTACACTACTTGGCTTAGCTGTGAATTTTTTGTGTGGCTAAAATAATGCAAGTAGTAAATACTGACTTAATAAAAAATTATGAAAGCACTATTTTTTGGAACATAGCATTTTTGTAGGGGATGGGGTTAGAGATGCTGGGAAGAATAGTCTCAGAGAGCTAACTCTTTATTTCCCAAAATAGGAAGTTAACAGATAATGTCTAAAATGGAAAAAAGAAATAGTATAATCATGTTGTTTAGAAATATGGAGGTAATAGGAGAAACAGCTAAAAACAATTAAACTGTTATGATTCGATGTGTTATTTGCTTGAAATAAAGAAAAATTTCTGAATCTCTAAAGCATGTTAAATAATAATCTAAATTTTAATATGTTCCAGAGCAGTGATTTTTTTTAAATTTTTAAATGTTTATATTTTAGAGAGAGAGAGAGAGAGAGAGAGAGAGAGAGAGAACGTGAATGGGGGAGGGGCAGAGGGAGAGGGGGACAGAAGATCCTAAGTGGGCCCTCTGCTGACAGCAGAAAGCCTGATGCAGGGCTCGAACTCGCAAACCATGAGATCACGACCTGAGCAGAAGTCGAACGCTTAACCAACTGAGCCACCCAGGTGCCCCAACATTTGTTGATTTTTGAGAGAAAGACAGATACAGTGGGAGCAGGAGAGGGGTAGAGAGGCAGACACAAAATCCAAAGCAGGCTCCAGGCTCTGAGGTGTCAGCACAGAGCCCAATGTGGGGCTCAAACCCATGAACCACGAGATCATGGCCTGAGCTGAAGTCAGACGCTTAATGAACTGAGCCACCTAGGCGCCTCGAGAGCAGTGATTTTGAGTTGATAGGTAAATATGATCGCAGTTCCTCTACAACACATCCAATAGGGCCAAACTATTCCCTGTATTCCCTTCCCCAGTCACAATACTACCCCCTCACAATTACACATATATCTTCTTTCATTCCTTTAGCACAATAAAGGTGCCAGTTTGGGTATTTATTTTGGGCCAATAATGTCATGTAGTTTTCTATAAGATTCTTAGGTGGTATTTTTTTAATGACTTCTTCCTCCTTTGACTCTTTTTTTATAATTTTTTTTTTTTTTTTTTTTTTTTTTTTTTTTTTAGAGAGAGAGAGAGAGAGACAGAGTGCAACAGGGGAGGGCAGAGAGAAAGGAAGACACAGAATCCAAAGCATGCTCCAGGCTCTGAGATGTCAGCACAGAGCCTGATGCGGGGCTCAAACTCAAACCATGAGATCGTGACCTGAGCCAAAAATCGGACGCTTAACTGACTGAGCCACCCAGGCGCTCCTTCCTTTGACCCTTTTAGGAACGTCTGCCATTCAGGACAAATATTCTTGGTAATCCTCTCAGCTATAGCTCTCTAAAATGTTATCTGAACAGAAGTTTTAAGATACAGAAAACAAGAAGCGCCTGGGTGGCTCAGTTGGTTAAGTGTTCAACTCTTTATCTTGGGTCAGGTCATGATCTCACGGTTCACGAGTTCTAGCCCCACATCCAGCTCTGTGCCGACAGCATGGAGCCTGCTTGGGATATTCTCATTCTCTCTCTCTCTCTCTCTCTCTCTCTCTCTCTCTCTCTCTCTCCCTCTGCCCCACTTGTGCATGCATGCACCCTCTCTCAAAATAAATAAAAAACATTTAACAAATCTTTAAAATTAAAAAATAAAAAAAATAAGGTATAGAAAATAAGCTGCACATAACCTGAACTGAATAACTGCATATGAAAAGAGGAATTCTTCATTACACTATTTGGCAACTTCTCCTGGACATCTCATTCATAGTACTTGGAAAATGACAACTTTCCTGATTCAACCCCTTAAATGTGGGTATCTCATTTTATCCTTTCAGAAACAAATGACGTATATAGGCATACATATATGCACATATATAAACAAAAATTTTTAAATTTTAAAATGTATGTATACACACACACACACACACACACACACACATGCATGCACACATGATTGACTTCTGGGTCATTTTTAAATCCCTTCACACAGATTCTATGTATTTACTAGAAACTAAAGACATAATACAACTGCCACTTTCTCTTTATTTTTCTACTTTTTCTTTAGATGTCCACAGTTGCTTCTGGTTTCCCTTAGGGTCTTTCATATTAATTACTTACCCCATGTTAAATTGTAGGTCATGTTGTCCTTCTAGAACTTTTTTTAAAGCATATATAAGAGTAATATCTACTATATAGCATATTCTCAGCCATTGTGGGAAAGAAGAGAAGAAATGAGGGGAATACCCTTTTAATTAAAAGTAGTTTCAACTCTCTAAAATGTACTCTTTAAAGATAAAGAATGCATCTGAACCAAGAAAAGAACATTGCTACATTGACCTACTTTGTTGCTAATATAAGGGTCAAGTCTGTGAAATGGAGTGACTGGGAATCTGAAGATCCTATCACGATTTCAAATCTTCATGTCTCTGAGCCTACTTTCAGGGAGTCACATTTGCAACTAGTAAATGCCCCCAAACCATTTACAAACTGAATTAGACAATTAGAACAGAAGCAACAACACAGACATGATCACAACTTAATAGAGTTTTTCACTTGTAGGCTCATTAATTTCAAAGTAAATATTGATTACAGTGAGAATTTGCAGAGGCCAAAAGGAAATTCATTTTCTTGATGAGGCTATCAAGGAACAAATTATCTAGCAAACCAAGTGGTGCACATTTGGGCATCTTCCTACTGCTCTCCAACTCAATGATAACATGAAGAGGAATGCTTTTCATTGCCAAACTGATGTCTCATATTCAAGATGCTTAGGAGCAGTAAGAAAGCGTAGGCAGATATGACTCTTCTTAATTCCTTCATGTAAATGCATGAACAAAAAGCCAAAAAAGATACCACGTTTTAAAAAAGCATTTCTATGACTCTAGTCAGGGGTTGGGGTAGCCAGATTTTAGTAAAAGATAATTAACGCTTTTCCTTTAAAATATTCATTCTGTCTGATCCAAATCTGACAGGGCTAGTAATAGACTGTGGGAGAGAGAGATCTTTAATAATATGATGTGTGAATTTATGTCCGTATGATTGGATGCAGATTTTCTTTCTTGAGTAGCAATCTGTGTCCCAATTCTTCACAAAATCATTATCCATCTACTTCCACATATTTTGTCAGATGTTGGAATTTACTCATTATGCCTCTTAGCTGTTTGTGGAAAACAAACTCGTATTGAAACTCTTTATTGGTAAATTGCTTCATGAAGCTTAAAATATTATATATGAGATAGCTACCATGCATTTAGGCTGTCTAGATATCATAAAAAATAGTATATTATAAAATAAACCACCTATAATGAACCACGCCAGCGGAATAAGTAGTACATTACTTTTTCCGAAAGATACATCTAAGCTTCCATCAGTTTTGGGCTTTAGAAGAAAACTGAAGAAGCACGTACCCAATTTAAAAATATTCTTTTAATATTGACCTATTTTTCATGTGTATCTCAGTTTTCCTGAGCTTGGAAAATTTTTTCTTATTCTTAGCTTTCGGGGGCCAAAGATTCCAGGAGTTAAGTAAATGTGAAAATTAACTCTGTCAATTCACTAGAAGTCAGTCCATCATTTAAAAAAAAAAAAAAAAGCAGATTTCTAAAATTATAAATTATTATTCCTGTGGTGCCCTATTTTTACCTTCAGGTTCCTGCTATGTAATGCAGCTTCAGTCATTTCTTTCCTTCCTTTCCTTCCTTCCTTCCTTCCTCCCCTTCCTCCTTCTTTCTCTTTCTTCCTTCCTTCCTTCCTTCCTTCCTTCCTTCCTTCCTTCCTTCCTTCCTTCCTTCCTTCCTTCCTTCCTTCCATCCTTCTGCAGGGAGGGGCCCAGATACTGGCAGAGTGTGACTTACTACCACTTTAGAGCTCAGGTCAGCCAGGTCTGCTGATTCTCTTAATGTTTTCTTAAGTAACCCACAGGCAATTTGAGGAAATCGTGGAATACTTCATAATATGTTCCTGATATCACTAAGACCTTTTTGAGGATAACTGGTTTCCAAATGATCCCAGAATTAGGAAGATAAAAACAGAGAGGGAGGCAAACCGTAAGAGACTCTTAACTACAGAGAACTGAGGGTTGCTGGAGGGGTGTTGGGTGGGGGGGGGGGATGGGCTAAATGGGTGATGGGCATTAAGAAGGGCATTTCTTGGGATGAGCACTGGGTGTTATTTGTAAGTGATGAATCACTAAATTCTGCATCTGAAACCATTATTACATTATATGGCAACTAATTTAGATTTAAATAAAATTTAAAAAATAATACATCATGGGGAATAATATTGCATCATGGATGCAGTATTTTCTAGATACATGTATTCTCTTTAGATTTGCCTATGTTTCAAAAGTACACAGTTTTCTCATTGATAGTGTTCCATCATATGCAGAATCCTTTGAGCATTTAGAACTATACCGTATCTTAGATGTCTCTGCAAATATATTAATGAATAATTAATCATTTGTTTTTGCCTTGATATTTTTTTTTTCTACAGAATCCCTTATAACCAAAAAAGAGAGCCTTTGCTCTGAACTTGTTTCTGCTGCGATTTTTCATGCAATAGGAAATAGCTTAGAGTTAAATTTGATATCAAGAGCTTGGCTGCTATTTTTTTTTTTTTGAATGGCAAAACAGCATTTCTGTTCAACAAGGGACATGGATTATAATGCTTTATCATCAGCATGGTGAGATGTGTCTTTGCTTTAAGTGGCCACTTTCTATTTTTAGCTTTGCTATCATTTCTAAGAACCCTCTAACGGTAGACACAGTAATCGCTCACTGTAAATAAGAGATATGGCTACATCGACACAGGTGCTTAGATTGCTAGGTGACAACAGGAGACTGAGATGGCATTCATTCAAATAAGTACGATTTCCATGGAAATCAGGAACATGAAATCATTGGGAATTTAGCTACTTCTGTTACGTCATATCCTGGCAGGGGTTGCTGCCTCTGACGTCAACTTTCCCGTCTGTATTTAATATGTACAATTCTCATTTTATTTTGTCATCTAACTATGTACAGTTGAACTTGTTTTTATTATCAAATGTCTTTTGGATACAGACTAGCAGGTGCATCGAAAACTTCTGATGGTCACTATAATAGTAACAGTAAAAAAAAGACTCCCATTTCCTAAGCATTTACTATGGGTCAGGTACTGTCCTTACACTATGTCCCTTGGCAATAATACGCACAAACACTCTAGGAAGTAGTTGCTATCATTGCCCTAATTTTATAGGGAGGAATTTTGGCAGGCCTCAGTCACTAGCTCAATGTCAAATGCCTATCGGTGGGCAGAAGTTATTATCTCCATTTTTTTGTGAAGGCAATATGGTTAAAGAACGATTTCTTTTTCTTGGTGATTGAGTTACCTAAATGTGTTCTTCAGTTTTCTCACTTGTGTAATGGGAATAAAGAAAAATTGTTGAGGGTTAAATAATAAAATTAAGCTAAAATAATAATACTAAGCTAATGATATATGTAGAACACTTAACCCATTGCATACCGCAAGAACTCACTAGATGTTACGGGACGTAATGATGATACTAATGATGATGATGACGATGACGACTCCTTAATTTTTGATTGATCTTAGCTGCAGAATCCATGGCTGAGTAGGAGCTGGAACTATCCCTTGCATTCCCATGCTATTTCAATATAGATGAGCAACTTGGCCAAAACGTGAAACACCATGAGTCTTTCTTTCTTGACTAGTTGACCTATGCTTTTTTAAACAAAGATTTACTTAAACCTTTTAAACAAAGATTTGCACTGTGTGCAAAACAATTTGCCCATATAAAATCTCATGTGATGCTCAACATGACCCAGTGATATAAGTGTTTTCATTCTCTGCCACATTTTACTAATAAACAGCAGAAACTCTAAGTAGTTATGGGATGTGCTACAAATCACAGAACATCAAGTGGCAAAGATGCAAATTAGAGCCAGTTTTCTGACTCTGCCCATGAGCTTTTCAGTTCTCCACCCCATTTAAATAGTGGAAAATGCACTAGTGCTCTGTCACTGGCTTCATGTAACTTTTCATTTTAAACTACTTCTGGATGCTCATGCTTCCTTCTGGTTTCTAACGAATTTGTTATGTCATCTTATGAGAATGTTGTTAACCTTTGGCCTCAGGCTCTGATGATTCTTGACAACCTCTTATTTTTCCTCCCCTGTAAAAATTATTCTATCATCACAGGATGTCTGGAAAATTAAAAAAAAAAAAAAGTCCCACAATTCCCATTCTTTATCACTGGTGTTTCTTTCCTTTCTTTCCTTGTTCCTATTTATTCCACAAATATTTATTGACAAATAGGTACGGACACCATATGTTAAGTATTTTGTTAATTGCTGAGAATAAAAAGAAACATTAATTGAATTTCTAAACTTGCTTTGATCTTCCTACTTCCTTTCTCTCTCATTTCCATTACAGAACTTATTTTCCCTTTGAATTACTTCAATTGTATTGCTAAAATACTTTGTTAATTCATTCATACACAAAACATTTTTTACACATATAACTAATACAACAATTTTTTCTGCCCATCTATCTTAATTAATGAGAACAATCATATACATGCTGTTTAAATTGTCTCTCCCCCCCCCCTTTTTTTTGCATAGGAGTCCTTCTTTATTCAAGTTGACTTATATACTCTATAATCTACTGAATCAAAATCAACAATCTCTTTTTAAAAGTGGTCTCAAGGTCCACACTTTACCTTTATTCCGTTTAATTTAACTAAAAACTAAGTCCATCTATTTCTCAAAACTCTATGAACTGACTACCAATTTAATGCCAAAAGGGAACCATGGAAATAAAAGTTGCATTCCTATAACCACACCAAAGTCAGTCTGGAGTTGGACTTCTTTGTAAACTTGTTTGGTTAAAGTTGTAGGCATATGGGGCTTACTGTTCACATGGGGGAGGAAGGTACAACAGTCATGCCAACTCCTTCAAATCCAGAGGTTTTTACTTTTTCCTCATCCTTTTTAAATTCTCATGTACAATTATTGACATTTCTCTATTTTGATAATAAAATTCTCCGATCCAGGACTAGGTCATCTCTTCGGAAACCTGTTGTACTGTAATGATTTCTACAGAGAGATTCTCATTGTAAGATCATACACCATTCATTTTCCAAGAAGAGACACGTAAGAGAAAAATAAAAGATTAATTTAAAACGTCCCCAATTTAAACTTGTTTAAAGCCAGTAAGACCCAATCCTCTATGAGTGAGATTAAAGCTTACCTAAGGTCTTTGTAGTGAGGTGGATGCTGTGGGCAGGTTTAAATGGGGTCAGGAAAATCGTCCTTTTAAATTATAATATCCTTAAGAAAAATATAAACTGATGCATTCTTTTTTTGCTAGGCTCCCTGCTAATCATGCAGTCAGTTGTATAAGCTACTGCTTTACTGAATTTATTCCTCATTCCAAGGATGTGCAGTATGGTGACACCAAAGTGTTGAATAGCGTATCTTTTAAGTGTAATATCATCAGGAAATTCGATCTGGTTCATAAAAATGGAAAAGAAAGGATCAGGACACACATTCCCTCCAAGAAATGGCATGTAGTAGAAATGACATATATTAGTTTTATAAGAGAGTTTCTTGCCTTGGAGAGTGCAGCGTTCAGCTTGCATGGCACCATATACTGTCACATATGAAGTAGGATACAGCTTCAGTAGCCAACTCTCTCATTTCACACTGCCCTGCTCAGACACTTATTTATATACTGTAAGAAATTCTACATTCTACAACTAAAGGACCTTGTAGCAGGCTCAGAGGAGATGTATGAACCAATTAAAGGATTGAAAATAAGCCATACAAGGCAAGATGAAAGCAAGTGGGCTTTATTTGGCCCACAAACGTACACTTATGTTTTCATATGTCCATTTACGTTTTCCATGTTTCCACAGAGGAAAAACCCATAAAACTGGAAATAGGCTACAGCAATAGAGATTTAGGTTAGATAAAAGAAAGAATGTCTGGGTACATGAGGTCCTTAGACCGGTTCTGATGTGGGGAATAAAAGCCCTGATCATTGCTGGTTGGGATAGATTTGTTATGATGCCATTTGAATACGAGGACATGAATCGGACAACTCCTTCCTAGCCCTATGCTTTTAAGAAACATCAGTTTAATATTAGTATAATTATTAGCATATGGATTTTCTTAGCATAAATAGGAAATATAACAAAATTGTCACCAACAAGTTACTCCATTGAAGGGTTAAAGGCATAAAAACATTTGCATTTGAGAAAAGTTCATTACTTAGTGAATTTGATTCTTTTTTTTTAAGCCATGATTTTTTTCCCCCTCCCGGGTGGCAGTTTTAGGACTTTTTTATTTTTTAAAGAGGTGCTATAAGATTCTGTCTGAAAGTAGCCTTCTACTGGACATATTTCATACTTCACTGTGCATAATTATTATTACTTGAGAAGGTGACGTAGTGTAAAGATATCTGAATTACGAAGCAGGGTTCCTCTGTTATCTCTTCCCCTAGCTCGCAGTATGACCTTGGACAGGTCATGTTTGAGTGTCATTCCTCAGCTGTCTTGTGGAAACCTCAGGACAGTGCTTCAAGAAGTGATCTCTTATGAGATCTTTCCTTCCTTGAAATTCTTTTGGATTAGGAATTCAAATTGTGAATTATTAAGAATTATGAATTCTTTTCAATTACGATCATGAAATCATAATTTAGGTAAGTCAGCATTTTATTTTTAACATGCTTAACAATAGATTTTTTTAATACTTAAAGGTAATAACACATCTTATTTTGTTAATGAATAGTTAAAATTCACCAAGATAATTCATTCTAGCATAGAATTCAGTAAGTTAGCTAATGCAGCAAATGGTCACCTTGTACTGTGTGAAAGTTTAGAATTAAAACCCTTGATTTCTTATGATCCAACTGTCAAATGGCTCTCATCTTTCATTTGTTACGTTTGGTGGTCATTTAATTGATTTGGAGATAGGCCTGAATATTTATTCCCTTCACATGCCATCCCACATTGTTTCTTTAAAATAATTATTTTCATTTTTCAATCTTCAGAAATATAAATGTAACAGGATGCTATGCATTGCAAGTCCATTTTATTTCAGTCATTGCTAGATTTCTTACTTCCTATAGTACAGGCTTAAACATTTAAGCTACCTTAAAGAGACTACAGCCCCACAGAAATCTAATTTTATGATTATATGAATTATGAATACATGAATACATGCTTGGTTTTTCATATGACTGTAGTGATTTCCAGCTGCCTTAAAATGATAATAACGAATGTCATTGTCATTCAGATTTATTTTAATTATTCACAAATATTCACACAAATATGACCTAGGCAGTGCATCTAGGAAAGTCCTTATAAACTAAGTCCAACTCTAATATTTAAAGTGTTCGAAAGGCAGATTAAATACTATTTAGGGTAGAAATAATTTTTGAAGTTTCGTGTGTTTACCTGTTTCTTAATGAAACATTTAAGTTGTACACTAGCAGCTTGAGCTGTGGTTGAAACCACAGAATATTCTCTGGAGATACATCATCAAGAAAAGTCACTCTGGTGCTATCTACTCTCCCTGTTGGCAAAAGAAGGGAAGATAAAAAGAAATCATTTACACCTCACACTTAAGTGTGAGAATATGTATTTGTTTTGCATTATGCCATCCAACAGGAAACCTGGTCTTATTCCTCAAAAAGTTAAGAGAAAAAGGGATTGAAATAACCTCTTCGCTCATGGAGGAAAAGAGTAAAATCTCTGTGGAGCCTGTTTTAGAATTGACATTGTGCTAAAACAATTTGACTCACAGTTCCTCCTCACTAAACATTTTCCACTTCTAACTTCACAGCTGAGCTCCACAACTTAGGAAATCACCGCTCAGTGCAAGATGCTAGCCTTTCTGTCAAACTTTCTGCCTCTTCAGAGATTGCCTCGACATACAAAGACAGAGAGTCCACAGCGTCTTACCTAGACAACGAGGAGCTGAAACGCCCAGGCATGACATTGTTCAACGCTCAGGCTAGGCAAGAAGTCCGTCCCCGTTAGTTCCTCCAAAATATAAGTTCACATTTTCGTGGTTGAGATCATGGCTCTATTCTAAGCAGTTTTACGCAGTGTGTGATTCTAACAAAAACACCCTCTGCAGCTGGAGGGAGCCTCAGTTAAAGCAGGAGTCTGTCAAGGCGTTCCTAGTGACTTCTGTCCACTAAATTCAGACTGATGTTTTGCGAAAGGGGCCTCCACAAGCAGGCCCAGATTGCCTGGGAAGCATTTCCTGCCTCTGAGCAGTGCATGTGAGAAAGAGTGCACGAAGCAGAGGGAGGGGGGCCGAGCACAGCCCGCCTGGGCGTTTTAGGAGTTCTGATTTTACACAGAACTGAAGTGAGTTTGTCAAAGCTCTTGAGGTGATTAGCTGGAGAGTCATAAAGTCGTAGAGTTTTCTCTATCCCACACTGCTGATGAATAAAAAAAAAAAAGGAAAGAAAACAGTTTTTTCCTTCCTCTACAGCATTTCCACTATATTAAATGCATGTGCACAACTTAATCCGAATACCTTTGCCGTTCTCCTCTCAAAAGATCTCTTGGGAGAGCAAGATGAATTTAGGTGTTTTAAAAACGGTAATCCCCCAAACGCAAAACTTTTTCTTTTTTTTTTTTTTAACCCTACTTACAAGTTAAAATGCTACAGCCCTGCATACTGTACCTGACAAGATCTGTGAGGATAATCCCGAGAAGCCAGGGGATAGAACGTTGCCTTCAAACCTCTCCAATCCCAGGAATCCTTCACAGAATTAAAGCAGTTTCTGTCATGGCACATGCAGCTTTAGCTCCAGTCAGAAGCCTCCAGTTACACGAGCGCAGGGCTGGGAGAGCAGGA
Organism: Panthera tigris; assembly: GCF_018350195.1. NCBI lineage: Eukaryota > Metazoa > Chordata > Mammalia > Carnivora > Felidae > Panthera > Panthera tigris. Next base: position 24,960,763 of record NC_056663.1, on the reverse strand, counting down.
GACAGACTCCATCTTGATCCCATTAGAGTCTTGCTGACATTAAGTACTTGCAAGTTCTTGCATCCAGCACGACAGAGTCCCTGAATCACATCTCCAGAGCAGCTCACGGTATCTGCACCCTTTGTCCGACACAAATTTTGTGAACTATCATCTGTTTATCTTTTCTGCTTTCTTGTGCCTCCACTGAATGACTTCCTCCTAGCCGCTTCAGGCTGGGAACTTGGACGACCATTTGGTTTTGATTAAAACCAGACAGCCAACTCTGGAGAATTTAGGGAATAAGCTAATGGAAACTGCAAATATGGCTTTAATTAGTGCATCAATTAATAATAGATGTTAGCTCGTCTTATAATAAGATGACACACATATCAACGCAGAGGAAGCTCAAGTCCTTTCAGGAAAGAAGTTATACCAATTCTCATTCCTTCATGACCCAGAATTCTCTTTAGGGAAAGTGGAAGGAAAGGAGAGGGATGTGGCCTTAGGACATCCAGGTTGTGCAGAGGCCAGTGGAGCCGCTTTGTTGTTTATACCAGAGAAACAGGAAACAGTATCTCTGAGTTTAATTATCTTGCTTGGTTGAAATTGCTCTGTAATGTCTCCCTTCTACTTTATTTACAATAAGTGGCTTCTCTTGTTATTTATGACCTAAGCATTTTTTTTTTTTTTCTGTGACTAGTGATTACATCAATCTGATTATTGGGTCTACGTGCAGCTTACAAATTTCTAGAGATTTCCCATAATGGGAATTATGCGAACAAATCCAATTTCAATATGATAAATGAATAACATACAGAAAGGTACAAGAAACATTAAACTTTTTAGCCTTAAGAGTCACCCTGTACGTCTCTGACATTGTAAGTAGTTTTCATTGCTGGCTTCTGTTTCAGTTGGCTCTAACTTTTATAAAGACTGACAGATAACTAGATATCACAACGGCCATCTTTTTAGTATCCCCAGAGATAGTGGGTAGCTGATAACCTGAAGAAGCATGATGAGATAGCTACGATTTCTTTTCTTACTGGATAGATAACTAAAATCTCTCAGAAGTAATGCAAATCATGGACTATTAGAGAAATATGAAATAGCAAGACAAAAAGACTGCATATGAATTTAAAGATGAGAAGCATTCAAGTAAAAACATGTGGGCAGAAAAGTGTTAGGAGTTTATAGAAAAACATTAGTGATTTAAAAAATGAGCATTTAGATTCCTTTAATGTAACCTTCAACTACATGGCAAGAAGGAAGTCCATAATTTCATAAATCCTTTGAAGACTTACTATATTCATATTGAAAATACTTCCACCGAAATTATGCCCATTTACTCTTCCCAATAATCTTTTTGTGTGCTCTTATTTTTTTTAAGTTTATTTATTTTTGAGCGACAGACACACACACACACACACACACACACACACACACACACACAGTATTAGCGGGGGAAGGACAGAGAGAGAGAGAGGGAGACATAGAATCTGAAGTGGGCTCCACACTGTCAGCACAGAGCCTGACATGGGGCTCGAACTCACAAATCCCGAGATCATGACCTGAGCCGAAGTTGGAAGCTTAACCAGTTGAGCCACCCAGGCGCCCCAGTGTGTGCTCTTATTTTTATTTTAAATATAAAGCATTGGAAATTTGTGGAATTATTTTTCTCAGAATCACATGATGAAAAGTGACCAAGTGCACACCACAACTCAGATTTTCTGACTCCAGATTCTGTGTCTTTTCCATCCTCGGAGAGTTCCACTGCCTGTCTTGACTCACACTTACTTGCTGTATGAAATTAGGAAGACTGAAACTTTCTGAGTTTCAGATCCCCCTTTAAAAATAGAGACAGCCCTACATAACTCACAGATTGGAACACAGGATTCGCTTTATATACACATATATTTATAAATTTATATTTATTTCCCTCAGGAAAACACTGGAGCAGAATGGAATGGGAATTGATGTAAGTTCTTTCCTAAAATAACTTGTTTATCTCTATCTCTATCTCTGCCTCTGGGCTTCTGGTTTTCTAGTAGACAGTAGGCGCTCAATAAATATTACTACGCTAATTCTTAGCAAGCTTCTCCTCATGAGTGACATAATCCCCCCTTCATACAATTTTGTCTTGCCCTGTTTTCATTGGCCTGAGGAAACAACAAAACCCTATTCACATACATTTATAAATGCCTTTTTAGAGATCTAGACACTCTTAACAGTAATTTTCTCCTTAACGTTCTCTTCTCTAAACAAACAAGACTTCATGCTTTATTCTATTATTAGAAGGATTACTTCCCAAATCTTTAATCACTCTTATTTATTTTTCATCCTTCAGTTGCCTGACTCCAAACAAATCTCAAAACTTATATTCTCATGAAGGCTTTACCAAATATGAGTATAAAGATAAATAATGAGATAATTTCCTAAATATTTAACATAGTGTCAGGCACACAGAAGTGGTCCAAAGTATTTGTCCCTTTCTCCTTTCTGCATGTAAATCTAAATACATCAGTTCCTTACACGTTTCCTTATTACTCTGAACTAGATCACTAATAAAATATGGTATAGAGGCCGTTAGAAAGCTGAAAATAGAGTATGAGCATAGGAGTCAGGCTCCAGAACTAACAATCATGATGACCCTGTGCAAGTTACGAAAGTCATGTGAGCCTCAGTTTTATAGCCTCTGGATCTAAGGATTTTTCAGAATTAGAGATGATAGTCCATGTAAAGCCATTGTGGCTGATGCAGTATTCATTTTTAACTAGAATTGTTTTCACCCTTTATTGTCCTCTCTCATCCTTACTTTGCCCTCTGTGATAATTAAACAAACAAACAAACAAACAACTCATCAGTCTTTTGAACTCTAATTAAATGTATGCATTTGGAACATTTTTACTGGTGGAGGAATTATGTACTTATTTTTAATGTTTATTTATTTTTGAGAGAGAGAAAGAGGGAGAGGAGTAGGGCAGAGAGAGAGGGAGACACAGAATCCGAAGCAGGCTCCAGGCTCTGAGCTGTCAGCATAGAGCCCGATGCGGGGCCCCAACTCATAAACTGTGATATTATGACCGGAGCCAATGTCAGATGTTTAACTGACTGAGCCACTCGGGCACCCCAACATTTTTTTTTAAGAAAAGAGAATAGCAGGGGTGCCTGGGTGACTCAGTCAGTTAAGTGTCCAATTCCTGATCTCGGCTCCGGTCATGATCTCGAGGTTTGTGGGTTCAAACCCCACACTGGGAATCTGTTTCTCCCTCACTCTCTGCCCCTCCTCTGTTCTCTCTCTGTGTCTCTTTCTCAAAATAAATAAATAAATAAATAAAAAGGAAGAATAAGGAATAGAAGTGATTGTGAAGATCAACTTTCTTCCCAGGTACTAGGACGAAATAATACACACTGGCTATGACTGGCTAGTTCTCAGGTGTCTTCATGAACTCTGCACCTCAACTTCTTTTACGGGGTTGCTCAAGGACTCTCATGTAGTCCAACAACCCCTCAGCTGTGCAAAGCCAGATCTGTCCTGTGCAAAGAATGTTTTACTCTTTGTAACTTGAGTAGCAAGCATCATTAGTTCAGCACCCACATTTATCATTTGTCACATTGTGAGTGCAAGTAAAGTTTGATTCTTTCCATTTTTAGGAAGGAATAGCATCATTAGAATGGCAAACTCATAATTAATACATAGATAGAGGGAATGAATGTCTTTAAAGCACTTCAGAAGTATTCACACATATGCACTTAGTGTGATAAATGTAGGAGCATTTTGTCTATGAAAATCAATCCTCTAAAATCTGTATTTTACAACGTTGCCTGCGGCTTATTAGAGTTATCACATGTATGTCAAAGCAGTAAAAACAATATATTCAAGATTTCTAATTAAGTTTTAAAGTATTTAAAATTTTTTTTTAAAGTTTATTTATTTTTGAGAGAGAGAGAGAGACAGAGTGTGAGCAGGGGAGGGGCAGAGAGAAAGGGAGACAGAATCCAAAGCAGGCTCCACGCCCTGAGCTGTCAGCACAGAGCAGGACACGGGGCTCAAACTCATGAGCTGTAAGACCATGACCTAAGCCAAAGTCAGATGCTTAACTGACTGAGCCACTCAGGCACTCCTAAAGCATTTTTCTACATGTGCTTTTTCCAATAGTTGATTTTGATAGACATACACCCACTTAGGAAAAAAAATACAGTTTTGTGGTTTGCATCTAATAATACACATGTACATTACGTTTTTTTTTTTTAAATCAATTTTGTCAAACTTGTGTCAAACTCACTTTCACTAAACATTTAGCATTAATCCATAAATATTTATTAAAGGAACATAATTAAGTTTGATGATAAACTAACCAAAGGATCTGTCATATAAATTCTCCAAAACTAATTGTACCTGTCTCTTGGATGATTATGTTCATTATTTCCCTTCATTGAAAATTATTACAACCCGAGAATAATTATAAAGAAAAAAGTATCTTGATAAATTGCAAATAGCTTACACAATAATCTGAGCAAGTATTAAAAAATTATAGTTTGCACAAACGCAATAGTGTATATGGTTTTAGAAACTGACAATTCTCCCTGTCTGTCCAGTAGGGCCAGGATGCTGTCAGAAGCATGAAGATCCCAAGCCACCCATGACTTGTTTCAGAGAGGTCTGGGTGTGTCCAGCCAGTAGAGGCTAAGGTTGTTTCTATGTCACACAAGGAATTTGTTCCATGTGAAAACATAAGCTAACATCACCATGCAGCACGCTTCAGCATCCTTGCGAAGCATCATAATAACATCCTCATTTCATGGCCAAAAATGTCTCTATATCTTCAGCCAATTCAAAAAATGTTCCTCTTCACTTTGGGCCTGGAGTTCACACTCTCTTCTAGCTTCTCTTACAGTTCTTTCAAATGAGGCCACACATTGTCTCTTACCTGCTCTGTGCACCTGGGAAAGAGGTGAAAGTGCCTGTGTCCAGGTGTCTTCTCTGGGATAAAATCTATGATCCACTTAAAACTCTGTCCGTGGAGAGTCACTCTACCTTACACTGTACCCCATACTCTAGAGTAGAGGCCACATTCCCACCACTGTGAGAATGAGGGGGGGTCATGAAGTTGTTACAAAGTCTTATGTCCTTGAAGGAATATGCCTTCCATTTCTATTAAATATACTTTTTATATTTTCTCCTTTAAAATAGAACCGTTTGTGGGGAACCTGGGTGGCTCAGTCAGCTGGGTGTCCGACTCTTGGTTTCGGCTCAGGTCATGATTTCATGGCTCACGTGTTTGAGCCCTGCATCAAGCTCTGGGCTGACGGTGTGGATGGAGCTTGCTTGGGATTCTCTCTCTCTCCCTTTCTCTGCTCCTCCCCTGCTTATGCTCTCTCTTTCAAAATAAATAACTTTTAAAGTAGAACCATTTGAGAGCCTCCGTATATACAAGTAAATATACTTAATATCTATCCACACATTCAACTAATATTTCTTTGTATTTATTATATTCATGGTACTGTTATGTACTTGGGATGCATCATTAAAAACAACCAGATTAAAAAGAAATGAAATAGAACAAACAATTCTAAAATTTGTATGGAACCAGAAACCCCCCCACAAATAGCCAAAGTAGTGTTGAAAAAGAAAACCAAAGCTGGAGACATTACAATTCCAGACTTCAAGCTGTATTACAAAGCTGTAATCACCAAGACAGGATGGTACTACCACAAAAACAGACACATAGACCAATGGAACAGAATAGAGAACCCAGAAATAGACCCACAAATGTATGGCCAACTAATCTTTGACAAAGCAGAAAAGAATATCCAATGGAATAAAGACAGTCTCTTCAGCAAGTGGTGCTGGGAAAACTGGACAGCCACATGGAGTAAAATGAACTTGGGCCACTTTGTTACACCATACACAAAAATAAACTCAACATGGATGAAAGACATAAATGTAAGACAGGAAACTATCAAAATCCTAGAGCAGAAAATAGGCAATGACTTCTTTGATCCCAGCCACAGCAACTTCTTACTTGATGTGTCTCCAGAGGCAAGGGAAACAAAAGCAAAAATAAACTATTGGGACCTCATCAAGATAAAAGTCTCCTGCACAGTGAAGGAAACAATCAGCAAAACTAAAAGGCACACTATGGAATGGGAGAAGATATTTGCAAATGACATAGCAGATAAAGGGTTAGTATCCAAAAATCTATAAAGAACTTATCAAGCTCAACACCTAAAAAGCAAATAATCCAGTGCAGAAATGGGCAAAAGACATGAATAGACACTTTTCCAAAAAAAAAGACATACAGATGTCAGACACATGAAAAGATGCTCACCATCACTCATCATGAGGGAAATATAAATCAAAACCACAATGAGATGCCACTTCACACCTGTCAGAATGGCTAAAATTAACAACTCAAGAAACAACAGATGTCGGTGAGGATGAGGAGAAAGGAGAACCTTTTTGCACAGCTGGTGGGAATGCAAACTGGTGCAGCCACTCTGGAAAACAGTATGGAGGCTCCTCAAAAAATTGAAAATAGAACTACCCTACGATGCAGCAATTTCACTACTAGGTATTTATCCAAAGGATACAGGAGTGCTGGTTCAAAGGGGCACATGCACCCCAATGTTTACAGCAGTGCTATCGACAATAGCAAAATTATGGAAAGAGCAAAACTGTCCATCGACTGACGAATGGATAAAGAAAATGTGGTATATATATGTACCATGGAATATTACTCAGTGATCAGAAAGAATAAAATCTTGTCATTTGCAACAATGTGGATGGAACTAGAGTGTGTTATGCTAAGTGAAATAAGTCGTTCAAAGAAAAACATATCATATGATTTCACTCATGTGGAATGTAGGAAACAAAACAGATGAACATAGGAAAATGGAAGCAAAAATATAAAAACAGAGAGAGAGGCAAACCTCTTAAATACAGAGAACAAACTAAGGGTTGCTGGAGGGGTGTTGGTAGAGGATGGGCTAAAGTGATGAATTATTAAATTCTATTCATGAAATCATTAGTACCCTATATGTTAACTAAGTTGGTTTTAAATTTAAAAAAAAACATAATAAAGAAAAAGAAATGAAAGAACTTTCCCCTCAAGGAGTTTAAATGGGAGGTAGGGGACTGGTAATCAACAATAAAAATAAGTAAAGTATGTAGTATATGGATAATTACTGGGGAGAACAGAAAATGTAAAGCATGATAAAGAATATGGGGCGGGGGGTGGGGGGCGCCTGGGCTCAGTTGGTTAAGCATCTGACTTTGGCTCAGGTCATGAGCTCATGGCTTGTGAGTTCGAGCTCCACGTCTCTGTGCTGAAAGCTCAGAGCCTAGAGTCTGCTTCGGATTCTGTGTCCCTGTCTCTCTCTGCCCCTCCCCCATTCATGCATGCTCTTGTGTGTGTGTTCTCTCTCTCTCTCTCTCAAAAATAAACATTAAAAAAATTAAAAAAAAAAAAGAATATGGGGAATGAGGGTTGAGGGATGATCACGTTCCAGAATTAAATAAGAGATATCAGGGTAGGTCTCACCAAGGGACTTTCTAGTAAAGATTTTTAGAAGATGAAGGAGATGACTATACAGGTATCAGGATCACAGAGTTTCAGGTGGAATAAACAGGTCCTAAGGAAGAATGTGCCTGGCTATTTCCAAAAATAGCAAGGTGATCAATATGGTTGAAGGAGAAAGGGGTAGAGAGCTAGAAGATGCACTCAAGGAGGTAAGGAGGAACAGGTTAAATAGTATCTTCAAAGGACTTTGGCTTTGAGGGACTGAAAAGTGGAGTCCTTGTCAGATTTTGAGCAGAGGAGTGGTAAGGTCTGCTTTACATTATAATATGGTCACTCTGGCTGGTGTTGTAAGAATAGGCTGAAAGGGATAGAGGGCCAAAGCAGGGAGGCCAGTTAGGAGGTCACTACGGGGGGTGATCCAGGTGAGAGACATGGTAGGTGGCTCAAATGAAGGTGAGAAAGGTCAGGTGTAAAATTTTTCTTTGGTATTTAGTGGCAAGAGTGTTTCCTAAGGAATTAAACTTGCTGCATGAGAAGAAAAGAAGAGATGAAAAAACCTCTTGAGCAATTCAAGGATAAAGTTGCCATCATATGAGTAAGAGAAGGCTCTCAGTGGAGTAAATTTTATATCATATGGAGAAGAATTTTTTTTCCCAATATATGAAATTTATTGTCAAGTTGGTTTCCATACAACACCCAGTGCTCATCCCAAAAGGTGCCCTCCTCAATACCCATCCCCCACCCTCCCCTCCCTCCCACCCCCCATCAACCCTCAGTTTGTCCTCAGTTTTTAACAGTCTCTTATGCTTTGGCTCTATGGAGAAGAATTTTAATGTTAGATGTATTACATCTGAGATGCTTATTAAACTTTTCTAATAGAAACGCCAAGGATCCAATTGGATATATGAATTCTAGTTCGGAAGAGAGGTCTAGCTGGAGAAATAAATTTGCGAGTCTTGAACTGCATATTTAAAGTCTATAATTTCATTGGTTTTGATAAATGCATATTCCTGTAATACGATCGCCACCATCAAAATAATGAAACATCATATTCATCACCTCCAACTTTCCTTGTGCCTGTCTATCACCCAATCCTTTTGCTCCTTTCTCCGCCCCCCCCCTCCGACCACCAAGCAACAACAGATTCTCTTTCTGACATTGCAGATTAGTTTAAATTTTCTAGATATTTATCTACACGAAATCATCTGTATGTATTTTCTTCTGGATTCTTAGCATAACTATTTGAGATCCATCCATGTTGTTGCACGTATCAATGGTCCATTCCTCTTCATTGATGAGTAGCATTACATTATAAGGATATAGCATTCACAGTTTATCCACTCATCTGTCAATGTACATTTGGGACAATATCATTGGGACAAAATTATTTGACTATTACAAACAAAACTGTTATAAACATTCACGTACAAGTCTTTGTATGCATATATGCTTTTATTTCCTAGGAGCGAGTGGTAGATTCATTTGACAGGCGTATTTTTAAATTTTAGGAACTGACAAACTGTTTTCTAAGGTAGATGCTCCATTTTATATTTCCATCAGAAGTTTCTGTTGTTCCACATTGCATGCTGACAATGGGATGATTAATTCTAGCCACTCTGATAGATGTATAGCTGTATCTCCTTAGCATTTTCCTAGTGACTGATGCTTATTTATCACCAGCATGTCTTCAATGAAATGTTTGTTCAAATATTTTGTCCAGTAAAAATTTTTGATTTGTTGCTTTCCTTATGACTGAGTTGTGAGAGATCTCTGTGTATTCTGCATACAAGTCCTTTATCAAGTAACTGAAAATATTTTTTTTCCCAGTCTAGATTGTCTTTCATTTTTAATAGTAACTTTTGGGAAGAAGAAATTCCTAATTTTGATAAATTAAAAAGTTATCAGGTTGTTTCTTTTATAGATTGTGCTTCTGGTCTCACGGCAAGGAAATTAGTTTTCTTGATATCGCAAATATTTTCTTCTATACTTTAAGCTAGAAGTTTTATGATTTTAGATTTTATATATAGGGTCTTTGCTACATTTAAAGTTAATTTGTCTCTATCTCTCTCCCTCCCTTTCTGCCCCTCCCACACGTGCACACACAAGCTCTCTCTCTCAAAATAAGTAAAACTTTTAAAAAACAATTAAAAAAATAAAGTTACATGGCGAGAGTATGATCAAAGTTTTTTTTTCCTTTTTATAATATGGATATCCAATTATTCTAGCACCATTTGTGACAATCCTTTTCCACAGAAGGTCTTTGTCACTTTAACAAGAATTAATTGACCAAATATGTGTGGTTCAATATCTAGACTCTATTAAGTCCCATTGATCTATTTGTCCATCTTTCAGAATACCACATACCATTAATTATAGTAACTTTCCAGCAAGTTTTTAAATCCATTATTGTAAATATTGCTACTTGTTCTTTTTAAAAGTCGTTTTGGATTAGCTAGACCATTGCATTTCCACATGAATTTTAGAAGCATCTTGTTCATTTCTACAAACAAACAAACAAACAAACAAACAAACAAAAGCAAAGAGCAAGCCTGTTGGGATCTTGATCAATTTAGTATTTAAAACAAATGAGAAAGAATTAACCTCTTAATAATATTGAGTCTTCTTTTCCATGAACACAATGTATCTCAAACCTTAGATTTTTAATTTCTCTTGTCAGTGTTTTGTACTTTTGTCTGTAATAGTCTTGCACATTTTTGCCAGATTTATCTATATGATGCTATTGTAAATGATGTCTTAAAAAATTTCCATTTCCAATTGTTTATCACTGTTATAGAGAACACAACTCATTTGTATATATTGACTAGTATCCTGCAAACTTGCAAAACTCATTAACTAGACCTAGTAGCTTTTTTGAAGATCCCTAAGATTTTCTAAATAAGTCATCATGTTGTATGTGAATGAAGACACTTTTGCTTGTTCTTTTCCAATCTGAATGCTTTTAATTTCTTTTTTGTTTTGTTGCTTTATTCCATGGGCTAGAATCTGCACTGCAATACTGAATAACATAGGTGAAGTGGACATTCCTGCCTTTTCTTGAACCTAAGGGAAAAAGCATTTGTTTTTTTTATCATTAATTATGATATTAGCTGCAAAGTATTTTTGTAGATGCCTTTATCAGGGTGAGGAAGTTCCCTCTATTCCAGTGGTTCTTAACTGGAAGTTATTTTGTTCCCCAGGGATATTTGGAGATGTTTGAAAATATTTCTGGTCACCACAACAGGGGAAGTGATGCTCTTGACTGCAAAACATACTGTAATGCACAAGACAGCTTCCCACAACAAATAATTACTGGACCCAGAATATTGACGATGTTGATGTTGAAAAATCCTGACCTGCTCTATTTCTAGTATGCTGAGAGTATTTTTTAATCAGTAAAGATATTGGGATCCCTTCCCCCCAATTTTTTCTGAATAAGATTTTTCTTTTTTAGTATGTATAAAGTTTTTCTTTTTTTAGTCTGTTAATAATGGCACATTTCATTGATGTTCCAATGTTAAAAGAATCTTGCATTCCTAGGGCACTTTGTCATGATGTATAATTATCTTTTATATGATGTATATTTTATATGATGTATTATGTTTTATATATTATTGAATTAAAGTTGCTAATATTTTATTCAGAATGTTTGCATCCTATGTCTAAAAGAAACAATGGCTTGTTGTCTTCTTGTTATCTTTGCTATTGATTTCTAATTTAATTCCATTATGGCTGGAAAACATACTATGGATAACTTGAATTTTTTAATGTATTGAGACTTCTTTTGTGGCTAAAACTATGGTCCATTTTGGTAAATACCTTCAAAAAGGATGTGTATTATTTTTTCTTATAATGTTTTCATAAATGAAGTATCTGATCAAGGTCCAGAGAATTGAAAAAATATTCCCCACTATCATCCGAGAAGGAAGAAATAGCATCATTTATTTATAAACTGGAGACATATCTTTAGATAACCCTTAGTTCCAATGGATTCCCACTGAGCAACCTAATATTTCCTGGAATAGAGGTTACTCTGCTCCTAGAATTTTTAAATATTACCCAGTTTAAACTCTTCATATCAGTAGGATAATAATTTATATTTGAAATAAATATCAAGTAAATATTAGTCAAATGTTTGAAAATGGAATTCAGACAGTTTTTAAGTGTAAACAAATCCATGCATATGCCTATTTGGGCATCCAATAGAAATCATTATTTTACTTATCAATTATCAGCCTTGATAGAAGTGGCATATTAACCATTAAAAATAACACAATTAGAACTGTCCTTTAATGAAATGACATAAACAATTATTAAACTCTTGAAAATTTTTAATATTCTGTTCAATAACCAATAGGACATATTCACGTTTATATAATATCACTTCTATATCCTGGTCCTAATTATTTTCTCGGATAAAACAACACACAGTATTGTGTTTTTTTTTAAATGAATGTCAATGACAAAGTTTCCATTTAGCATGAAAAATGAACATTTTAAAAAGTCTTTGAAATTAAAGTTTTTGTGAAATTACGTTATCTCATTTTGAGTCGGAAAAAAATAGGTTGGGCAGAACGTAGCAAAAACTTTGCCAATATTCAAATGTTAGAAACACAGTTTGAAAGAGTTTATAAAACATGTGTCATAATAGGTTTCTTTTATCCTTATGCTGGATGGTTGAATTTCACTATTAAAATAATCCTATTGTGGAACAAAATATAGCAGAGTTTCCTCTACTTATATTAGGTATTCGTGAGCCAAAGCAGAGTGTTGATTATGGCTGCCAAGTTCCTATGTAGACAAATGAATCATAGGAACACAGTAGCTATTTTATTTGGGGCCTTGCTGAGCTGCAAGATTTTTAATGAGTTAAAATAATATTTTGGGTTTCGAGTAGAAAGTGTGAACTATCAAAAACACAGACATTTGACTTCAAAGTTGAGGGCAAAAACAACTCCACATGCAAAGTCATTCTGAGCAACAGACTCACAGAACTTGGAGATCGAATCCCCTGAGGGCTGGTCTCTCTGTTTCCTTTGGACTGTGTGCGAGGGAAGCCAGTCTGATGGCACTGAAGCTTTTGAGAGATTGTTCAATTACTAGTATGTATGCCCAACAATTTGCACATAAGATAAATTGTTTTAGCTTAGATCTGAATAGCCACGAAGAGATGATTATTTGCTTCTCTTCTAGTTGGGAAGGCAACAATAATGACAATTATTGCTAAACACCAAGGAGACAGAAACCACAGATGGCGCAAGATATGTAAGCAAGTAAAATAAGTGAATTAGAAGAAATATTTTTCTTGGAATGGGCCAAGTAGTTGTGTTAGCAAGAATCTATTTTTTTCAAATATTAGAATAAAGAAGATCAGTTAAACACAACAAATGTTTTTGAACACCTACAGCGAGATTCAGCACTATTAAGGATTTTGAAGATGATTGTGACCCTTTAAAGATAATTGTACCAATTCCTTTTTAATCTTATATTTGTATAAATATGTAGGCCTGCATGGCACCCTACACGGCATTTGTTTTTGTTTGTTTGTTTGTTTTAGCAAATAACAAATATCTATTTAAGCTTTATTTACTTATTTAGAGAGGGAGAGAGAGAGCAGGAGAGGGGCAGGGAGAAAAAGAGAGACAATCCCAAGCAGTCTCTCCACTGCCAGCGTAGAGCCCCATGTGGGGTTCAAACTCACGAACCGTGAGATCATGAGTTGAGCTGAAATCAAGAGTCAGATGTTTAACCAACTGAGCCACCCAGGTGCCCCACTTTTGGTATTGTTTTATTTTCCATTTTAAGTAAACAATGTTTTAAAATTTCACTCCAGATTTTTGTTTTCCGAAGGCCTAACTCTAATATCTGCTTCTCTGTAAATACCTTGCCAGATGATCCAAAAGTGTATTTAGTTATTCTTTTTTCTGTTTTCTCTTCACACTTTATGCCTTCATTCAGACATGCCTTTTGTTTGGGGATATTGAAAGAGAAAATTGTTATAGGAATACCAAAAACTACAGATGAATACTCACATTTAGGAAGGTCATTCCCTGCAATGGAGAGAAGAATTTCAGGGCAAAAGAAAGCAAATAGATAAGAATAAAGGGAACCTCTATCCTGCCGGAATGATGAAACAACTAAATCCTGTAGGTCAATGGGAATGTCACTGCCAGAGTCCTGCTTTTTCCTGTATTGTAAATATATGTTACTTTTCTGCATACTAAGTTGAATCCCATCAGACTCTCCTACTGTGAGTGCAAGGCCATGTATTACAGTTCTATTCCTAAAACCACCCAGTTAAGAGCCAGGAAAAGAAGGGATGGAAGGTTATTAGGAAATCAGATTTGAGCATTAGTTTAATTAGATCATTTTCTCCCATCCATACATTGGAAAGAACAGGAATTTTGATTGTTGTGGACGGTGAAGGAAGAGGGTTGGGGGAGAGGCAAGGGTAACTTAGAACAAGAGGCACATCTGTGCACAGAGGGGCTGAACATTTGTTCTGTAAAGACACTTTGGGGACTTATATAAACTGGAAGGAAACATGCTGGCATCTGAGGGAATGAAGGCAAAAGTCAAAATATGAGGCCTGTTTTGCAACTTTATTTGGACTTGACTGATGTATTATTTTTCTTTTCCCATGTCATGTTTATATGCTTTCCCTAAGTCCTCTGTGCTTACCTACCAACCTGCTGCCTTAGTCATAAGGCTAATACGTCTGTGCCTTAAGAAAAATGGAATTATGCGATGATACAGAAAGAAACTTGCTTACTGCTGAGTTTTAAAAAAAATTCCTTGAAATGCAAACCACAGAGGAAATACCTAATTGCTTTTCTAAGAAATGGTGGAAATTGGTAGGACAAGATACTCCATTTCAGGTTTTTGCTTTCATTCTCTGAAGACATTTCTGTGTTTCTTGGCTGTGTGTGTGTGTGTGTGTGTGTGTGTGTGTGTGTGTGTTTCCAGAAACATGTAGCACACGCTTCAGCCAGACCACATGCCTATGAGTCAATATTTCAGCTTGCATTTGTCTTAAACCGTGAAGCTCAGGGTGTAACCTAACAGAACCTGGCAGGTTGTCTGAATAGTTCTTTCACCACTTGACCCAAAATATAGTAAATCAGATGACATATTGTTCTAATTTTGCATTAGTACTCATATTTTAATAAGGAAAGGAAGAGTGTGTTCTATCAAGATTTTTGAATACAAACAAAATCTAGCTTCAGATCCAACCTATTGCAGAAATTAAACTGGAGTCACCAAATGTAGTTTGCTTTAAAAAAAAAAAAAACAAAAAAAAAACTTGATACGTACATACTTTGGCACTTGCTATGGACTCAATTGTGTCCCCACCCTCCCCAAACTTCAAATTCATATGTTGGAGCCCTGACCCCTGATGTGATGGTATTTGGAGATGGGGCCTTTTGGAGAGGATTAGATTTATATGAGGCCACAAAGATGGAACTCTTTATGGACGTAATAATGGCATTGGTGCCCTTATGAGATGAGCTCTCTCTCTGCCTTGAGAAAACACAGACACATAGGTGATCATCTGTTACCAGGAAGAGAGTTCTAACCTGAACCAAATCATCCAACACCTTGATCTTGGACTTCCCAGCCTCTAGAACTATGAGAAATAAAGTCTGTTGTTTAAGCCTTCCAGTCGATGTTGTTATAGCAGGCCAAGAAGACTAACACAATCTTTTACAAGTTTGGAGTGTTCATTTCGTGGCGTGTGAAGTAAAACTTGACCGTAGAAACTCAATATCTAGTATTGTTGTTATTATTATTATTATTATTATTATTATTATTATTAGTGGTGGTGGTGGTAATAATAATAATAGTTGGAATTTAATGTGAATTACTACTTCTTTCTTGCTAAAATCCCTGGGAAAAAGTCAGTTAATATGTGGATGAAGTTTTATCCTTTCTTCTAAATAAATATGGTGCCATATATATAGTGAGCACAAGAACCATTCTCAGCTCTCCTATCTCTAAGTAAAACAAAACATTTTGCCTGCTTATTTTTAGAAAGACACATCATATATGGAAAAAACACTGTATATTTCTGGTACTTTAGAAATACATCCATTTATGGAACTTCAATTAGTCTAGGTGACTGGTCCAGTCACCCAGTTGGCTAGTTACAAGGCTCCCTTCCCCACCCCAAGAAAAGCTCTTCTTGTCTCAGGGCAGACACCTAGTTTTAGCCTATGATATTTTTCTCCAAAATATTTTACCTATGCTCTGAATTCATTAAGGCCTGACTAGCACCCAAAGGGACCAAATAACATATAAAATATAAAATATAAAATAAAATAAAATAAAATAAAATAAAATAAAATAAAACAAGAGTTAGGGGCTTCTTGCAAAAGCCAGAAGAAGCTTCCTTTCCCTGCTTTCTCCTCACACATCCCTCGAGGCAAGAAATACTGAAGTATCACTTAATGGGATGGGATGGGGATAAGAAAATGAAAGGGGAAGAGAATACTGGGGAAAATGTTTTTCTGGACACGATTCTGCCAAACTAAAAAAATACTTTAAGGATAACTCATCTCTCAGAGTCCCTCTTCATCTGTTTCTTTCCTTCTGTACTTACATACACTTCAACTTCTCCTAAAATGAGGAAGCCATTATTCAGTCCTGTCTCCACTTGGAACTGTTTTTTCCCTGACTGTTTTTTGTTACTAAAACATTGGGAATCATAACAGATATGTATCGAGGGCTCATTAATTGTCAGGCCCTACTCTCAGGGCTGTATGGAATTGCTATTTAAACCTGACAACAATCCTAGGAACTAGGACCTATTAATACGCTCCTTGTGTAGGTAAGGTCACTGAGGTTGAACTTGTCAATGTTCTCACACTGAGAAATACATCAGACTCCAAGGCGCAAGTTCTTAGCTACCGTCTTTCCATCCGTTTGTGTTCTACTCCTCATTATCCTTTCTTACCCTGTTGACCCTCATTTCTCCATCTCTAAACTTGACCATTTCCAAAGTTCTTTTGAATATTAATCTGAAACCTTTCAGTTTCATAAAATGAGAGTAATAAAAGTAAATAGAAGGAATAAATACCTTTTTTTTAGTTTTTAATGTTTATTTATTTTTCAGAGAGAGAGAGAGAGAGAGAAAGACAGCATGAGTGGGTGAGGGGCAGAGAGAGAGGGAGACACAGAATGTGAAGCAGGTTCCAGGCTGTGAGCTGTCAGCACAGAGCCTGATGCAGGGCTTGAAACCACGAACTGAGAGACCATGACCTGAGCAAAGTCGGACACTCAACTGACAGAGCCCCCCAGGTGCCCCATAAATACCTTAAATGCCAATTGTTTTCAAATTGTATCCAAAGTTGTTTATGGCAGCATAATTCCATGGGAAATTTGGAAACAGCCTATTTTTAATTATTGTAAAAAAACCTTGGAGTATGCATTAGTTGAAATGCTCTGCAACATTAATAATGCTTACTTTAGAATAGTGATTACTATAAACAGGAAGCGATAAAACTACCATAAAGAAAAAACAAAAAAAAAATCACAAAAACCTATTCATAGAGAAAAGCACTGGAAAAACACATCAAAAATATAACAGTGGTTCTCTTCAAGTAATAGAACCTGGCATATATATTTCTATGTGCTGTAATTTTTAGTAGTTTCTGTTTTCCATGGTGAGCACATAGTATGGAAGGACAAAATATATTTGAAATGTAGTGGAAATAATGTTTGCAAAGAGTTAATATTTTATGAAGCCTCAGTCAACAACTATCTGTATGGCTTCAGGCAAATAAGTTTGGACCTTAGTTTCCTCATTTGTAAAATTAATGGCAGTGACTAAATATTACAACTCCCATATATCACATTGTAATTTTCATTTACATTAATTTCTTAATCTTGCAAATAATCATGAAAAGAGGACAACATTAGTCCACTCTTTGTGAACAAGGAAGGTGAATTTCTGAATCCTTAAGAAACAAATAGTAGATAGTGAGGACCAAGAACCAAAATCATGTATTTCCAAGGACGATTTTTCAAAATCTCTGTAATCACAAATATTTCATATATTGTTTCTATAGTTCTGATTATTTATGACTCCCTTTCTTAATGTCATCCTTTTGAGTATTATGTCCAAATTCCTTCCAAGCCTTTTAGGTCTTGTTCCATTGACTCCCACTTATGCTAGCTCTCCCAAAATATCTCACCTATTTCTCCAAAAACCTTTCTTTGATGAGCCTACTCGACTATACCTCTTTACCATTTTCCATGGTGAAGACCTTCTATGTTTGTGCCCTCTTACTTCGTTAATGTTAAGGACCATATCTTCACTTGATTATATGTTCTCCTTTTTTTCTTAAACACACACACACACACGCACACACACACACACACACACTGCACCAACTGTAATTCAATAGAAGGCTCAGCACAGTGTAACTTGGATTTTGCAGAGTAGATCAACTTGGGGACACAATTAGGGCACACTGTTGTGGAAGTTCCTGGAAACTGGTGTGTGTGTGCCCTGAAAACTCCTGGCTCCCATAGGGCATGCACCATTTCTTCCCTTTCCTGCTTCAAATGAGGCAAAGAGGTGGCTCTTTGTCCTACAGATCCTAAGTGGAAGTTGAGGTACGGATCTCCAGGAAAGGCACCACCACTCTGGCTGACCAGGCATGGGACACACTCATGGGGATGAAAACCAGTCACTGCCATAGCCAGAGCCAGCTGGTGTCAGCCCCAAAGCCACTGGCTTCTCTCTCAGCAGTGAAAACTGCAGGACTGATTCTTCTAGTATTTTGTTCCTTCTACAGACTTTCATTTGTTAAAACAGTTTTGTTATTGCACTCCTTTGTGAGTCTCTGGGGAGTGTAATGCAGGAAAATCTGAGTGATCTTGTACTGAACGTCCCATCTGACCCCTGCAATGCTGCCCACCCTCCTCCTCTCATGACCTAGTCCATCTGACTCCCACTCATGTAAATGACAGGAGATCCCTATTTCTTCATAAGCATCCATTCAATTATTCAGTACATATTTATTGAAAATTTATTAGGTACTAGACACTGACCAAGGGTTTTGTCCTAGATCGATAAGAAGACAAAGCCCCTTCCCTTTTGCGATTTATATTCTAAAGATGAATGCAGACATTAACCACATGTGTATATATTAATTGTAATGGCAGCTGCTAAAAGGAAAATAAGTTAGAGCAATGGACAAGTGATACCTATGTGTGCACTTGTGTGTTTCTATGCGTGTGCGTGCATGCCTGGATGTGCGCTATTTTAGATAGGTCATTAGGAAGGAAGTTTATGGGAAAGTGACATCTGAACAAAAGCTTGGGGAAGAAGTTTCACAATAAGGGAGAAGGAAATATAAATGCCACGAGACAAAAGCATCTGGATCTCCCTGAAAATCAGGGTGGACACATCTTAGGCACAAATTGAGTTTCCTACTATACCTTGTTTATTGGTTTATACAGAAATAGAATAGACTTTCTCAAGAAAATTCTTATAAGGGCAAATTTCAACATTTAAAAATTAGAGTATATATCTAAATGATAATTTTTTTCATAAAGGGAGCCCAGGGACATGGCAATTGTCCTTTGAAACTATCACACTGGCTTGTAGCAAGATTTTAATAAGTTAGGGGGTATGGTTGCTCATAAAACAAACAAACCAAAAAGTTAAACATTGTGATACAAATATATTTTTAAAAAATTTTTAAGGTTTATTCATTTTTCGGAGACAGAGAGATAGAGTGTGAGTGGGGGAGGAGTAGAGAGAGGAGGAGACACAGAATCTGAAGCAGGCTCCAGACTCTGAGCTGTCAGCACAGAGCCTGACATGGGGCTCGAACTCACAGACTGCCAGATCATGACCTGAGCTAGATGCTTAACCGAGTCACTCAGGCACCCCACATTGTGAGACAAATATTAAGGATTATTATGCAAAACAGTTTTCTATATTTTGAAGAATATTGATATTTATAAATGTCTATTGGTTTGTATAATTCTGCTTATTACCAGATTTTGAGAACTCAACATTCTATATACAGTAAAACCTTGGATTGCAAGTAACTTGCTCTGCAAGTGTTCCACAAGACAAGCAAACATTTGTAAGAAATTTTAAATTGATAAATGAGCAATGTCTTGCAATATGACTAGTATGCTTATTATGACACCGATGTCACAAGATCACAACTGAACCAAAGGTTCTCCTCTCGCTCGCTCTCTCCCTTTCTCTTGCTTGCTGTGGGGCTGTGGGTGATCATCTCCCATGCTCGGATGCTCAGTCTCAGGACATGGTGTTTGTAGAAATTAGCAAGTTTTCAGAACACTGTGAGGTGCCCACAAGTGGCACTAGGGTATTTTTTGTCACCTCAAAGCACCTATGGACAGTCCTCTGCTTTTCCATACAAGAGGAAGCTTAGGAATGCTTTGCTTCATTCTAGGTCAGACTGCCTGCTGATATAGACTCTTTCCTCCACTGCCTTATTGCCAGTTACATTCAATACAGTCTATGACAAGAGTTTATTAATACTGTATTGTAGTCAACACTCATGCAAGCATATACATGCAGAAAAGGGTTGAAAAGAAAGGCAGTAAGGAGATGATTATGGTGGAAGTTAAGAAGGACATCACTAAGAAGTATGGATGAGATCGCAAGGGGCCCAAATTGCCCGATTTTATAAGAAGTCTATATCTGCATCTTGTCTGCAGAGGAGGAGGAGAAAAGGCGGAGGAATCCCTCAGTTCAAATGAGATTAGGGAGATGTGTAAAATGTGGGAAACAGTGCAAAATTTTGTAGAAAACACCACCTGACTAAGGCTGTAGCAGTGCGAGCAATGAATCTGTTTCATGACAACACAATGTCACATTTCTGCAAAATCCTCCAAAGGAGGCAAAACCAAGTGTCATTGGATAGGTTCCTTGTTAAATCTGAACAAAAAGGAAAAGAAAGATTCCATTAAGCCAATAGATAGCAGTGATTCCGTTAGTGATAGTGAAAGTTGTCCTCCATAATAACCCTCCTCTCCTGTCTCCCTCACACCAGTCCTGAAGGTTTTCAAAGGTAAATGCAGGTTAACTTATCTTCTTTCTTTCTTTATTTTTTTAGAATTTTTTAACGTTTATTTATTATTTATTATTGAGACAGAGAGAGACAGAGCATGAACGGGGGAGGGGCAGAGAGAGAGGGAGACACAGAATCAGAAGCAGGCTCCAGGCTCTGAGCCATCAGCCCAGAGCCCGACGCGGGGCTCGAACTCACGGACCAGAAGATCGTGACCTGAGCTGAAGTCGGACACTTAACCGACTGAGCCACCCAGGCGCCCCTAACTTATCTTCTTTATATTTTGTCTTTTCTTTATTATTTTGTATTATATTACAGTATTGTAATCATTTTTATACGAATATTTTTGGGTTGTAGAATGAATCATCTGAGTTTCCATTATTTCTTGTAGGGAAATTCGCTTTGATATACAAGTGCTTCGGATTACAAGCATGTTTCTGGAACGAAATATGCTTCCAAACCAAAGTTTTACTCTAGTTCCTTCTTGGCCTTATAGAACCAACTATACATCTAATCATGGATGGAGGCACAGATTCACATCACTGCTAATGAGACCTTTTGGGGCCCTACCAAAACCACGATACTATGTTTACATTGGACACTGTGCAGAGGTTACAAGTGGGAGCCTGGTTCTCATAGAGCTGATAAATTAGTTTTGGGGGAAAGGAGATTTGTTTTACCACTAATGATATTAACAACAAAGAAGAAGAAACAGTATCTCCCTCTTTACACACCAATAATGTCCAACTAAGTAAGTCGTAGATATTGATTAATGAAGAGTAAGAGGTTTACGTACCACGGAGGGTAGGAGAATGCACAAAGAGGCACACGAAGTTCAGAGGTTCTATCATGAGCAGTGACAGGTGAAGCTGGAGGGAGTGGGGAATTCTAAGGATTATAGGTTATAATTGCAGAGAAGAATTAAGGAGCTCAAGGCTTTTGTTTAATGTACAGAGAGATAGCTTAAAGATGTATATATTTTTAGGGGAGGCTACAATAAAGGAGGAATAAAAGTCTTAAGAAACAAGCTTCTTTGAGCTACTTTATTGGCACTTCTCACTAACTATGTAAAGCAGCAAGGCAGTTACACCCAACTCCTAATTTACAAATGATCAGACTGAGGCTCTAGGAGATTAAATGCCTTGCATCCTGACAGGCGGTCAGCGACTTACAAGGCAGGACTAATCCACGTTACATTGTCCATGGTCACAGTCTTCTTCCAATGCCCTGGGTGGCCTCTGAATTTGAAAATCACAAGCGGCCTTGCACAATGACCTACAGCCATAAGCCGTTGGCAACTTTTGGAGAAGGGATATTCCATATCCATAGGACATGGTGAAACAAGTCCTGCATTTAGAGTATCTTCAATCTTCTCTTTAATCCTTTGTAACTATGAAGTACTAGACCATCTGCATGTCAAAAATGGTTTCCATGCAGCTAAGAATTGGTACCAAAGTTACCATATTTTTGGAAAACACATCATTTTGGAATATTATTAAATATAAGGGAATTTTAATGTTTTTTAAAATTTATTTTTGAGAGAGAGAGAGAGATGGAGAGAGAGAGAGAATGAGCCAGGAAGGACAGAGAGAAAGGGATATACAGAATCCAAAGAAGGCTCCAGGCTCTGTGCTGACAGCTCAGATGTGGGGCTCGAACTTGTGAACCACGATATCGCAACCTGAGCCAAAGTCAGATGCTTAACCAACTGAGCCACTCAAGTGCCCCTAGATGTAAGAGAATTTTAAATCATTAGCATCTTTCCTACAAAACAGCCTATATGCTTTGACAGGATCTAGACCAATTAGGTGTGATACAATTAATAAGGCAGTATAGGGGCGCCTGGGTGGCTCAGTCGGTTAAGCGTCTGACTTCAGCCCAGGTCACGATCTCGCGGTCCGTGGGTTCGAGCCCCGCGTCAGGCTCTGGGCTGATGGCTCGGAGCCTGGAGCCTGCTTCCGATTCTGTGTCTCCCTCTCTCTCTGCCCCTTCCCTGTTCATGCTCTGTCTCTCTCTGTCTCAAAAATAAGTAAAACGTTAAAAAAAAAATTAAAAAAAAAATAAGGCAGTATATTTCTGAGTCTGTAAGCTTCTATTTTAAGCACATTAAATCTTTAATTTGTCAAAAATCATAACAGAAAATACAAACACACTAGTCTGCTGAATATTAGCACAAATTCCAGCTAAAAAGTTCTCACTAGATCAAGAGAAAAAAATCAAGGAAGATAAACACTCTTTCCATTAACATGTAATGTTTCTGTTAACCTCACTTTCTGTAGTTGTGTTCTGGTTCTATCGCTTCTATTCGCCACAAGTTGGCTACACTCAATCATTCTAACACGTGTTGTTATAAAATAGTGTGAACGGCAGCCCTGAATCTCACTGACCGCTCTTTTGTCACCCTCCGGAGCACAATACAACACTGAAAATGTTTGAAGTTCAAGCTGAGCGTCCCATTCAGTTCCTCAAACAAATAGAGTACAAGTTGTCTACACTGGGAAACAATCTCATGTCTTGAGTCAAGGGTTTAGTGAAAAGGGGCACACAGGCTATAAGACTGAAGCACTTTTAGGCAAAGGATGAGTGCAGAGTGAGGGCAACTACTGATGACGGTGACAATGACAACAGCAACAAGAAGACCAGTAACATAATGGTAGTAACAGCCAGCTCTGAACAGCAAAGTTCAGGTGTTCCAGGCCCTGGGCTGCGCAGATTACATCAATTACCTCATTTAAATCTCATAAAGGCTCTATGAGCTAAAAACCAAAATAATTAATATTATTATTAATATAATTTAAATAATTATTTCATCACTATTAAATATCTGACGTGGAGTATCTACTACACGTCTAAAATTTTATAAGCTTATTGCATTTAATCCTCACAAAACCCTCCAAGCTTCCCTTGGGGGAAACTGACCTTTATTATTATTTTTTTAATTGAGGTGTAATTGTCATATAACATCATATTGGTTCCAGGTTCATAATATAATGTTTCAAAATTTGTACTGTGAAATGACCAGCAGAAATAAGTGTCGTTACCATTCGTCCCTACAGAATTACAAAAAACATTTCTTGTGATGAGACCTTTCAGCATCTACTCACTTAGCAACCTTCAAAGTACGCACTCCAGTATTGGTAACTACAGTCTGAAATGCCCACCAGCGGGAGCAGAGATGTTGCTACTCAACATTGTTGCTGCTTTCTCCCTCCAGGCGAGGAAGGGAAGGAACGGAGACTGAATGTGGCTTAGGAGCCTGGAGGACCCAATGTTTACAAACATTCCTGTAAATGGGAACACATCTATTCTGGGCAGACACTTCTGGAATGGTGATGTGAGCACCGAGTATGAAAGGATAGCAGCATGTCAAGAATTAGTGTTTCCAGATCTGGTTGAGACCCCCCACTCTTTGAAGAGGGTATCAGGAGGAGCGCTGTGTCCCGGGTAGGGAATTTGAAGGCCCTGGAGATAGGCGACACTAGTGAGTTGCAGCTCCTCTTATGCTTTGTGGCCAATGTGCGTCAGAAGTTTGTGTGTGTCCTTGGCCAGTTAAAGGAGGACAGCACAGGAGGGTGGCACATCAGTGGGTGTGGCACTGCTTGTCTTCTTCAGTCAGTACTCCTCCTTTAGCACCGGAGCAGGGTCAGATGAGTATCCCATTTCACAGACGGAGAAACAGACTTAGCATCACTATGTAGCCTGCCCGACATCCTTCGGGTAGTAAGTGGCCACGACAGGTTTCAACCTCAGGCTGGCTGACTCCAGCTCTTCCCTTAAGATCGCTGCCCTGTGTGAATAAAGTAAGTACTGTTCGAAAGAAACAGTCCTCTCCTCTGCTGCCTGCTACGCGGATAACAGTGTCATCACTTGTATCTTTTTGCTGTTGCCTTCAAAAGGCCATTTCATCTCACAAAATTTTTCCTGGTTTTACATTTGCTTCTCACTCTTAAAATATAGAGCCAATTAGACATTGTCATTGTGTGTTGCATTTAGTCATTTACATTTTTTCATCCGTAATCTTTGTAAAATATTCTTCTTTTGAATAATTTCACATCCTACCATCATATTTGGTCACAATCATTATTTATACAGATTTTGGGCAACATTTGATTCTGCTTTTGCTCAATTGAGCAAAAGCTTAGTTGTATTTTGGTGAAAGCTCCGATGAGATCAGCATGCTGAGAGCTACTTTAAGGAGAGCAGTTTCAGGGTGCCTGGGTTGCCCACTTGGGTAAGTGTCTTCCTTCCGCTCAGGTCATGATCTCATAGTTTGTGTCTGAGCCCTGCATCAGGCTCTCTGCTATAAGGGCACAGCCTGCTTTGGATCCCGTTTCCCTCTCTCTCTGCCCCTCCCCTGCTTGTGCTCTCCCTCAAAACATAAACATTATAATTTTTTTTTAAAGAAGAGCAGTTTCAATGACGTCCCTCCAATCTCCCTTGAGGTAGGAGACTTCTTCCCCTAGCCAGTGACTGATGCAGTGGGTGCCCAGGAAATGCCTTTCCAGTTAAATAACATCACAACCTCTGTAGGTCAGCAAGTGATAGGTTTTATTCTTTGTTTTTGTTCCTAGAAATGAGGCTTTGAAGAGTGGCAGGGTGGAGGAGGGGTGGGAATTTTAAAATTTAAATACTGAAAGACTCCACAGAGTGAATGATTTCTAAGTATTGGGGAAGGATGGGGTGATAGAAAATGATTTCAGGTAACGCTGATTTAGAAAGTTATTTTTATTTTCTTGATTAAAGCTAAGGAAAACTTTAAAATATTTTCCAGTGCGGCAAAGAAGAGAAGAAAGATGTTTTTATAAGACTAGCCACTGGCCTATTTTTAAAATCTTTCAGGAGACACAGTTTACATATCCATGGTCCCAGGTAAGCATTTCACTGCTACCTCAGTAAAGGACTGCTATGATTAAAAATAGGTTTAAACTTAAAACTTATCATCCATACATTCCACTCCATGGTGAAATTTCAATTCTTGTAAGCAAACGGCTTTTGTGGTCTTTATGAAATCCCAAGTTTAATGAACCTCTCTAGATATGACTAAAGTGAAGTGATTGAAGCTTGTTACTAAACAAAGTCCCACTCAACATTCCAATTCTTGAACTGAATACGCCAGATAAGCACCATCCCTCACAAAATGATGTCTGGACGAACCATCTGCTTCGGATGTACGTGTCACATGTATTCTCTGCAAGTATTGTTCAAAAAGCATGCATTCAGGTCAATCAATTCCTGTAATCACCAAAATGCTTATTAGGCTTGAAGTACTATACTAATTATCCCGAAGGCTAGCAATGAGGCTAAGACAAGATAAGAAACCTGAACCTGTTACTCAATGAAGCCTTGAACATGCCAATCACTCATCTGGGGATATTTGTTCAAATAACAATCTAAAGACATAGTTTTGAATGTCCAGACAGACACTGATCACAGACGAAAACCAGGACAGGAGTTCAGAAAGTCCTCTCAGGATTTAGCAAATGCTGTGCTATTGGTTTTTATATAATAAATGTAGGATATTAACTATTTAGAAACATCATAATTCTCTGATATTCCACATGACTGTGCTATCAAATGATCAATTTAACAGGCTAATTCTTTCTTATTGTTATTATTAGCTTTTTGGGGTTATAATTTACATACAAAGTCACCAATGTCAAGTGTATTAATTCAATGAGTTTTAGTAAATATATAAATTCCTATAACCATCACCAAAAACATGCTATAGAATATCTTATTCATACCAGAAATTTCCCTCAGTAAACAGTAATTCTTTTCTTTCAATTCCTGGCTCTAGCAGTTATTGGTTTTCTTTCTGTCAAAATGAGTTTCACTTTTTCTAGAATTTCATAGAAATGAAAGCAAATATTTTATTTTGTTTTAGATCTGATTTCTTTCATTCAAGATAATGTTTTGACATTCATCTAGATCACTGCGCATGGCAGGAGTTCAACCTTTTTCTTTCTGAGTATTATCACATTATATAGATATACCACAATTTACCACAGTGTTCACAAATTGATTGACAGATTATTTCCAGTTTTTAGTTATAGCAAATAAAGCAGAAACAAAGATTATATTCAAATCTTTGGGTGAAAATATGCTTTCTTTCCATTAGATAAGTACTTAAGAATAGAATTTCTGGGGGCGCCTGGGTGGCTCAGTCGGTTAAGCGTCCGACTTCAGCTCAGGTGACGATCTCACACTCCGTGAGTTCGAGCCCCGCGTCGGGCCCGGCTCTGGGCCGATGGCTCAGGGCCTGGAGCCTGCTTCCGATTCTGTGTCTCCCTCTCTCTCTGCCCCTCCCCCGTTCATGCTCTGTCTCTGTCTGTCTCAAAACTAAATAAGTGTTAAAAAAAAAAATTAAAAAAAAAAAAAGAATAGAATTTCTGGATCATATATTGTCTATTTAGTTATATTTTAAAACTGCCAAACGGTTAAATTTTTAATTAAAAAACTATTTTGCTTATATAACTGTTTTGTATAACTATTTTGCTTATACAGCAACCTCTGAGAGACCCAGTTGCTCTACAATCTGAAAGCACTTAGTATGGTCAGATTTATAAATTTTAGTCATTCTAATTGGTGTGCACTGGTATCTAGTTGTGATTTGAATTTTCATATTTTTAAAGATTTAAATTATCATGTGACTGAGAATATTTTCATGTACTTATTTGACACGGATTTTTTTTATAAACCATATATACTCAAATATTGTACTTTTAAGTATTTTGCCCATTTTTTACTTGGGTTTTATGTGTTCTTATTATTGAGTTGTATAT
Source organism: Panthera tigris (assembly GCF_018350195.1). Lineage (NCBI taxonomy): Eukaryota > Metazoa > Chordata > Mammalia > Carnivora > Felidae > Panthera > Panthera tigris. The sequence continues at coordinate 24,933,427 of NC_056663.1, read as the reverse complement.
CTCTAATGTATTTTGAATATAAATCCTTTATCAGTATATATTTTGCAAGTATTTTCTCTCAGTCTGTGGCTTTCCTTTTATTTCTTGAGAGTCTTTTGAGGAGGCAAATGTTTTCAATCATGAAGTTCTTTTTTTTTTCTTTCTTTTTGGTTTGAGATTTTTGTTAAATCTGTAGATCAATCTGAGGAAAATACACCTCTATAGCACTACCGATTTCTCAATCAATAAACTTGGGACGTCTTTAGATTTATTTGGGTCTTTTTAAACATTCAGCAATGTTCTATAGTTTTCAGGTTGTAAGTCTTCCATTTTTTTTTTTTGGTTAAACATATCCATAATTATATTTTCGATGTTGTTCTTTACAGTTTCAATTGGTTGTTGCTAACATATAAGAACACGATTGATTTTTGTATATTGATGTAATTGAGGCATGATTAAATCAATTACAAGTTCTAATAGCTTTTTGTAGATTTCTTAAAATTTTCTATATAGATGATTATGTTGTCTATTAATGACAGTTTTATTCAACATATATTTGTCAAATATTTCTGAATTTATCATAATTCTTACATGTTTTCTCTTCTTTTTGCTATTAATATAAATTACATGGATAAATTTTCTAATCATAAACTAGCCTTACCTGTGGATAAACTCTACTTGGCAATGATGTTTTAAACTAAAGAAGCAGCAGCTAATATTGTTGTTGTAATGATTACTATACCTCTCATATGTTTAGTGGACATTTATTTTTAAATATAGGCAATGAAAGAAACAAATACAAAGCAGGGAAAACATTTTTGAAAGATTAGACTCAGAGAAAATATCTTTGTATTCTTTCCTAAAGTAGTACCTTGTAGAACTGTGACATTTTGTTTCATAAATTTCCTTAACTTCAGAAGTAGATAATTTAGATCAAACAGCTGATGCAGTCGTCAATATCATGAACAGATAATCTAAGAATGGCAAATATAATTATTTTGTTATTTTATATCATTTGCAGCCCATGGATAATAGATACATAAATTGTGTATATACACACAAAGTAATCAGTTTCACTCTTCTCTATCATTGTCTTTATCACTCTCTTTCACATACATAAACACACACACACACACACACACACACACACACACGAAGCATTAATACACTGGTCACTTAACTGACAAACCCAACAACCTGCAACCCAGAGAAACTACTAAGGTCATGGAGCAGCCAAACTGAAAAAAATTTCAGCAGTCATTTCCCTCATGGTCTTAATAAGAAGTGTGTGGTGTATATACGGTATCATTGCTTAGAGCAAGTTTGATTTTGTGACTTATCTGTTCAGAGCAGATGAAACACAGTACTTGAGCATGAGAAAATGAAACTTGTAATAGGTGCAGAGATGGGAGGATCTGAGAGCCAACAGCATAAAGGGAGAGATTACAGAAAGCAGACAAAAGAACTGAAAAGTGTAGCAGCTGGGGCCGCTCAGCGATTGCATACTATTCTGCATGATTCAGGCCCCTGAGAATAATCACTGAATTTTAGCACAGTCTAATAGCCTACGTTCAAGATGATGAAATGGAATCATTAAGAATAAGTTAAGTCTAATCGGCCTATTCTCTTTAACAAGGCATGGAAGTGTACAATCCATTTGGAAAAGCTGTCCATTAAAATGGTTAAAAATATTTTGGCACTTTCTCGTGTAAGCTTTATTTCTTTGGGGAAATTCACTTGGACAACATGCTTCAACGTCTCTTTGTTCAGTAATGCTGGCTAAAAGAGGAATTTGATGCATCCAACAGCAGACCAGTCACCACATAAAGGCCACACACTCAGCACACTGCCAACTTCAGGGGACGCTATTCACATAGATTTAAAGTTTAACAACACTCGGCCCGGAGTTGTGAGGGACTGCAGTGCTGTCCACAGGCGCTGGGATTTAAAGTTTCCGTTTTGTTCATCATCGTATCTCCAGTGCCAGGATGGTGTGTGGCACGTATTAGGCACTTCACAACATTTTTTTTTATTACTAGAATGAATGTATATGTAACTACATTTAAGCTGCAAGATTTAGAAACAAAATACTTGAGTGCTCAGAACGAATATTTCATTAAAGGCCCATTTATAACAGGATCCAAATTTTCTGGATTCTGTTTAGATCAGAGCAGAACATTCGACCCAAAGGTACCAGGGAAGTGTCTATAAAGAACGGAACGAGGAAAGCTTCAACTTTATGAATGCCACGGAGGAAGGCTTAGAGCTGTTTCTAACTTGCCTTTGCTTGCCAGGGGTTCCTTTCCCGGCCAAAAATGGGGCCCAGGATGGCTTCCTGCAGTCTCTTGTTTGTACAAGGTTTACCCTTCTTTCTTATTCTCTGCTCTTAAAACCTCAGTCTATTGTAAATTGATTCTGTGGTCGTGTCCGACTCTGTTTAATGTGCTTTGTCAGTTCTGTTTTGTACCTTATATAGCGAGCACTTAGCCAGATGATCCAATGATGACAAGGCACCGAATTTGGAATCTGCAGATTATCTGGCTGAACCATTTATGCAAAGATAAATGGTATCATATTTGAAAAGACTCTCAATTTGCCTGATATCTTTTGTCTATGAGGTTAAAAACAACTTTTATATTATTATACTATTATGGAGAGCAAAGGACCAATTTGGAATCCAATGTTTCCATGCTTTATGATGAATAAAATGCTGTAAACCCTATTAAATGTATTGAAAATTAACCATTTTCACAACTTTATTAATTTTTTAAAGGCACACTGGGATACCAGCCAAGCACAATAGTTTGTACATAGTCATTAGATGTGTGCATTGGCTTCAAAGACACGTTGAAGAGAATAGGGGAAGGGATTAAGAAAACAATTTTTTATAGTATCTTGTAATTCATATCTTTTATAAAGTCAAAAATAGTTTTGAAAATCCTGTAAAGCATATGCTATTTATAGACCTGTGGCCAGCTTGTCAGATGTAATGGTTTTCTCATATTGGTCATTAATCTTGGTTTCAGCAATAATTGTAGAGCACCATAAATTCCAAATACCCATGGAATTTCATGGTCTGAAATTATTCTGCAATTTAATGCTCTAGCATTAAAAATAGACCAAGAATTCAAGAATTTGTTTTCTTTTAATCAGTTGCAATGTAAAATGTTTATGAATCTCAATCTTGAAAAACTATTTTAATATGATGAAATATTTTGGAACGCTTTAAAAAGCCCTAACAGGATTGAATTACATCTTTTATATTGGAATCAACAGACGAACTTTTTAAAAAGCCATATTTAGCTGCAAAGTTTTACAAGATTATGTTTAAGGTGCAACTTGAAATCACCTTCCAGATGTCTCATTTATAGAAGATGACTGGTTCATCCATGAATCACCAACATGTCATTCTGCTTCCGCATTGAAGTTTTATGCAAACTAAGGAAATACCAAAGTCCTCTGTTCTCTTGGGCCTTTAATTATAGGATCCACTCAGTCTGTACGGCCTTTTGATAATGAAAGCCAGCATTAGAAGATCGGCCATGCTTCCAATGGGGTCGACATCTCAGTAATTGGCCCTAATCACTTTGGAATATTATATCCCAGGTTTAGGCTTCTTTCCATCTTCCACATTTTATTCATCAATCATGGTTTCTGTCACAACTTGGCTAGAGTCTCCGGAATGCTGTATATTGTTAAAACAACCGTACATTTCCTGAAATAGATGCTCTATGTATCCTAGAGTAAAGAAGTCTTTGGAGAAGGTCTTTCTTCTTGAATGAAGTTATGTAGAAAAAAACATACTCTGAGCTTAATAATAATCATATGTTAAATATCTATGACATATAATCTCTTAAAATCCTTTGATGAATTGACAACTTTTATTGCCTATGACTGTTTCAATTAAATAATGAGGAAACTTTCACATTATCTGACAGAAAGCTGATGATACAATAGAAGTATTATCTTGTATCAAAAGCTGTTTAGTTGGGACATCATAGTATTTTTAATTCAGAACTCATCATAAACAACTGCACAGATTTTCATAACCTTCTGGAGATTCTTAAGAGTTATTGAGCAAATATTGATCTTGCTGTGACTTTACAGATAGAACTCAAAGCCCTCAGCACTGTATGAAATTGCCTTCATATAGACCTGGGTAAGAGGAGCTCTCTTGCCATGGACTCAGAACTTAAAGGTCTACTCATATCACAAGTTACACTTACTAAATTTAACAAAGAAGAAAATGGGCACTTCATCAGTGATATAGCATAATGTGTAACATTTATGTGAATGTCACTCTCGTGACTACTACTCTTCAGGCACCAAGGAAATATTTCTTTCGGTGTGTGGTCCTCTGTCCTCCAGAGAAAGGTAATGTGGTTACATCCTCTTTCTTTCAATGTCATGAAGGGTTATGGGTTTTTCCTATATATAGTGCCTAGGACATAGTAAGAGTGCAATATGTTCACTGTTGTTGTTATGAGTCTTTGTTAGACTTACCTATCCTTCCTCTACTTCCCTCCCCCCCAACACACTCTAGATTAGCTAACTCTATGATATGAGTTCAGAGCAGTCTATACTCCCATATTGGCCATTACACAATTGACTAGTATTTGTCTTTCTGAGTCTATCTCATTCATGCTTGTCAGCCAAGCATCCAGTACAAAACTGAATTAATGAATTAGCTTCCAGAAAATAAGAGGGGAGATTTGGAGAGGTATGTGAGGGTCTGGGATACAGAAGTAGGTATGAAGATGATGGATTACAGTAAGCAATTTTTAAAGGCAACTTTAAAGGATGTAAGGAACATAAGTATTTAGAAAAGTAAACTAAAGGACATTGGAGGTATTTACTTAGATGTCACAAAGTATTATTATTCATCTGAAAGTGGTAGAGAATTGTTAAATTAACAAGTTCACCCCCCATCCCTTGACTCCAGTTCTATTAGAAATATTCAACTACCTGACATCAATTGCTAAGACTTTTTTTTCAAAGTTAATGTTCCTTGTTTATATCTTCTTCAAGAAAAATCGTCTCGGTTAAACCTGAGGTAATTCTTTTTACTGTAATCACCTGGCGTATAATTGGTACTTAAAAATGTCAAATATTTGCTTTAAGCACAATAATTATAAAAAGAGTGAGAAATATTATCACTTCTGGAAAAAGAAGTTTGATACAGAAATTGCAATAGAGGTTTAGGAACCTATCCTTACTCTAATCAGCTTTTTTTTTTTAAAGTTTATTTATTGATTTTGAAAGAGACAGAGTGAGCACAAGAGAGGGAGGGGCAGAGAGAAAGGGAGAGAGAGAAAATCCCAAGTGGCTCTGTGCTCTCAGCCTGTCAGCATAGAGCCTGATGTGGGGCTTGAACTGACAAACAATGAGATTAGGACCTGAGCCAAAATCAATAGTCAGACACTTAACTGACTGAGCCACTGAGGCTCCCTATGATCAGCTTTTATATGGATTTAGCAATATGGCGGCTTTAGTTGATAGCATATCCATTTCTGGATAGCACAGAAATATGGTCTATTTCTATGTCAACATATCAGTAAACAATGAGATAGGTGGTAACCAACACAATCTAGTTTCTTTGGATTGACATCATAATTCATTAATTTTTTAGCTGAGTCACAGGGAATATCTCACATGTTTCTGACGACAGAAATCCGCTTTTAGAAAATACTTTTGTGCACACCAGAAAAATATTGGAATGTATTGAGTGAAATGATGATTGTAATTATTGACATTCAGTAAAAGCTGTTCTCTCTTTTATACCTTATGTCCCTGATTTACAAAATAAGAAGAAGTTAATTTTATCTTTTGCAATTTTCCCCTTTCTTTAGTTATAACTGACCTACTACATTAAAAATCAAGAAATGGGTCTCCACTTATTAAAAAAAAAAAGACTGATTTTCTTACTCTAGGGTTGGTAAAAATTAGCAGTAAAAACACAGCAAGGAAATAAACATGTTAAGCAGAAATTAAGTCAAATCTTTTAAAGTCTGTTTTGTCCAATAATCAGTCTTAGCGAGATTTTAAGTCTATGAGTATTAGAAGAAAACACTGAATGTCAGGTAACATAATTGTATTACCATTAATAGCTTTTGAAAAAGTCTTTTCTTTGGGAGCTCATTATCCTGAACAAAATTACAAACCGTCTGAGAAAGTCCTTCCATCTCAGTTGAAAATTCTTTAAAACATACTCCAAAGAGCTAGGGAAGGTAGGCAAATTTAACTGCTTTAACCCTCTCATTACATTTCCACTATCTGTGTTTCCACAGACCCATGAACTAACCCAGTGAAATCACACAGAACCATCGCTGTGCAGCTAACACACATAATTCACGTATGTGACACAACTAGTCTACAAAACGTTGATACGTTAAACAGCAGAGGGATTAAGTTTTTACACCACATTAAAGGACGTAGTAGAGAAAACATCTGGAAAAGAACAGGTTGATTGAAATAGACCTGCATGGATTCGGGAACGGAAGGTCATATTAAACTAATCTCCAAAAGAGCTCTGAGAGTATTACTGCCAAAATAGACAAATGCAATTCAGGGATGTAATACATTCAGATTTTCAAGGATCACAGGAAAATACTGGAGCTTAATATCAGTCTAGCAATGCATTATCCTTTCCTTTCTCATTTCCATTGTTTTCAAAGATGGCTATCTGGCATGTTTTTAAAATACACATGGATAGGCAGAAACAGCTATATTCCTGTGGGAAATATTTATTGTGCCCACTCTGTGCCAGGCAGGTACTGAGATTAGAGGAAACAAGTGATGTATCTTCATCCCTGAGACTTCAGAATCTGAAAGCCAGGCAACTTCCCTAACCATACAATAGAGAAACACTAACACAGAATGAAGTTTTGCATGATCTGTTTGAGATGTTTAAGGGCAATTTGAATTTTAATACTAAAGATGAGGATAATTTTCATTCCTGTCCATGATTTTCTGCAGAAGCACTATGTAGAAAGAAAATAAATAATAGAATCTTAAAGCAAAATATTATGTACGTTCTTTTAGTTATTTCTACAGCAGCTTTATCTGTTTTAAAATTACCTTAGACCCTATTGAATGGATGAGTCATTTAATCAGATTGGCGACTACAGTTATGACTTGAATCTAGCTACATGTTTCATGTCCAGTCATGGAACTGTACAGTCATAAAGAAATCTTGCCATTTGCAACACCATGGATGGATCAGAGGGTATAACGCTAAGTGAAATAAGTCACTCAGAGAAAGACAAATACCATATGACGTTACTCTATGTGGAATTTAAGAAACCAAACAAATGAGCAAAGAAAAAAAAGAGACAAATTAAAAAAAAACAACAACACAGACTCTTACATACAGAGAATAAATTGGTGGTTGCCAGAGGGGAGGTTTGTAGTGGTGTGGGGAGAGACAGGTAGAGTAGGTGGAGTGGATTAAGAGTCCGTTCATCACAATGAGCACTGATGAATGTACAGAATTGTTGAATCATTATATTGTACACCTGAGACTAATAAACACTGTATGTTAATTACACTATATTTTTTAAATCACGGAACTATACAGCTAGAGAGAATCACAGAAAACTCTGAACCAGATAGCCTTGAAGTCTGTTCTTCAACACAAAAAACCATCTTTTTATGGTCAAATAGCCTAGAAATCAATGGACTAAATGCAGGTAAACGGGTTTTCCTCCTGTGAGAATTCTCAGTGTATTTATTCTACAAATGTGTATTGTATTTTCTGTAAAAGAAGATGGCATTTCCCAAACTTCTTTGACTAAGAACACTTCACGGGGAATATTAATTTGAAAACTCTTTGGAAAATATTGTCTTAGCCCAACTCATTTGCCAAGACAGCATCAAGATTCAGTGAGTTAAGTGATTTACACCGTCAACTATATGAGCCAAGACTAAGAACAGAGCTTTTAGATTTTCAAGTTGGCACTTGTTCTTCCAAAATATGGTCTTCAGTTTGTATACGCATATATCTGAGAACACAGAAAGATTTTCCAGAAATATGTAGGCACAGAGAGTTTTAAGGGACTCTAGCTTCATATCTGTTTCTTGAGACTGATCTGCCTAAGAACAAGTCTGGGGATTGATCACGAGGACAGGCTTACTCTCTCCTTCCCTACATACCCTTCTGCAACGCAAGGTTGGAGGGAAAAGCAATAGGATTTTAAGGAATTTAGCTGGCTGTCATTGGCTATCCACAGAATTAGGAATAGGAATGACAAAGTACAATCTTGTTACTTCAACTTACACAATGTGAGTCTCATTAACGCAATAGCTATCAATACCTACAGAACCTTATTAAATTTTTATAGCAGTAGCTACCTATGTGTCCTTAATTATGATCAATTAAATAACTCTTATACATCATTATATTGCAATTTACAAACCAGCAGCTTTTATATATGTATACGCAACACCTTTCTTTCTATTATTTTGGATGAACTATCTGTGTGTCTAAGGCCAACCTTTCCATACATGTACTAAATTTCTTCCTCTCTCACCTGCTATAGATAGGACATCATTTCTGCCTTTCTCTTCTTGTCTCCTGCATCTGAATATTTTTGCACTTGATTGGATTTCTCAACAGCACATTTACATACTGCTTTTCTCTCATATTAAAAACAATCCTCTCTTGAGCCCACTTGCTCTGCCAGCTATTTCTCGATTTTTTGTTCCCCTTTATAGCAAAGCATTTTCAAAATAGCAAACTCATTTCAAAAGAGTTCCCTACACATACTGTCTCTGTTTTCTCTTTTCTGATTCTCTACAAAACCAAGTCCCATGAATCTTTGATCCCTATAATGTAAAGCTATTCTTGTCAAGGTCACCAAAGTCCTCCACATTAATAAAGCTAATGGTTGATTCTCAGCCTTTATCTTACTTGAGAACATTTGATATGGTTGATGAATTCCTTCTGCTTGACCTACCTTCTTCACTGGGCTTCCAGAACACTACATTCTCCTGGTTCTTTGTATCTCCCTTGCTACTCCTTCTCAGTGTCCTTAGCTGGATCCTCCTCACATCCCTCAACCCTTGATATTAGAATACACAGGGCTTTCTTGTTTATCTTCTCATCTATAAACATTCTTCTTGTGATCTCATCCAGCCTGATGGCTTTAAATACTATCTATATACAAGTATATACACATGACTTTCAAACTTCTATATTGCCATCTAGCTTGCTCTTCTTGGTTTCCAGACTTACATACTGGAATATCTACTTGAAATCTCTACTTTGGTGTCCAAAAGGCATCTCAGATTTAAAATTTCCAAACGCTGCTCTTCCCGTCTTCCTGTCGAATTGTCTTTTAGTTTTCCTATTTGCATTAATTTTAACTCAGTCCTTCACTTTTTCATCCTTGACTCTTTTTCTAAAATAATAAAAAAAATTTTTAATATTTATTTATTGTTGAGAGACAGAGAGAGACAGAGCATGAGCAGGGGAGGGGCAGAGAGAGAGAGGGAAACAGAATCTGAAGCAGGCTCTAGGCTCTGAGCTGTCAGCACAGAGCCGGATGCAGGGCTCGAACCCACAAACCGTGAGATCACGACCTGAGTTGAAGTCAGACACTTAACTGACTGAGCCACCCAGGTGCCCCGCATCCTTGACTCTTCTCTTTCTCACATTTCAGGACCAGTACCATTGAGAAACCTTTTAAGCTTGAATTTCAAAATGTCCCCAAACTACGACCATTTCTTACCACTCCCACTGCTACCATTCGCGTTCAAGAAACTATTATCTCCTGCTTGGACTTCTGTTTCTATTTTTGTACTCCGACCCCGTAACACATCCCCCTTCCTCATCTAAAATCTGTCACAGCAGCCAGGAATATCTTGGTAAAATGTCTGCTCAGAACATTTTTATGGCTATTTATCTGACTCACAGAAAATACCAAAGAGTTTACAACAGCCTACGAGGCCCTACATGATTGGGTTCTCATTAACGCTCGACTACTAACCTCCCGTTCCATTAATCTGTTCTAGCCAGCCAAAGCATTTTTGCTGTTCTTTATGCATGCCAGACTGCTCTCAATGAAGGACATTTGCTCTTGCTGTTCCCTCAGTCTGTGACACTTTTCCCCAACAACTTCCCGGTTCATTCCCTTATCTCCTTCACGGCTGTTCACATTTCATCTCTTTGGAGAGATCCTCCCGGTTTAAAATTACAAAACTCCTCAGAGCTTCCTCTCACTCTTTGCTGCTTTATTTCTCTCCCTGTCACACACATGACCTTCTAATGTAATTTACTTATGTATTATGTTTCTTATACGTCTCCACACAGTAGACTATAAGCTCCGTGAGATGAGGCTTTCTTGCTACTTCACTTGCTATGTTATTCCAAATGGGAGGGAAAAAAAAGCATGTTTGGAAAGATACAAAATATACCGGTTTGGGGGTGGAGAACACATCTGGGGAGGAACGGTAAGGAAGAAAACTGGATAGAGATGACCAAGTGGCTTTAATTTTATTATTTGTAGCATATTTTTGGTTTTTAATGAATCATAGTAAGAGTTTATTTTTTCTTTCATGTTAATGGTGGGCACAACGGTTCTAGCAGTAACTTTCCTCCGAACTTCCTGAGTGTTTCAAATATTTTATAACGTGAAACAAATACAATTTAGTAAGAATGAAAGAGGGTGGCACATCAGGCGATTGTAGCTCTGAACGGCTGGAGCACAGATTGCAGAGAAGGGCAAAAGGCAGAAAGCGAGATGAGAAGGAGCACTGGCTGGGCGTAAGGTAATAATGGTAAGAGTGGCTATTTTATAAAAGGGTATTTGGGACAGATGTCATAGAGCAGTGCCTTAACGTGCATAGGAATTATGGAGGGATGTGCTTTCATGTGCAAATTCCAGTTCACTTGGTCTGAGAGGGGCTGTGTCCCTTGTAAGACTCTGCCAGGTGATGCCAACATCGCTGCTCCTGCAGTGTGGGATCTCTAATATGGCTGCACATTGGACGGAATCCCCTAGAGCCTTACAGGAAACACTGACGTCTGGCTCCAACTCCCAAAGATTCTGATTTAACTATCATTGGGAGTGGTCTGGCTACCACCCAATATGTATATATAAATGAATGAATAGATGAATAAATGAATAAATATTATAATTATTTTTATAATATTATAATTATTTATTCATTTATTTATTTATGAGAGCAAGGAGAGAGTGAGAAAGAGAGTGCAAGAGAGCAAGTGGGGAAGAGGGACAGAGGGAAAGAGAGATCTCAAGCAGCCTCCAAGCTCAGGGCAGAACCCGATGACACAGGGCTCAATCTCATGACCATGAGATCATGACCTGAGCCCAAATCAAGAGTTGGATGCCTAACCGCTGAGCCAACCAGGTACCCAACTACCCGATATTTTAAAAGGTGACTTTTAAAGTGCAGCAGAATTTAAGAATCACTGTAGGGGATCCAGGCCAGGCGACTTCCTGGTAAGTTGCCACTTCTGAGCACTGCCTCATGATGCCTGTTTGCTTCAGTCTCCTTCTGAGGGGTTTTAGGGCAGAGGTCTACTTGAGGCTGCTGCTCAGGCAAGGCCAGATGACAAGAATTTGGACCCAAATGCAGACATAGGCTGTACATTTAACCATGCGCTTTTTACTGAATGAGGCCTGGCTGGTCAATTATTTCGAGTACCTGAATCAATATTGCATGCAATGCAAAAGTAGGGAAAACTATGCTAACTTCTGAGGAAGCTATTAGAGATGCTTCCCTTTGTTGGGAGACCATCAAATTAATTATTTGATCATTTAATTCATTTATTATTTTCAAAATGTAATGATGGTTTAATACGTGCAAGACATATAACTTAATGGTGAAGAAGACAGACTTTTTGCAGTCCCGGTAGGGCTTACAGTCCATCAGTTATGACCTACCATAAACAACTTATGACATGATTGCAGACTTATTTATAATGTGGTCATTGTTGTATGCATATTCTGCTTCCTGAAAGCATGTGTAGGTAGAGGTCTGAGGAAAAGTTTTGTCCCAAGTGATGGATAAGCTGAGACCTGAAGGGTGAAGTCGTAATCAGTGAGGAGAACGGGTAGGAGGCAGGGGGAATCTGCTATTGAATACTGAGTGTTAGGTTTTTTTCTCAGGAGAATCTTCAGCTGCTTAAGCAATTTCCTTTCTCCTTCTTCTTCAAATGTTTTTCGATAAAGACTTTAGTAACTATTATCCTAAATGTTTTACTGTTCTGTTTTCAATATGAACGATCCAATCCATGTCAGCCATGGTTCCAGACCAGACAAACTGACGAGAAGCGATGAGAAACACAAATCAGGGGAGCTGTGCTCTACTGTAGTTGCAGTGTGGATAATTATTTTGAAAGGAGTTGGTGTGGAAGGAAAGAAAAAAGTAAGTGAAGGGTGTGAGAAGAGTCTAGAGATTGTGAAGTCAACTTGAAGACAGGTGCTCTGGATCCAGTGAGGGACATTGATGTCCTATACTGGGGAGCTGACTGAAGAGAAGCAGCCTATATGAGGGGTGTCATTACAGGATTTTGTAACTGACTGGAGGGATCTTGTTGGGGAGTGGAAGGACTTAGAGATGACTTCAAGGATTCAGACTCCTTGGCTCACTTATAGGTTTCTTTTCTGTGTTTCATGAGTTTCTAACCTCGTACCATACTTCAATTCCCCAATCTCTATTATTGCCTAATTACTTTAATATCTAGTAATTCTAGATTTTTGATGGCATAAGTATCTCCAAATACTTTGTAATAGTAGGAAAAAGTATAGAAAATCAAGTTACTTAATTTTTAAAAAGATCTGCTGTCCTTTTTATGGGAAATGGAATACTATGTCCATGGAAGTATGTTGCTAGGCATTTCTTTCTTTCCATGTGCCTTAGAACACACTGTTGCTGAGTTACTGGGCCATGGCAGAACTGACTGTAAGATTCAGTTTTATGCTGGGAGGTGGGGATGGAGTGGACATGCCAAATAGATGGAAGAAATAGTACCTGCTTTTAGAAATGTCCAATCAAGGGGTGCTGGGTGGCTCAGTTGGTTAAGTATTCGACTTTGGCTCAGTTCATGATCTTGTGGTCCATGAGTTCGAGCCCCACGTTGGGCTCTGTGTTGACAGCTCAGAGCCTGCTTCAGATTCTATGTCTCCCTCTCTCTCTGCCCTTCCCCTATTCGTGCTTTGTGTCTCTCTGTCTCTGAAAAATGAATACATCTTTAAAAAATTTTAAAAAAAGAAACATCCAAACAAGGTAAGAATTTAAAACTCAAACATAAATTGTCAAAACTATTGACGAAATACCATGAAATGTCATGGAATTTGTCTTTACCTTGGTTAATCACTTTGTTCAGATATACTCATCAAGTATTAAATAAATACCTAGTTATCTTTTCCTATGAGATAGCAAAATACTTAGAAGTGAAGACCTATATCCAATCTTTAAAAAGTTGGCAGAAACCGTAATTGTAGTTTTCAACTCTCACTCCAAACAAGTGCCACTCTAAACTGATTTTGATTTTTAGCATACCTCCAACGAATACAAATATTAGGTAAGGAATAGGCAAAAGGGATGCTATTATATTTCAGAATTTTTTGTTAGAATTCAACAGTTTTAATAGGCTGTGGGGAGAGGCAATTCAGCAATTATTGGGAAAACTATAGGTCCAACACAATTGCCTTTCATGCTATTGTTAATATTATGACTATAACATATGAATATATTGTGATGTTATTCCACGTGTCCTAACATGAAATCAAAATCTGAAACTGATTCAGATGATAGCCTTATATCGCTAACAGCATTTTCCTTACCAAAGATTAGAAAATTTGATAGAAAACTTTCTCTCTCTCTCTCTCTCTCTCTCTGCCCCTCCCCTGTTCATGTGTGCACTTGTCTCCTCTCTCTCAAAACAAATAAACTAAAAAAAGATAAAAATATGAAGAGAATAAAAATACAAAAAAAATATGAAGAGATGAGGAAAATAAGATAAATTCTAGGTAGTGACCTACATTTACACTTGAAGACTTCAACAGATTTGGTGCATGCACTTTAGCAAAGGAAAGAATTCAGCTTCTACCTAGAACAATGGCTGGCATTGTGAGATTTACTTTTCTGACATTTACATTCTATTGACCTGAAAAGTTCGATAATCTCACTAAAATTGAGAGATCAGACAATCAGAAAAAATATAAAGATGATAGAAATGTTGAGATGGTAGAGCCCAAGGAATTCCTGTGTTTTAATTACTTCTATTTTTTTTTTCATTTGAGGAAGTAACTTACATGTTTTCAGTTGTTTGATGTTCGAAGTATTTTTACACATTTAATTCTACAAGTGCTTTGGTAAATCGTATTGGGTAGGTAGAATACAAAGGCAAAACTGGGGAATCAGAAAAGTAGAATGCTTGCAAACAATTGGATTACTCATAATGCAGGAGCCCATTAGAAGGACCTCAGTCTCCAGGTTCCTTATTACATCTACTCTGGAATTGCGCTGATGGTGAGGGCAACTACCATGTGTTGGGTAACAAGTTCTAGTCTAAGTTACCTTATTTAATAGTTAGCAGCACCCAAAAGATGGGGGCTGCTGTCCCTCTTACATCACGAGAAGCAAAAATGAAGGAGCTGATACAACTCAAGTCTGGGGAGGAGGTTCATAATTTTTTCTTCTTGGAATGTATAAGCTCCGAGGAGCTTTTTAACATTTCTTGTTTGTATTTAGGTTACCTGAAGCCCATATTTGATAGAGAGCTATGAAAACCACTCTGTAGTTCTTTAGGTCACTTTATCAAAGCTTGTGTCGGGGCCCATCTATACAATAGTAGTTGAGGGAAGGAAGATAGCCAGTCAGATAACACACTATGAGAATAATATGCTAAAATATAACAAGGGGACTGGTTTTAACACTTCTCATTTAGGATTAGGTAGTCCAATGAGTTTCGATCCGTTCCCTCCATTCTCGATCTTACTCTTGTTCTTGTTCTCACAATGCTCGTTATTATCACTATGTTTAACCAAGAGGAGGGATCTGCAGGAAGCCCAGTGGCTTTCACCTCCAAGCTTTTGTCTCCCCATGATTTCAGAATTATAAATTCTTAGCTTTGGGGGATATGGCAATAAAAAAGGGCACCCGAAACCAAAACCAAAACAAACTTTACAACTTTACAACAGCAGCAATTAGCTTAGTAGCATAAAGCCATAGTTACTAGCAAAGGGTCTAACAAGTTTGATGCATGAAATTCAGCCCCAGAAAAGACAAGAAACAGTCTCTGCTAGCCGGAACAAAGGCTGATATTGTGAGATTTCAGTGGCATAATATACAGGCTTCAAATAAGAGTTCTGGTCAGCAAGACATAAAGGAAGTGCTTCATTAGCTATCATAGTGCATACCTCTCCGGCTTGTACCACGGGGCAGCACGCAGCAAGGGCATGGGCGCAAAGAATGAGCTATTCACTCAGGTTTCATAATCTTGCTCTGTTTCAGCCTCCTGGGTTGACAGCTTTCAAGTTAAGCATGGAAGGTTCTAAAGAAACAGTCTTACATTCTTCAGTGATAGAGTTTGTTTTTGGAAAATGCCTATCTAAAATAAGGAGATAAAATACGGTGGGTCTGTGAGCTCAATTTATTACATTAGATGTCTTTCCCGAGCATGGTGATATTTTTATGATGGCTTTGAACACTTCAGTAAAATAGTTCTGTGGAAATATCGGTCTCAAATGAAATTATTTGCAGTTTCTATGTCATTCAACCCTATGCAATCATATGAATATTCATTTTACAGTGAAAGCTTACTTTGTAAGTAGGAAAATTACAGTAAAATGCTTTGCAAAGATATTGAGTAGAAGAAAAATCATCCTATGTAGTAGTTTTCAGGAAAACTACTGTGAATTCCAATTTCTTTCCCCATCATCCGGAGTCACATACAACTATCCCTCAAGAAAACAGAAAACTATACAACTCAACTTCCAATTAATGGCAACATTTCTGGAATCATTTCATGTATCCTCTGTGCTTTGAAGATAAATGTATTATAATTAGGTTCTGATTTACAGTAACTTCCTAGATGCCAACATCAGTATTAAATAGTATTGTCCGACGACCCAGGGATCTAACTTCATAAAATTGAATAAAGATGCTGATAATGGTTCTCAATTTGAAAAGTGAAGGGGAGATAAATAAGGTTAGAAAATCTGCGTATTATGTTGTTACCAAAGAATTTTCAAGAAAAATAGCAAAGAAATCATACAATTCAAATTCATATTTAACATTATTTTTTGTGAAGAATAGCACCATTGATGCACTAAAATATATTAGAGATCTTTATTTTCTAAAATAACAGTAATTTCTGCCCTACACTTGTTTGGAATTTTACCAGATACTCAAATGGAGCGGTGGAAAATCATTACTTGAAAACATTAAAATCTCTGAAATATATGAATCAAAATACTTTAAAATAACT
Source organism: Panthera tigris (assembly GCF_018350195.1). Taxonomy (NCBI): domain Eukaryota; kingdom Metazoa; phylum Chordata; class Mammalia; order Carnivora; family Felidae; genus Panthera; species Panthera tigris. The sequence continues at coordinate 24,916,989 of NC_056663.1, read as the reverse complement.
GTTTAAAATTAAAATTTTAAATTTTAGTTATTTTCCAGAAAAAACAAAAATCTCTTATTTGAAACACTAGATGTGAGCAATCACTCTAAAGTCTGGCCAATCGCATTTGTAATAGTGCCAGAGAATATACATTATATTCACAAGACCCCCAAAGACCTTCATCTAAAACAAAGATACTTTTTTAAAAAAATTAAGTTTATTTATTTATTTTGAGAGAGAGACAGTGTGAGCAGGGGAGGGGCTCTCTCTGTGAGAAAGAGGGGGGGGGAGGGGGGAGAGGGAGAGGGAGGGAGGGAGGGAGGGAGGGAGAGAGAGAGAGAGAGAGAAGCCCAAGGAGGCTCTGCCCTGCCAGAGCAGAGCCCGACGTGGGGCTTGAACCCATAAAACCATGAGATCATGACCTAAGCTGAAACCGAGAGTTGGACGCCCAACCGAATGAGCCACCCAGGAGCCCCAAAACAAAGATACTTCTTAATTAACAGACAAATAAAGTCAAAATCACTCACTACAATGTAGCTCTACATACCCCAACAAAGCAGTTCGTCTTAAGTGCCTGTATTTAACTACTCTATTTTCTCCCTTAGCAAATTACAAGCAGTTTTACACTAAAAGGCTATTCTGGAGGCAAACTATCTGACTAGCCTTTAATCTATTTTTCATAAAAAATACATGCTGTGGGTTCAACTGCATGGCCACCAAATTCTTACGTTGAAGTCCTAACCCCAAGTTCTTCAGAATGTGCATCCCTTTAGAGATCAGGTCTTCATAGAGGTAAGCAACTTAACATGGGGTCAATCGGGTGAGACACCAATATGGCTGGTGTCCTTAGAAAAGGTGAAATTTGGAATACAGACACACATACAGGGAGAATACCATATGAACATGAAGACAGCCATCTACTAGTAAAGGAGAGAGGCCTGGAGCAGACCCTTCCCTTAAAGCCCTCAGAAGGAAACAACCCTGTCAGTGCCTTGATTTCAGACTACTAGTTTCCAGATCATGGGACATTTTCTGTTGTTTAAACCACTCAGTTTGTGGTACTTTATTATAGCAGCCCCAGCAAAGTAATCCATCACACATATTAAAAAGAATGTTCCATCTCTCTGGCAATTTCCTTTAAAAAGAGATAACTGAAATTATGGTCATTTTTCTTTATTCTAAAAAATTAAAATTGCAATACTTGGAATGCCTTGGCTCAAACTGTGTTGCTAGTTTTTATTATAACAGTTATGTATAAATCAGTTTGTCTATAATTATCTATTAAAATTAGATAAATAGTAGATATTTAGAAATTATTTAGAAATAAAAACTTGTTAGGGGCACCTGGGTGGCTCAGTCAGTTGAACACCTGACTCTCGATTTTGGCTCAGGTGATGATTCCAGGGTCCTGGGATCAAGTCCCATACTGGGTTCTGCACTGATCATGGAGACTGCTTGGGATTCTCTCTCTCTCTCTCTCTCTCTCTCTCTCTCTCTCTCTCTCCATCCCTCCCTCCCTCCCTCCCTCCCTCCCTCCGTCTCTCTCCCCTTCCTCACTCCTGGGCACATGTACTCTCTCTCTCTCAAAAAAAATTAATGAATAAATATGTATAATTTAAAATTAATTTAAAATAAAAAAAATGTGTATCCTGTTGCATTTGCAAGATTTCATTTTATTTAAACTTAAAATTGCTAATGCTTTTATTGTTTTTAAATGTTTATTTATTTTTGTGAGAGAGAGATTGCTCACATGCATGGGGGAGGGACAGAGAGAGAGAGTCAGAGGATCAGAAGCTGTTTCCGTGCTGACGGCAATATGGGGCTCGAACCTGTGAACTGTGAGATCATGACCTGAGCCAAAGTCCACACTTAACCAACTGAGCCATCCAGGTGCCCCTAAACTTAAGTTTGAAAACCACAAATCCAGGTAATGTGAATAATGCTCCTGTAATATTAAAAAAAAAGCACAGATAGTAAATTTACTTACATCTTTAGTTGAGAGTTTGTTCTCTATTAATTGATGAATTTCCTTAATATTTTATCTATCATCTATTTATCTACCAGAGCTTTGCTACAATAGCATCTTATAGGACATTTCTGTGTCATGCAGCTCATTCTGACTTTTGTTTTTCTAAGTTCAAAAATATTTCTAAACTATCAGGAAATTTTATATATGTTTCACATGTCTAAGACAAAGATACAGCTACTTGAAACAATAAAAATTTACTAAACTAGCAGGCTATAAACTAAAAATACAGAGATCTATAGCATTCCAGTATATAAATAATAATCAGTTGCAAGATATAGTGGATCACTGTACAATCACTAACATAAAAGTAAATAAAATAAAATGAAGTAAAATCAATGCACTTAAAGAAATGGACAGAATCTAAATGGGGAAACTACCTAAAAGATGTCAAAGTATACTGGAATACTTGTGAAGACACGCCATATTTCTGGATAGGAAGACCCAATTTATTTAAAAATTTTTTTTCAACGTTTATTTATTTTTGAGACAGAGAGAAACAGAGCATGAACAGGTGAGGAGCAGAGAGAGAGGGAGACACAGAATCCGAAACAGGCTCCAGGCTCCGAGCTGTCAGCACAGAGCCCGACGCGGGGCTCGAACCCACCGACCGCGAGATCATGACCTGAGCTGAAGTCGGACGCTCAACCGACCAAGCCACCCAGGCGCCCCAGGAAGACCCAATTTAAAAAATCCTCAATGTTTATAAATTTAGTGGATTCTAATAAAAGACTGTAGGTTTTTTACTTTTACCCTGAATCAAGACAGGTTGGTCATAAAGATCATTTGGAAAGATAAAGATATAAGAACATACAAGAACTACCTGAAAATGAAGGAGAGGGGTCTGGCCCTATGAGATGTTAAAACATACTACAGAGTCCGTTAAAACAGTATAGTATTGGTATGTAGAAATTGAAAGAAAAAGCACTGTACTAGAATTGAAACTCAAAACAAACAAACCACAACCCAACACAAACAAACAAAAAACTAAGTGAATATGAGAATTTATGATAAAGTCAGCATCTAAAGACAGTGGGGTAACAAAGAACCTTGTGGTATATATGGTTGAATCAATGGATAACCATATAGAAAAGTATAAAATTAGATTTATTCTTCACATTAGAGAAGAAACTATAAAAGAATTAGAGTGTTAACACAGAGAATAAAAAGAATCACAAATACTCTAAGAAAACTTGGGTAAGTTTATTTATAACATGGGACTAGACAAAAATGTTTGATGTGATTAAGAATCCTAGAACATAAGGAAACAGATTGATAAATTTGCTACGTGAAATAAAAAATCCAACTTTTGCATGGCAAAGAGCATATGCAAATGAAACGACAAAGTGTGAAAATCATTTGGGAATGATCTCACAGACAAATGGTTAATATTTCCAATATTAAAATGATTTTTTTTAAGTTTATTTATTTTGAGAGAGAGGGGCAAAGAGAGAGGGAGAGAGAGAATCCCAAGCAGGCTCTGCACTGCCAGCACAGGGACTGATGTGAGGCTTCAATCCACAAACCGTGAGATCATGACCTGAGCTGAAATCAAGAGCTGGAGGCTTAACGGAATGAGCCACCCAGGAGCCCCTCCAATATTAGAATAAGTGCTTCTTAAAAATTCAGAAGAATAAATCAAAAATCTTGTGGAAAAATGGGTAAAATAAATGGACAGTACACAAAAAAATAAATATAAATGGCCCTTATACACATAAAATGGTGTTCAGTCTCACTTATAAGAGGAATTCAATTTAAAATTACACTGAGATACTATTTCTCATCCATTAGATTCACAAAAATTGATAACTCTGAGTACATATTCCGATGGCCAGGCTCTTGGGAACCATTGTTCTTATAACACTGCTGACAGGAATGCAAAATATGTATCCCCTATAGAGGGGACTTTGGAAATATATAAAACAAACAAACAAACAAATAAACCCCTACATATGCCTTTGTCTTTTGATTTGCTAATCTCACTCCTAGAAATCTTATTGGAGATATACCTCCACAAATACACAGAAAAATTCGATTCCTTATAGGACCAAAATGCCCACCAAAATGTGAGAATTATTGTGGTACATTCCCACACAGAAGACAATGCCATTGTAAACAGAGACAAGGAGGGTGTCTAGAATAAAGTGAAGTGATATCCCAGATAGGTTTCTAAGAAAAAAACAAAACAAAACAAAACAAACAAAAACAAGTGTAAAGCAATGCGTAGAGTATGCTGAATATATTTTTTTTGTAAGAAAGAGTGTACAAATGTGTACTGATTTATAATTTCTTAAAGAAACTTGGAAGCATAAATCAAGAACTTTAATGATTGTCAACGGGGAACGTAATCATAGCTACAGAGAAAAAGCTAAATTTCTGTGTGCTCTTTTATTTTTTTTTCTCTTTCCTTTTTGAAAACTTTATATATATATATATTTTCCAGGAAGCAACTGGAAGTGTGTCCTGTCTCCAAAAAAAGAGAAATAAGAGAGAAAGGGAATTAGACAGAAGACTAATTTTGACCTTCTCCCTCTGGGGGTAAGCCCCTGGCTGTAAGGCACACTTGATTGTTGAGGGAAAGCTGGACAAAGAGCTTCGCCCTGCTCCCCGTTAAGAACTTTGAAGGAAGAGACAGTGTCTGCAGGGCAACAAAAGTAGTGCCATCGGGTGGTTAGGCCAGGAGCACCTGATTTATCTCCTTACTTCCTATTCCTTCCAGCCCTTGAAGTGGCAAGGGCTCCTGCCTGCGCTGTGTGTGCCAGAGCACATTGTTTTTCTTAATTTTTTAATTATGTGTTATTTTTATTTTTTTTTAAATTTGAGAGAGAGAGAGAGAGAGAGAGAGAGAGAGAGAATATGAATATGAATGAATCCAAATCAGGCTCCGTGCTGAGCATAAGCTCAGTCCCAGGCCCTGGGATCATGACCTGAGCTGAAATCAAGAGTCAGATGCTCAAGCAACTGAGCCACCCAGAGCACATTAGTTATGGCACTTCGCAAGCATACACTTGAGAGAAAAAGAGCTAACCTACAGAAGGGATCCAAATACCCATAGGTGTCAAAGCATAGGCAAGATAGCCAGGAGACATTTCGGCAAGTTCCATTAAACTTGCATTTTGTCAGGACCCTGCAAGGAACCTAACTGGGTCTTGGAAAACACACATATTAGAACACTAAACAATTTACTGGCTCATGCTGGTTATTACAAAAAAAAAAAAAAAAAGAAAAGAAAGAAAGAAAGAAAAGTCAATTACAGGATATTCTCCCCAAAAGTATCTGCTTCTAGGATAAGGTTATTAACAAATATTTAGCACATTAGAAGGCATGAATATAGTTTATTTAAAGTATAGCTCCTTTGATTAATGTTTTCAGTTAAAAAGCGTTATAATGAATTATGTATAAATATTCAGACGATAAGGAAGGTTTTTAAAATAAACATAAAAAATGAAATCTTGAGCTATTGAGCTGCTGGAAATCACTTGGAGCTATCCACAAATTATATAAAGACTAACATATGATAAAATATTATCTGGGTTGAATAAATGAAGTTGAAATCTCTTTATCATTAATATGAAGCTGGCTCATATTTGAGAGATGCTTTTTGAACATTTCAGACTTTTGACTCTTTGCCAAGGTGGACATTTTTGGAATAACATTAAGTATATCCTGGTTAGACTTCAATAACACACACGGGACCGACCAGGGAGCCCATTCTCTTGAAATTATCTCCCATACTTACTAAGACCTAGACTCAGACATTTATTAAGACCTAGAAAAAGTCTGTCTTTAGAGTCAACGTATTCTGATTCGAGAGAATAGTTATTAATAAAATTCTGCCATGTTTTAAAAGAGGCTATCCTAAAAGGATATGTCGGGTAAAAGAGTAAATGGGTTGGGGTGGGGGGTGGTTCAGAAAGATAAAGATGGGAGTTCCTTGACCTGGTAGTACTTATTTCACAGAATCTACTTTGTGACGTTGCATTTACTTCTGTTTTAAGAGTCATTCAATGCATTTACTTAACAGATGTATCTAACGCCTTCTAATGCGTCAGGGAGGTTTTAATTTAGTGGGGTGATGGGGGGGGCATCATCAAATAGCTGCAAACCATGAAAGAAAGGCTGTAAAGAGTCTGGGGCAGGGGTGGGTATGAAGCCCTTCCTGAGGAAATGGGATTTGAAGGGGTAACAATAATAAATCACATAAAAAGAAGGGGTGCTGACATGCCAGCCAGAGAACTGCTTGAACCAAAGACCTGAGAACCTGTGTTTCGCAAAGCCGGAGCACAGACTGACGTCCCAATACGGGAGCACAGAAAGTTGTGCAAGATGTGCAGGCAGTCTTGTAAGGATGGTTTCAGCAGTTCGATATTTACTCTAAGACATGGTTGACAAAAAGGTGATCTCCTGGCTAGAAGATCTGCAGACGTGTTTTTGCTTGCGCTTTTTCAGCCAGCATTTTTTTTTTTTTTTTAATTTGGGCAGGGCAACATTCTTGAATTAGTTCAGAGGCCACCTATCCCCCGTCGGCCTCAGACAAATATTTGACCTCTGAGGAAAAGGAGTTTGTTAGATTTTCTAAAGGACTGTCAGATATTATATTTAAACAGCACTACAGAAGAGCTGCTGGAAAGCAAACACGGTCCGAGCCTTGCACACCCAGCGAGACCTGCGCTTGTCCGCGCAACGCAGAGGCGAAGCTGGGGAGGGCGGGGGAAGAGGAGGAGCTCGGTGCCTGCCGGCACCCACTGCGCATGACCGCATGACGCTGCCGCCCCCGTTGCCAAGGCAGCGGGAAGGCGTAGCCCGGAAGGGGAGCCTTGCTGAGCGACAGCCCTGAGACTGATCCCCGGTTCGCTCGGGGCTCGCTAGTTCCTGAGCCAGTTTTGACCGGAACAAAGCCGATGAACACCCAAGTATGATGCAAAGAGATAGCCATCTGCACAGAGGAATTCACAAAAGCCAGGGGAACTGGCCCAAACGGACTTGAGGGCTATGGCAGACCTTTCTGAGGACACCATTCCTGATGAGGTACAGAGTTCCGGTTCATTCAGCTCCTCTGGAGGACTGCAGCCCTGGCCCCAGGCCTCTGGGAGCAAACCTGCGAGTGGAAAGCCGACCACACCCTTGGAAGACGGAGACAAACAATCTGAGCTTCCAGACTACAAAAATAATGAGGAGAAGTTCAGCAGAAAATGGATCAACTATCTCAAGGGCAAAGAAACTAACTCTGGACAGTACCAACCAGACGCTAAACTTCAGACACAAAGCACTTGGGTATCCGATGAAGAACTGAACGCCCGGCAGTCTTTTTGCGCCGTTAAGATAAGCCTGATCCATCGCAGAGCAAACTTGAAGGAGGAAAAGAGCAGCAGACAAAAAAAGCCACAGCTTAGATTGGTTGCAGAGGCTTCAGAGATAGATGCCTTAAACTGTACTGTGCCTGATGAACTTTTGAACAGAATCTACTTAAAAAACATAAGGACAGCACCAAAACAGGTGGCAACAGCTGATCAACACATTTCTTCTCAGTGCCCCAGTTGCAACAGAAAAAGAGCAGAACTGGCTCAATCGGCCTTTCTGAGACAAAAGAAGACTTTACTGGAGTCACTTCTACTCCAAGAGAAAATGGATGAACATCTTTATACCAGAGACTTTCTTACCCTTATTGGAGATGCACATCAGGGCCTCCCCAGGCTTTCAGATGATCCCAAAATAATCTGGAAAAGACTGAATGAGAAAAGGCAGATCAGAAACTCTGGTTTTGAAAGGTCAGATACAGAACAGGTGTGGCAGAATGAAAAAAGTGTTTGTCATTTACCTTTTCTCCACCACCTGTCCAAACCACTTACACTATCCAAACAGGACACAGTGTTTATTAATGATAATGTGTAATGTGGATAAATGTTTCTGTTGTGTATTTGAATAATCATCATTTTTACAGGCACTTTGGAAACCAATTTAAGACTTTACTATGTTTTCTTCACAGATGTGACGACTAAAAACTTTCCATCCAGTACATTTTTTCACATTATAGAGGGCAACATTATAGTTGGTATACTTGCAAAGTTTTCACAATCCAGGAGAGAGATGTTGGTAGTTTAGACTAGGGTTTTGACCATACCAACAGAAAGAAGTACAGAAATGTAAGAGATAGTTAGGAGGTAATAACAGTCTTTGGTGAAGTAATGGGTATGGGATTTAATAAAGGGTAAATGTTAATAATGTTACTAAGTTTCTGACTTGTGCATTTGGATGAAAGATAACATCATTAAGATAGGAATATTGGAAAAGATCTTGTTTGATGGTAGTCATTAAGAGTGTGATTATCTGGACAAAGTTTAAGGTATATTTGAGACATCCACATTGAGAGGTTGAGAAACAGTTGGTTATTTGTGGGTGCAGTCTAAAGAAAAGGTTGAGCCTAGAGATTTGAAATAAAGTTGGAGGGGTGGTGGTGGTGGAATCGTTGACATCTGGTTGGGAATTGAAATAAGAGATATGGTGAGCTCTTCTAGAAGAAAGTAGAGTGAGAGAGAGGAGGGGCTATGAGCAACTCCTGAGAAATTCAGCAACTAACAGCTGGGTGGGAGAGAATAAGCCAGCGAAGAGGTTGAGAAGAAATGATCATAGGAAACCACGAATGTGTCATGTTACAGAGATCAAAGAAAGAATATTCCAAAAAGGATGGGTTGTCTAAGCATGCTAACTCAACAGAAAGTTCCTGTGAGATAACTTAGTTATGTGTTGGATTCTGTTGACCTTAGCAATAGTCACTTCACTTACAGAAATTGGGCAGACTAAGTGGATTGAGGAGTAAATGTAAGTTAAGGAAATGAGGACTTTGAATACACTATATTCCTGGTTAAGTGCAGGGAGATGGGGGGGGGGGTAAGCTGGAGATAGATACAGAATTGAGGAAAGAATGCTCTAAAAAGCCATTTTGTTCATAAAGATTCTATGAAACTTTTCTTGTTCCTCCTAATTTCCATTCTGATGAAACAGTATCACCCCCTGGAGAATACCATGGTGATCTGAAAATACATTTGTTGGAAAAGGGTTTGATGCATTCTGAGAAATTTTATCTGTTATTTCCCTATAAAAACATAAATCCTAGAATTACTGACAGCATCTGGATGTCATTTTTCTACATGTCTAACACCTAAGCTGTCACAGTCAAAAAGAAATTTGTAAAAATCAGCACAAAACAGTTTTTGTATCATGTTCCAATAACACTCTTTGGAGTTTAGACCTTCATTTATGTATAAAGATACTGTTGTATCCTGTAGAATTTAGCATATTTCCTCTTAGTCATTCCTAAATAAAATGGAAAACAAATCATTACCATTTTCATAGTAACTTTTTATTTAAAATCCACATTATGTCATTCTTTCTTTGCCATCTCAGTATATTCACATTTCACAATCAAATTCTGAATAATTTCCCATTTAGAATTCCTCATTAAAGGTCATAATCCACCCCTGTAGTCAACTAAGCTAGAAATGTTAGAGTCATTATTTGTTCCTCCTCTCTTAACAACCCCCAAGCTAACTACTTTTCAGCAAGACCACTGGATCATTCTTTAGTATCTTCTGACCATGACTTCTCATTTCCATCTCATTACCACCTATCCTCATCATCTCAGCCTCTCACTCCCGGCTTCTCTCCTCTCCAGTCCATTGTCTGCACAGTTGGCAGAATTATTTTTCTAACACAGAGACCTGTTCAACTTATTTCCTTGATTAAAAAAGTAGTAACTGATTTATCAGTGTTGTAGAAATAGCTCAAATTAACTAATGCCACATAGAGGTTCCTTCATATCTGATCCCCATTTACCTATCTAATCTCATCTTCTTCTATGCCTCCCCCCCAAACCCCCATATTTTATCCTCTACACAACTTTCACATCTCTGAACTCTCTTGTTCTTTGTGCTGCTGTGGTCTACAAGTAACATTTGTTTTATTCAAATTCTCTTAATTGTCTTTTATAGCTGGTGTACTCTTTAATTTTGTTTTAGTTCTTCTATTTCATTATAGTAAATAGGTAATACAGTTACACGGTTTAAAAAATCAAAATGATGTTAAAAGGTTTTAGTATGCAGTTTTCCTACCACCTGATCCCATCCCATCCCACTTAATTCTATGCTGTCCAGCCAGACCTTTGCCTGCCAGGGGTTAACTCTTTACTTGCTGAATGATCAGACAACCGGGTATCCCAGGATGAGGACAGAGGTAGAAGAAATGCAGGAATTGGGGAGTGGCCATTTACCAATCAGGAGAGAGTATTTCTATATTTTAAACAGTCTGAACTGAATTAGTGTGTATGAGCTGAATATTCATGTTAACCGTAAGTAGCCACTTAATGCTAGTTTCTTATGCCTTTCAAGTGTTTATGCAAACATAAACATCAAAGATAACTTATGTACTCTCTTCTGTACCTTGTTTTTTCCCCCGTTATAACGTGTGTGTGTGCGAATATATATCATAAAATTTGCTATTTTAGCCATGGCTAATTGTACCATTCAGTGGCATAATTTACATTTACAATGTTGTATAGTTTCTCATCACCCCAAACAGAAACTCCAGATACATTAAGCAATAACCGCTCCACCCCACCCCCGCCCCCGCCTTTTTCTCCTTCCAGTCCCTGGTAGCTGGCCTCTAATGTACTGTGTCAATGAATTTGCTTATTCTAGACATTTCATATAAATGGAATCAAAATATTTGTTCTTCTGTGTCTGGCTTATTTTACCACACACCGTTTTGAAGATTCACCTATATTGTAGCATGTATCAGAATTTCATTCTGTTTAAGACTGAATATTATACCGTTATATGCATATACATTAGAGGTATGTTTATTCATTCATCTGCTGATGGACACTTGGGTTGTTTCCACTTTTTGGTTACTGTGAATAATGCCACTATGAGTGTTGGCATACAAGTATCTGTTTGGACACCCGTTTTCAATTCTTTGGGGTCGATACCTAGAAGTAGAATGGCTGGGTCACATGGTAATTCTAACTTTTTGAAGAACTGCCAGATGGTTTCCACAGCAGTTACAGAACTTTACATTTCCACGAGCAAGGTACAAGGGTTCCAAATTTTCCATGTCTTGTTATGTTCTATTTTTTAAAAATGATAACCATGCAAGTAGGTGTGAAGCAGCGACTCATTTCACTTTGGATTTTCATTTGCCTAATGAGGTTGAACATCTTTCCAAATGCTTATTGGCCATATGTGTATCATCTTTGGGGAAATGTCTATTCAAAGACCTTTTTTTTTTAATTGGGTTGACTATTTTATTGAATTGGGAGAGTTATTGATATATTCTGGATCTGAAAATCTTACCAGATATGTGAGTTGCAAATATTTTCTTCCATTCTGTGGGTTGCCTTTTCAGTCTCTTAATAGTGTTCTTTGGTGCATAAAACTTTTGGATTTTAATGTAGTCAAATGTGTCTTTTTTCTTTTGTTGTTTATGCTTTTGTTGTCATATTTAAGAAAGCATTGCCAAATCTAAGGTCATGTGTATTTGTCCCTCTGTTTTCTTCTAAGTGTTCTGTGGTCTTAGGTCTTGTGTTAAGGTCTTTAACCCATTTTGAATTTTCTTTTTTTTTTTTTTTAATTTTTTTTTTTTAACGTTTATTTATTTTTGAGACAGAGGGAGACAGAGCATGAATGGGGGAGGGTCAGAGAGAGGGAGACACAGAATCTTAAACAGGCTCCAGGCTCTGAGCTGTCAGCACAGAGCCCGACGCGGGGCTCGAACTCACGGACTGCGAGATCATGACCTGAGCCAAAGTCGGCTGCTTAACCGACTGAGCCACCCAGGCACCCCTTGAATTTTCTTTTTATTTATGGTGTGAAGTAAGGCTTCATTCTTCTACATGTGGATATCCAGTTTTTCCAGCACAATTATTGAAGAGACTGCTCTTTCCCCATTGAACAGTTTCAGCACTCCTGTCAAAAATCAGTTCACCATAAATTTGAGGGTTTATTCCTAGACACTAAATGCTATTCCACTGATCTGTAGGTCTCCTTATGCTGGTACCACAATGTCTCATTATTGTGCTTTGTAGTTAGTTTTGAAATCAGTACATGTGAAATCTTCTTCTCTGTTATTCTTTTTCAAGACTGTTTTGGCTATTCAGTGTCTCTTAAGAGTCCATATAAATTTTAGGATGGTTTCTTCCATTTCTGCAATAAACATCATTGGAATTTTGATGGGGATTGCATGGAATCTGTTAATTGCTTTGATAATATTGTCATCTTAACTATATTAAGTCTTACTTCCAATCCAAGCACAAGGGATGTTTTTTCATTAATGTAGGCTTTTAATTTCCCTCAGCAGTGTTTTGTAGTTTTCAGTGTATACGTTGTAGGATTCTTTTGTTGAATCTGTTCCTAAGCACTGTATTTTATTCCCTTGTTTGCTATTGTAAATGAAATTTTTTCCAATCCAATTTCTTCTTGGATGTCCACTGATAGTGAATAAAACCACAACTGATTTTTTGCATGTTGATTCTGGACCCTGAAAATTTGCTTCAATTCACTTATTGGCTCTAACAGTTTTTTTTTTTTTTTTTTTTTTTTTTTTTTTTTTTTTTAGTGGATTATTTAGAGTTTCCTAGCTATAAGATTATGTCATCTGTGAACAGAGGTAATTTTACTTTTTCCTTCCAATTTGGATAATTTCTTTTTCTTTTTCTTTTTTGCTTAATTTGGTTCTCACTTCTAGTACTATAATGAATACCAGTGGTGAAAACAGACATCCTTGTCTTGTCCCTCGTGGTTTTTCGTTTTTGTTTTTGTTTTTAATTGTTTTAATGTTTGTTTATTTTTGAGAGACAGAGATAGAGTGTGAGCAGGGAGATGCAGAGAGATAGAGGGAGACATAGAATCCAAAGCAGGCTCCAGACTCTGAGCTGTCAGCACAGAGACTGATGCGGGGCTCAAACCCACAAACCCTGAGATCATGACCTGAGCCAAAGTTGGATGCTTAACCCACAGGAACCCAGGCTCCCCTGTCTTGTCCCTGGTTTGAGGGGAAGAGCTTTCAGTCTTGGACCATTGAATATGATGTTAGTTGTGGGTTGTTTATAAGTGGGCATCTTATACTGAGGACGTTCCCTTCTAAATTTGTTAAATTTTTATCACGAAAAAATGTTGAATTTTGTCCAAAAAAATTTTTTTTCTGCATCAATTGAGATGATCATGTGGTTTGACGTACCATTTTGCCCAATCTAAAACCTTGTTTTCATTGCACACATTTGATAACCCTAAAACAATTGACTAATTAAAATCAATCATGCTCCTATGGGATTAATATAAATTCATATTAGAATACTTGTGTCTCAATATGTTTTTCCTTATTACTTGATTGTGAGCATCTCAAGTGTAGAGACTTTACATTACATCATATCTATGGCGTGTAGCACAGTTGAGCATGAATGGGGCCCAACAAAAGCTTCATGGATGAAAAAACAAGTGCATCAAAGCAATGAAATTTAATATGTCTTTTGCACCAAAATAGGAAAAATAATTCGGGCATACCCTTTTCTGTCAACATTTTGCTTTTGTGCAGCTATCATTTTTCTTTCTCTTTCCATGGGTTGATGCTTCCCTTTTATCATGAATACACATACATTTTCTCAGTGGCAAATTAATAGAATGTTTTTGATAAGACATCTTTCCAGAAGTATGTGACCGATTAATACAGTTTTCATTTTAAAAAATATAAAAATATTTCTTTGGAATCCACGTTTTCAGATAGAAAAAAAATCATCTGAATTATTCATTTTAAAGATAATTCAGGGGCTCCTGGGTGGCTCAGTCAGTTAAAGCATCCAACTCTTGATTTTGGCTCAGATCATGATCTCACAGTTCATGAAATAGAGCCCAGCGTCAGGCTCTGTGCTTATAGTGCAGAATCTGGGGGTTCCCTCTCTCCCTCTCTCTCTGCCCTTCCCCTGCTCACTCTCTCTCTCTCTTAAAATAAATTAATTAAAAAAATAAAGATAATTCATGGGTTTCTGCAGTTTTGAAGCAACAAGTTTCTTGTTGCTAAACTTGAACAAAATTTTTTATTGCCTCTGAGTACATCCAAAAGGAATGAATATCCTTTTTCCAAACTCTTTATAGCTGCACTCAAGAGATTCCAGTACAGCTGGAAAAGAAAGTCGAACAGATCAGATGCTGAAAAACCACATATTTCCCCAATGCACTAAAAACGCATCCAGCAACTTAGGAATATACAAATATGCAATTTGTGTAATTGTAAGATACAAATTACATAAATATGCATCTATTTAGTTTACCTTCTGTCATCTAGAATTGTTACAAAAATTTCTGCCTCTGCAAATCTCTATGCCTTTAATAAACAATATAATAATGAAATCCTTAAGGCAGAAGTAAGTGATGTGTCAGACGGAGAGAAAAGAAAGTTCAGTTCTGAACGTCTGAGTCATTCAAATTCCAATCTCAGAGCTATTTAGGAATGTTTGGGACACCCAGCTCAGAATATCTCCCGTTTTAAACATATTCGTTTGTTTCATGATGGAACCTAATATAGCAATTTAGTTGTATCCGCAGCAGCATGAACAAGTTGCAAAGAAATAGGAATTGTGGCTCTACCTAGGTGTGGTCTTAGCCCCTCATTTTTTTTCCGGAATTGACAGATGAAAATGACATACATACATAGTTAATTTAACATACAGAAAAGGAAAAGTCAGCTGAACTTCTGTTCTCAGTTGCTAATACCCTTTGGAATAGGAAATACAGAAAATTTCCAGCTTGCAGCAGACGCAAATTGCAGGGAAAAATGCAAAATTCTATCAGGGTGGCAGAAATAATCCTAACGCCTGGTTTTGTTGACCCCACTGTTTGTTGACGTATTAACTGAGGTTTAGGAGAAAGTACATTGTGGTGCATGCCACCAAAAATTTGCTTTGGATGTCAAGACTGATGACCCCACACAATGCCTGAGAGGTTATGAAAGGTTTATTACTCACATAATGAAGTCTTCTCGGAGGGACAAAGGGCAAACTCCCAAGCAGATCTCCAAATGGCTCCAAAAAGAGGAAAAGAGGCTGCCTTGGCTTTTCTTGCCATTAGAGACTGGAGCTGAGGTGAGGATTCCCACCTGTGTGCTGGGACCAGCATGGTTTGAATTTCCTGCCAGTAACAAAGAAGGGAGCACCTGGGCTTTCTTCTTAGCTAACCCAAAGGTAGGGCAGAAAGGTGGGGCTGGCAAGTTTTGACTGTCAAACATCAAAAATGCAATCAGACTCTTTAGAATAACTCACCCCTGATATCTGACTGATGACGGAAATACACTATATTGCATTAAATGAAATTTTGACTCATTAAAGTATGCTGTAATGACGCTCTGTGAATCTTGTAGCCTGGAACTGGTGAAGGTAATAGAAGTCCCACCTACCACTTGTTCAAGAGACCAGCATTGTGTATTTTTAGAAGTGAAATGGTCACTTTGAACAACGAGCTCCAACGGGGATGTACTGTGGCTTTAATATGTAACCTTGATTTATATTTTGAGGATCTGTCAGGCAAGAGATTCCCATAGTTACGTTCACCAAAGATAGAAACTTTGGATGCGTAATTGCTGTTGCTCTCATTGGTGGAGCTGCTGGCAATGGCCCACGAGTCCGTCAACAGGCACAGATGGAATCAATTGTTGGCCAGGGTAGGATGACTGCCTAAAGTTCAGCTGATTTGGCTGACCCTTGGCTCCCATTCTCTACCAAGGATGTCCAGATTAAGGAATTAAAAGCAGAAGCTCTCCAGTAAATTCCATTCTGTGCCGTTTTGATGCTGTCCATAAAGGGTACATGCCCCCGTTGCTGTTCACTCATGGGATCCCCAAGGGCTACCTAAGTAACCAGGGGTTTGAAAGAGAAGCAACAGGTCCCCCTCTCTTGTAGGTGGAATACTCCTAAGGGTCCAGACTTCGCTTTATCTCGTAGGGAACATTTCTCTCTTGGGGAGGCTCCGGTGTTTCTGCTGAGCTTGTAGAATGCTGCCTCCATGACCCTCAGAACGATATGGAGCTTCAAAGACTCAGGGCCTGTGAGAACCTATGTTTCCAGAAGAGCTCAGTCTGCAGTCCCTAACTGCCACTCTAATGGAACGGAGAAGGGCAGTGACGCCACCAAAAATCTATGGGTGGTCCAGAAATTTTAGGAAGGATGACAAGTGTGAGAGAAGCATGCTAAAACCTCTCCAGTGACTGCTTCTCTGGGGGCAGGGAGAGGGAACACTAACAGAACTACCTGTGTATTGCAATGTGAACAAATTCTAGAGCCCTTTGTTACAAGGGGCCCCAATTCAAGATGGGCCTATTTGTAAATAATAGCAGAAACAGACTTAAGTAAAATGTGTAAGGGAGGACTAAGTTGCCTCCAAATCCCAAAACGGCCTAAAAGATACTGGGCTTAATATGGTGGCTACAGAGAGTGACAACTGCTACTTCTTGATAGTGTTAAAGATGTAGTAGGGGCGCCTGGGTGGCTCAGTCGGTTAAGCGGCTGACTGTGGCTCAGGTCATGATCTCACGGTCTGTGAGTTCGAGCCCCATGTCGGGCTCTGTGCTGACAGCCTGGAGCCTGTTTCGGATTCTGTGTCTCCCTCTCTCTGACCCTCCCCTGTTCATGCTCTGTTTCTCCCTGTCTCAAAAATAAAATAAAATGTTAAAGAAAGAAAGATGTAGAGGCCTTCCACTTAACAAATAATTTTCAGGAATTTGACCAGGGATGCTGGGCCTTGAGACGCCCATTCCCCTTTTTGAGCTCCCTCTTTTCTTCCTTCTTTGTTTTTAATTTCGTCCTTCCATCAAAAAAAAAAATTATTGTATTTCATGCAACGTGGAGTGCACACATCAAAGTCACCGAGAAAAAATTTTAATGCGTTAAATACAACAATAACAACCTGTGTGTGTGCGTGTGTGTGTCTGTGTGTGTGAAGTAGGTAGACTACATGGACAAAATTCTAGTCCCCATGGGGGACAAAGCTTTGAGGAAAACACCCCGTCCATTTGACTTCATCTCTTAAATGAAAGAACGTTTCTATTGCCTCGGGAGGTTATCATACTCTGCTCCAGGATGGAAGCTTTTCCAGAGTCAGGATGTGATAATGCACATCCCTGGAGAGATTTTCTTCCACAGTGAAGTGGTGTGAGAGAGAAAAAAAAAAAAAAATTTGCACAACCACTCTCTTCAAGATAATACCATAAATATGATATTTAATATTTTCATTTTACAGTATAGGCCGTACCAACTTACTAATTCCTTAGCAAAACACAGATTCTTTAGGGGGGAAAAAGCTGTGTAAGACAATCTGTCTCTTCCTCTTGCCTAGTTTCTGGTGGTTTGCTGACAATTTTTTGTATTCCTTGCCTTATAGACACATTATCCCAATCTTTGCCTTCATGTCAGGTTGAGTCCTCCCTGTGTGCATGTGCAAATTAACCCTTTTTATGAGGACGCCAGTCGCCAGTCCGGGTGCCCTCAATTATCTCCTTTTAACTGGACTATCTTTAAAGATCCTATCTCCAACTAAAGTCACATTCTTCAGATTAGGACTTTGATATGTAAATTAGGACTTTGATATGTAAGTGGGGAAGGAGGGGAGTGGAACACAATTCAAACCAAAGCAGAGGGGGTGGCAGGTAAAGGATTGGGATGAAATTCCCAGAATTTCATTTTAGCTAAATCATTCTAGAATCTTAAGTTGAAGACAGGTAGTCAAGATAATAATTTTCAATCATGCTACACATTAGGATTACCTGAGAAGCTCTCAAAATAAACCACTACCCAGGCTTTCCTTCTAGGCATTCTGACTTGTCCTGGGGCAGAGACATGGCAACAGTGTTTTTCAGAAGCTTCTCAAGGGAGTATAATACACAGCTGCATTTAGAACTACTTTTTTGGAATGATAAGGCTGAAGGCAGGAAGACCAACTCTGAGGTTGTTTTGTTAATCAAGGAAAGAGATAATAATGCTCTGAAGCTCGGCATCAGCAGTGGGAAAGAGAAAGAGAGGAAGAGATAGGTGGGTTCTAGAAACAGGAAGTAAATCAGCAGGACTTAAGACTGGATGGGGTGGGGGGGTTGGTAGGGAAGAACAAAGTTGATGCCTCTGTTCCCATCAGCTACGCGCTGGTGTCATCAGCAGACATTAAAGATAAAAGAGGTTTGTTCTCTTGGGGGAGAGCGAAATAACTGAACTGATGGAGTTTTTAACAAACTTGTTATTTTGAGATAATTATAGAGTCACATGCAGTTCTAATAATTAGTACAGAGATCTGATGTACCATCTACCCAGTTTCTTTCGATTGTAACATCTTGCAAAACTATAATAGTATATCATAGCAGGATGTTGATACAGTGGAGATACAAAACAGTTCCAGGGGTACCCGGGTGGCTCAGTCGGTTAAGCATACGACTCTTGATTTGGCTCAGGTCATGATCATGGTTCATGAGTTCAGGGCCCCATGTTGGGCTCCGCACTGGCTGTGTGCAGCCTGCTTGGGATTGTCTCTCTCAAAATAAATAAACATTTGAAAACAAATGGGGCACCTACGTGGCTCAGTGGGTTGAGCATCGACTCTTGATTTTGGTTCAGGTCACCATCGCATGGTTTGGGAGTTTGAGCCCCGCGTCGGGCTCCTTGCTGACAGCATGGAACCTGCCTGAGGTTCTCTCTCTCTCTCTCTCTCTCTCTCTCTCTTTGCCCCTCCCCTACTCGTGCACTCTCTCTCTCTCTCTCAAAATAAATAAACTTAAAAAAAAAAAAACACTTCCATTACCACAAGATCCGCTGAGTTTGAGATGCTGGCAGAGAGTTGTCAAGTAAGACTTGCTCCTCCTTACCTAGTTTTGATCACTCCAAGGTACCAGAAATCTGCCAAAACTAAGTAATATCCACCTATGTCAGGGACCTCAATGTAATAATATAACAGAGGAATTTGTAAACTTAGGATTGTATGTTTGTACAGTGGGGTGTTGGAAATACACATACCTCTAGAACCATTCAGGGAAATTGTTCATACACACATACTCATAATGCACACACACTCACAGATGCACACACATATATACCACAAGACTGTGCAAGCACAGAAACCATTCTTATTAGAAGATTCAGAATTCTGTGAGTGGCCACTCCATGAACCCCTCACATTTGAAGTGACAATACTGTCTTTTAAAGGGTGTGTTTCATTTTAACTACAGCCAAAAAGTGAGAGATTAAAAACAGCTGGAACATACGTCTATTTTCACCTCCTCCATCTGGAACTTTGTTTTTGGATATCACAGACATTTTCCAAACAAAACTCTGCTGAACAAAATGATAAATGTGGAAGAGACATGTATGTTCTTTTTTCGTTTGAAGAGTTTTGTAGAATTCAAAGCATTGGTGTGTTTTTCAAACATAAAGCTAAACCTTTGAACATCACAAATAGAGTTTGCTTTCGACGGGTGACGTGGCATTGATTTCATATTTGAAATTGGGCAATGTTGTGAGCTACAATGCTGGTTCTTTAATCGGTAGGTCCTATTTACATGGGAAATAAAAATGAAGTCTTTTCTTATATGTTGATATTTAAATACAACAACTAGACAACTAAAATAATGTGCTAGCCAATCTTGCAAGTTTCTGTTAGTGATTTACTAATTCATCCTTTTCCTTAAACTGCCCCACCGAACCTACTGTAGCTAGACCCTTATCAAGTCCTGCCTTAATGACTGCAATAACTTTTTCATTCTTTCCCTGACCACGCTATGCTTTTATGTCAATACCTCTATGCAACTCCAGGTTATCATTTAAAAAATGCTTTGGTAACATCACTCCCATTGTGTGTGGACTAAACTCCAAAATTCTTGACCTTTATTGTGGAGGTACTAGTTTGAGCCCAGATTTGGTTCAAATGCCAGTTTTTCCAATTTTACAAGTACCTTCTGCAAAGGTTCATTGTCCTAGATTAACCGGTATGATATTTACCTTAAGCTACTGTGTGGATTGCCAGAGAGAAAGAACCCAGGAAAGATAGCGGTTTGGCATGGGGCTCCTGGGTGGCTCAGTCAGCTAAGCATCTGACTTCAGCTCAAGTCATGACCTCAAGGATCATGAGTTCAAGCCCCAGGACAGGCTCTGTGCTGACAGCTCAGAGCCTGGAGCCTCCTTAGGATTCTGTGTCTTCCTCTCTCTCTGCCTGCCCCCCCCCCCCCCAGCTTATGTCTGTCTCTTTCAAAAATGAATAAATATTTAAAAAGAAAGAGGTTTGGCACAATGAGGAAGAAATCATTATTTCGAATTTTGTCTATGACATCTAGGTGAATATATTGATTGAGAACCAAGGAAAGAGAGAAGAAGCAAAGATAAAACTTTTGCAGGCAGTAAAAAATTATAATTGCCATGTTCATCCAATGTAAGACTATTAAATATAAATTTACTACACTACAAAAACATATAGCCTGGGGGTATAGCATATTTAAAACCCCCAATTTTACTGGATAATAAAGCAATAAAATTAAAGCATACTCTATAAAAATGATAGAAACAATATTAAACAAAAGTTCAAATAAAAATCTTGGTGCCATTTACCTCGAACTTTTGGCTCAGTATACAATATTTCAGAGATTATGGCTACTTGACCATCTCAGCAGCTGTTTTCACAGACTAAAGATATAGACTTGGGTTTCATGGTTAAGTGATATTTATTAGACTAGGAGAAATATGGGGGGGGCTAGGAGGGGTCATGGCTACTCTTTTGCTCCACATTAGGGAAGTTCTTTTGTTTTGTGACCAAGCACATAGTTTTGAGATAAGAAAAGAGAAGGTCACCTGCCTAACAAGCTGGTTTACCCCAGGGCAGTCAACCAGGTGACAGATGGAGTCAGATTGCCCTCACATTCCTATAAGAGAAGATATTTTTCACAGTCCTGGACCATATCCACTCAACATAAAACAGAATCTGATAACAATTATGGGTTGCTAGTGCACAGTGAGAAGTCAAATACCAAAGCGAGCCCTTGCCAAGTTTTTCTTTGTATTTTAACCACATGATCCATATTCTTCATTAGGCTATCCTTCATCTGTCTAAACAACAGTCTGGTGTTAGTTTATAAAACTTAACCATTCTTAGCCCAGATGCTTATGCATCCTTCTTTGGAATATATTTGTGGAGATTTAAAATCAGCGGTTTGATATAAACATCCGGAGTTTGGAGGTAGAGATGAGATATTGGTTCATTGACATATGGGAATTAGAGCCTTACAATTGGATGAGGTGGCCTAGGGAGCACCTGTTGATAGAAAAAGAGGCCAAGGGTAAGGCGCCTGGGTAATCCAATTAGAAGCTAAATAGAGCAAGGAGGCCAAGCACACGGAATGCAAAAAAGTAGCTACATGGGTGTGATATTTACTGACTTTTGGAATGACTTTTAGAAAATTTTAAGTCAAGTATTCTGCCTCATCCCCCTATTTTTACTATTGGATGATTTACGACTTTTATACTTCAATGACGCAGACTATTTGTTGTGATGCTTTAATTCCCTCCCCCAATTAGCCTTTTGTTTCATTTATATTTTAATATTTCCCTCATTTTTGTAGTCAAACTTACTCGTTTCTTTTTTTTTTTTCTTTTTTTTTTTTCTTTTTTTTTTTCAACGTTTTTTATTTATTTTTGGGACAGAGAGAGACAGAGCATGAACGGGGGAGGGGCAGAGAGAGAGGGAGACACAGAATCGGAAACAGGCTCCAGGCTCCGAGCCATCAGTCCAGAGCCTGACGCGGGGCTCGAACTCACGGACCGCGAGATCGTGACCTGGCTGAAGTTGGACGCTTAACCGACTGCGCCACCCAGGCGCCCCTCGTTTCTTATTCATCTGGAATGCATTTTTATAACTGAGAAGACATTTGTTGAAACTATGATGCGAATCGTGGCTAGCCAGTCTTGCAGCCAAGGTTCTTCCCACTGAGGAGGTTTCTCTCATTCAGTATCCTGAATACTACTAATAACGAGAGCAGCATCCAGAAGACTGTTGCCTGAGCCTGAAGCTTCTTATGGTGCAGTTTTGGGGGCCTTAGGATTTTTTTTTTAGTGTTTAGTGGCTATGCCACGATCAATCTCTGTTAACAAGGTTTGGTCAAGTTAGCTTCCCAAGTATTCTATTTGAATTTGTTGCTTGTAATCAATCCCAGAAATTTTATTGAGTCATGCTTGTTAAACAGGGTCACACCCTCGGGCCCCCTCCTTTTTTCCTCCCAAATATTTCAAGCCTGAGTGCTATTTTTTATTTCTGTTCAAGCGATTTCGCTTCAGTGTATGAATAAGATATTCTGGTCTGAGGTGGCAAAGTTGTTCAAATTTCTTCTGAATTTGCACCGCAGTATTCCCTAACGCACTTCACCCAATCTGTGTTCCAGTTGGATTTGATTTTTAATAAGAGCCATGATCAATTTTGTGAACAGAGGCCAAGGGAAGGTGTTTTGGAGGGGGAATCTGGCATCCCTGATTCCAAGTGCCTGGATCCCTTAGTTGTTTTTATCAGCACACCCACTTTCGGAGCACCAGAGAATTTAACTGCTTAAATCCAGTGGGAACATGTGGGAGCCATTAGTTCTGTCCATCAAATATTTCTAGTTGCTTCTAGGCACACGGTAGGATTGCAATTCTTTGCTCCCCTGAAACTGAGTGTGACCGTTCGATTTGCACTGATCGGTGAAATGTTGAGTAGAAGTGATGTGTGTCACTTCTGGATGGAAGCTTTAAGTGTCAATTCACTCTTTGCCAACCTGTCAGTTCTACACAGAGGCTACCCTGCTAGCTTGGATGCTGGAGATGGGCCAACATAAAGGAGATCAGCAGATGTGTGTCTCCAATGAGATATAAACCTTTTGTCGTTTTAAGTCACTTACCTAACGGGGTTATTCATTATTAGAGCATCATGGAGTACCTCTTGCCTGACACAAAATTGGATTTCTTAAGGTGGGTTTTTATGGGACTAACCTGATTTCACAGTTTATTTTAAAAGACAAGACATATTGTTATTAGTTACACTTAGAAGTGATACAATAAAAATTGATTAGGAAATCAGTCCTGCATGTCCTTGAGGAAAGGCTGTCCTGGGGACAAAGAACTTCATCCACGTGGGGGTGTGCTCATAATGGTTACATTGTTGTACCCCAGGGTGAAATTGTCCTATTGTGACAAAGCACAGTTGAGAGAAAATGCACATAAAAATCCTCTCGCCACGTGATAATAATAAAACTTGAATAAAGAGCATGAAGCCGGGGCGCCTGGGTGGCTCAGTCAGTTAAGCGTCTGACTTCAGCTCATGATCTCACGGCTCGTGAGTTCGAGTCCCGCGTCAGGCTGTGTGTTGACAGCTCGGAGCCTGGAGCCCGCTTTGGATTCTGTCTCTGTCTCTCTCTCTGCCCCTCCCCAGCTTGTGCCCTATCTCTGTCTCTGTCTCTGTCTCTATCTCTCTCTGTATATATAAATAAGCATGAAGCCCAAATATAAGACTTCCTAATTTAAACAAAATCCTCATGATCTTCTGAGGTATAGACCTCGTTCATTGATTTTGCCTAGGGCATTGATTTTGCCTAGGCCTGCCTTACTCAGGCCTATATTCAGTTTCGAAGAGTTGTCTGTAATTGTTGATTTTATGGCAACTGTTTTGATTTGTTTTGGGGGGTCAGCCGAATTCCTTGCTTCTGTAACTGCTGTCTATCCCAACACCGTATCAGATTCTTCCAAGTTACTTCCACCTTTTTGCCTGCATTCTGAGCGAATTTCCACAAACCCATGCTGCACAGAGCTCTTCAATATTCTGCATAATTCTCCTGAAGGGAAGGAAAGGGTCTGTAGAGGGTCTATAATCCTCATTTTCATTGTACCTTATACATTGCTGTTTTTTTTTTCTAAACCCAGAGTCTTTACCTCTCCTATCGTTGGCTTTTCAAAACAATATTCTGACCCCTTTCCAGACATATACTTTCAATCTAGAGATTGCTGCAGAAGTTAGGAAAAATGATCTAATTTCAGTTTGCTCTTATGATATTTTATTTTAAAATTTCATACACAGAAGGTATAAGTCAACAACTGATGTCCCTGTCACGTTTTAGTCTTGTACACTGTGAACACTCCTTTCCAATGTGATACTTGATTGACTCAATCTTGGATTCCTACTTTACTGTGGCTTTTTCTATATTTCTGTATAGATATCTTTATTTCTTGTGAAAAACTAGGGTCGTATGAATCACAGACACTGCTTTTCTCTTTGGACATGTAGAGAATCTGAGTGGGGTGACTAAAGGTCACCAGCGAAATTGTCATTATTACTTTTCAGTCACAGGCATTGAGATCACTAAGAAAGAAATGATAGAGATGCTTCTTGCCTGTCCTCCCCAATCAAAGGCACATTTAGTTACTTAATTTTTTTTTTTTTTTTTGCTAACAAAAATCACAAGCGTGTTCTTTTTGAAAGAGAGTAGTGTTCTAGATGTCAGGTGACAATCCTCCTGACTGATTATAAATGTGTTCGTTTCATGAAAGTATATGAACTATGAAACCAACAACAGTGAATACAGCATCTTGAAATGATGGAAGCAACAGGTAAACAGAAACAACCTATCTTTTGTCACTTCGAAAGTCATTTTGGTGTTTGGAATTTTGATAAAGAGAAATGCATCAAAATGTCCTACTTTTGGCATTGTGAATAGCCTGGCCACGAATGAGATGAATATAAAAAAAAATCCTAAAAATTACTTTTAATCTTGAAGTCTTCAAAGATATTTCAAGATGCTCCCAAGTAGTGAAAGATTACTAATCATGGAAATATGTATCATTAATGCTGGGCCAAACCTTGCCTGTGGTTTGTTGTATTCCAATATCTTAAAGAAGATCTTTAAATACAACTGCCTTTTTTTTTTTTTAAACAGACCCACCACTGTTCAATCAACCTAAATAAAATGCTTTCAATAAATCTTGTGGGAAACCTATGATCATGGCACATTATGCCACTGGAATTTTTGTTTCTAACTCTGTCACTCAAAAACGATCTAGAAAAACGCCACGTTAAGAAATGTCTTCCTTTTATATATGCTACCCTTACATGTATGTATGTATGAATCTTCTAGACATATATCTGATGACTGTAAAAATTCTCTGAATTAAGAAATTTTTAATATACCTATGGCAAATGGTCCACTTTGTATAGGTTCCCTTTTTAAATGTTTATTTATTTTGAGAGAGAGGGAGAGAAAATGCGAGTTGGGGAGGGGCAGAGAGAGAGAGAGAGAGAGAGAGTCCCAAACAGGCTCCGTGCTGTCAATACAGAGCCCAACACGGACCCGATCTTACGAACTGTGAGATCATGACCTGAGCAGAAATCAAGAGTCCGAAGCTCACTGACCCACCCAACCACCCCTGTATAGGCTCTTTTGAGATGAAAATGATAAAGGTTATATGGGGGGAAGTTAAAATGGTGAATAAATTAATTCCAATACTATCACATTTTATAGTCAATGACTGGGTGGCTGCTTTAGCTTTGTGAGAAAGCATTAAGAACTGTCACACACGGCCTTCTATTTATTTATGACTTTGTCCTCTGGAACTAGTAGGAGGGTGAGGTTGGAGACAGTTTGAGGACTGAAGGGTGGGTTTTCCTGGTAGAGCCTCTCAGCTGCTGTGGCTCATCACACCTTGAAGTAAGAGCCTTCAGGCTTGACGGTCTCTCATTTCAGGTTCTGCCACAGAGTTTTGCGGAACGTTCCCAACCCTCCTCGAGCATCAAGAGATTCCTAAAGATCTGTTTTAAACTTCGTTGATACTTTCATGGAAAAGATAATGCTTTAGCTTCTTAGAAGGTTGGCAGAAGAATAGCACTGGGATTTTCTGGACCATTTGTGCTCTGAACGAGAGCAGATGAGCTCAGAAAGGAGGAAGAGAAAACAGGGATACATAGGGGAGTCTTTCAAATTAAAGGTTTACTTCCTTTATACATTTTCCTAGGGACCTCCAGGTTCCTTCCAAAACCCTGACTTCATGAAACTAAAAATAGTCACATGGAACATTCAAACAAACTAAGGCTGTGCTAAGAAGTTAAAGCTCAAGAAATGCTAAACACTTATGGCAACCAATGTCTTAGCAATTGTTACCTGCGGGGGTAACTGTTTTAGAGTCATTACAACTGTTCTACCGTGTTAAATGCCTGTGTACTCAGTGTGGGGGTGGGGTACGGATGGAAAGCAAGCTTTTACATCTGACTTCTAAATTCAGATGTAAACACACCCTCTTCTTTTCTACAATGCTCTGTTGTTTGAAAGAGAGAAGAGTTGGGCCATCTTGTTCTTCATAAAAAAGTCCAGCAAGGACAAGGAAAATTTACACTTTTCATATTATATGCCTTCTGGACTTTTTATATTTATTGCTGTTATACTTGCATTACTAGAGCCAAATTCTTACTGAATTTATTGATATTATTTTTTTTTAACATTCAGAAACAAATGGTCCACACTTAATTTGGAGAAAAAAAATCAGATGAAAGATGGATGCATTTCCAGCTTATATCTCAAGTTTTTTATTAGGGTTGACATTGGACAATTTTCAAACCAAAGTAATGACATAAAAAGTGACTGGGCCATCTGCTTTGCCTCTCCCATTACTTATGAGAATTAATTATGCAATCTTTGTTAGACTGCTCATTTTGGCCACTTGAATAAGTTTTAACACCATGTTAGAACTAACAAACAATTTGCCTTAAACGTAATCCTATTTTTTGGACTATACTTTTCAGCATATCGATACATCTTACTCTCTTTAACTTAAGTTGAAATAAGCAACTCTTACACATCTACAATAGGATAAAGATCATTGTGTGTGTGTGTGTGTGTGTGTGTGTGTGTGTGTGTGTTTGTGATGGAGATAAAATCTTGAATGGAGTTGCAGTAGGCACAAACATAAGAGACACTGACCAGGCTATAAGAAATGATATCATTACATATTATATATGGATATATGTATTTAAGGAAGATATTTTTATTCAAAGTCAACATCTTGCTCTCTTGGAGGTCCCCACTCAAAATACACTTCGCAACTACATGGACAGACTGAGTAAAAAAACAAAACAAAACAAAGCAAAACACTTATATAGACACATTGTGACCTATTTTCATCCAAATTGCTACATGCAAGATTTGAAATGACATTATATATAGAATAAGATAGCAACAAGACAACTAAATTTAGCCATCTTTGTGTGGAATGCAGACTTGAATGCCTTATCGGGAATTAAAGTAGTTTATATAGAAAAAGAAAAGAGGTGTCAAGAGTCTGACTACTAATTTTACTCTGCCATCAGCAGTGTCTGGCCTTTGTCTAAATAAACCTCATTAGGCTCCCATTTTCTAATTTTTTTAAAGTTTATTTATTGAGAGAGAGAGAGAGAGAGAGAGAAAGTGTGAGTGCACGAGCAGGGAGGGGGAGAGAGAGAGAGAGAAAAAGAGAACCCCAAGTAGGCTCCGTGCTGTCAGCACAGGGCCTAATGTGGGGCTTGATCCCATGAATCACAAGATCATGACCTGAGCCGAAATCAAGAGTCTGATGTTTAACCAACTGAGCCACCCAGGCAATTGCCCCCCCCCCCCACCCACACACACTTTCTCATTTTATAGAGAAGCTAACTTTCCTGAGTTTGGGGAGTGTTAGTTCAGATTTTTATGCACAATTATAAGTATTACAATTTCAAATGAAAATAATTATGATACTTCAGAGAGGAGTAACGACGAAGGTGAAATCTGACCAAAATTCCACCATTTTTCCCTTCACGTCATTTTTCAAGTATGTAAGAGTGTTCGGTGCATGCTGCTAGTCAGAGCCCTTTCCCTGCCCTCTGCTCAGTAGGCCGAGGGGACAACTGGACAAGCCCAATCCCTCCTCAACTCTGCTGAGCCCACTCATGGTAGTCCTGCTTTGATTACTTTTATTATTTACATATTCAACACCTGTTCTCTTTCAAGAAAGAGTTTCTTGGCCAAACAAAACATATGAGTGAGTTATCATCTTTCTTTTACTTCAATTCATAAGCTGATATTAACAAATTTACATTTGCATACAAAAATACACATTTGTACTTTTCTTCAGCTGACTCAAAGTAAAATGTAATATTATTGCATTATTACTTTTGTTACCCTGCTTTAATAATCAGTATGTGATAAATCAGTTTATGCAATGGCCTTAGAATATGCTATATCAATCCCAAGTCAACTCCCTCATACATACTGTTACATCAACTTTGCCTCACTCCATGAACAAGCTGAAATTTTGAAAAATAATTAAGAAATAATTTTTTTACCATTGGGAATAATTGCAAAACTAACATTGTAATTATTCTGAATAAGAAAATATGAAATTCTTTATAGAATATAAATGTGAAAATTGTCCATGTTTTAGTTATATTCAGAAAAGTTTAATTGTTCCTATCATTAAAACAGAATTGAAAATAAGTCAAGCATTTAACTTAAGTTAACAAACATTTAACTTACCAAAAATAAAGCAAGAGAAAAGTTGCAGAAACAAATTAACACAGATGACACTTAATAATTGTGAATTAGAAAACTAACAGGGGCGTCAGGGTGGTTCTGTTGGTTAAGCATCCGACTTTGGCTCAGGTCATGATCTCACAGTCCATGAGTCCGAGCCCCACATCGGGTTCTGTGCTGACAGCTCAGAGCCTGGAGCCTACTTCAGATTCTGTGTCTCCCTCTCTCTCTGCCCTGCCCCCACTCACACTCTGTCTCTCTCACTCTCTTTCCAAAATAAATAAACATAAAAAAAAATAAAAAAAGAGAACTAACAGACATACTGATTGAAATGCTTGTTTTTATAAAAAATACCAATAATAAAAAATTTCCCTGTCATGTGTGATCAAAACAAAAAGAAAGAAAAGAAAAATATGACATGAGAAATAAAACAGATATATTCACTAGAGCAGGAAAGATTAAAGAATTATAAAGAGCATTATGCCAATCTCATGTTAATAATTTTATACATTCAGATAAAAAGGATAATGTCCTAGAAGAATAATAAATTACTAAAAGTAAGTTGAATACAAGAAAATAATTCAAGATCTATGGGGAAAATTCTGTTAATTACTTATCAGTAAAAGAGAAGCTGGGCACAGGTGTTTTTTTACTAACACTTTTATATTAGTCAGAATATTCCATATGACAAAGAGATAGAGGATATCTTAACTCCTTTTACAATTTTATTGCCAAATATTGATGAAGAAGGCAGGAACCACGGTTAACCACGAACATAAGTATCTAGGAATAAACTACAGAAGTTGTAGAAGTAATTTGCCCAGAAGATTATAAAACATTATTGAGAGACATTAACAAGGATCTAAATAAATGGATGCATATACTAAGTAGACAGAAGACTCCATATTGCAATGTCAATTTTAGCCAATTTATATGTAAATTTAACCCCTATAAAAATCTCTCTTTTTTGGTAGATATTGACAGTCTGATCCTAAATTGGAAAATGTAAAGGTCCTTGAAGAGCTTGGACCATTCTAGAAAGAAAATGCACTATAAATGTCCTTATCTAATAAGTAAAATATACAGGTGAGAAAGGAAAACAAATCTCAAACTTCCTATGTATGTATTGGTTTGTATGAGGTATGGACCTATTGGACATTCTGATTCAGGGTGAGTATCCTCACACATGGCCTGAATCAGAGGTACTACCCAGTTTTATCAGTTGGAGATGCTGACCCAGATGGCCATATCTAAAGAACCCATGAGCCCTGTCATTAGCAGGCAGTAACAAAAATAGGCTTCTCTTCTTTTAGGAGATGTGCCAAAAATTCAGACTCTAAGTGGCCCTGAATTATGTAATTCTCAATGATTTCTTTATGGATTTATATTTAAGTAACTGTACTATGAGGAGACATACCTGTTCCTCTGATAACCTTCCAATTAATTTATAAACTCTCTTAAGGCATGGGTTGAATAGAATTCACTGGTTGAAACCTTAAGTAAGAGGAAATCAATTAAGGAATTCCTAGGGGAAATTAAAACCTAAAGTAATTAAAATGTCTCAATGGGACTCGACATTTCTACTAAAGAAATATACCAGCATGCCTCAGAGACACTGTGGGTTCAGTTCCAGACCACTGCAATAAAGCAAATATTGCAATAAAGTGAGTCAAATGAATTTTTTTATTTCTTAGTGCATAAAAAAGTTATGTTTGCACTGTACTGTAGTATATTAAATATGCTCTACATTGTATGTAAAAATGTACATATTTTAATTAACAGTACTTTATTGCTAAAAAATGCTACATCATCTAAGCTTTCAGTAAATCATAATCTTTTTGTTGGTGAAAGGTCTTGCCTTGATGTTGATGGTTGCTGACTGATCAGAGTGGTGGTTGCAGAAGTTTGGGATGGCTGTGGCGATTTTTTGAAATAAGACAGCAGTTTGTTCCTTGATTGACTCTTCCTTTCATGAACAATTTCTCTATAGCATGTGATGCTGTTTGATAGCATTTTACCCACAGTAGACCTTCTTTGAAGATTGGAGTCAATCTTCACAAACCCTGCTGTTGCCTTAGCAACTAAATATATGTAGTATTTTATTTTATTATTTTTTTATTTTATTAAAAAAGAAACGTTTTATATTTATTCTTAAGAGAGAGGGTGGGATCAGGGGAAGAGCATAAAGAGACGGAGACAGAATCTGAAGCAGGCTCCAGGCTCTGAGCTGTCAGCACAGAGCCCGACATGGGACTCGAACTCACGAACCACGAGATCATGACTTGAACCAAAGTCGGACACTCAACCGACTGAGTCACCCAGGTGCCCCAGTATTTTAAACCCTTCGTTGTCATTTCAACAATCTTCACAGACTCTTCACCAGGAATAGATTTCATCTCAAGAAGCCACTTTCTTTGTTAAAGAATTATAAAGGAATTATTATAGGAAGCAACTCCTCATCCGTTCAAGTTTGATCATGAGACTGCAGCAATTCAGTCCCAGCTTCAGGCTCCACTTCTAATCCCAGTTCTCTTGTTTCTACCACATCTGCAGTTAACTTCCTCGACTGAAATCTTGGACCCCTCAAAGTCATACATGAGGGTTGGAATCAATTTTTTCCAAACTCCTGTTCATATTGATTTTTTAGCTTCTTCCCTTGAATCACGAATGCCCTTAATGATATCAAGAATGGTGAATCCTTTCCAGAAGATTTTTGATTTACTTTGCTCAAACCCATCAGAGGAATCACTGGCTATGGCAGCTATAGCCTTAGTAAAATATATTTCTTAAACAATAAGACTTGAAAGTCAAAGTTCCAAGGCGGCTGGGTGGCTCAGTTGGTTAAGCGTCCGACTTCGGCTCAGGTCATGATCTCACAGTCCGTGAGTTCGAGGCCCGTGTCGGGCTCTGTGCTGACAGCTAAGAGCCTGGAGCCTGCTTTGGATTCTGTGTCTCCCTCTCTCTCTGCCCCTCCCCTGCTCATGCTCTCTCTCTGTCTCAAAAATAAATAAAAACATTAAAAAAAAAAAAGAAAGAAAGTCAAAGTTCCTCATTGATCCACGGGCTGCAGAATGGATATTGTGTCAGGAGGCATGAAAACAATATTCAGCTCACTGTACATCTCCATCAGAGCTCTTGCATGACAACGTGCATTAGCGATAAGCAGTGGTATTTAGAAAGTGATCTATTTTTCTGATCAATAGATCTCAACAGTGGACTTAAAACATTCGATAAACCATGTTGTAAACAGGTGTGCTGTCATCCAGGCTTTGTTGTTCCATTTACAGAGCACAGACAGAGTAGCTTCAGCATAGTTCTCATGGGCTCTAGAATGTTCAGAACGTAAAGCAGCATTGGCTTCAACTTAAAGTCGCCAGCTGCATTAGCCCCTAACAAGAGAGTTAGCTTGCCCTCTGAGGCTTTTGACTTCTTCTCTTTGGCCATCTAAGTCCTAGAAGGCATCTTCTTCCAAAATATGGCTGCTTTGTCTACACTGAAAATCTGTTGTTTAGTGTAGTCACCTTCATTAATCATCTGAGCTAGGTCTTCTGGATGATTTGCGGTAGCTTCTACGTCACCAGGTGCTGCTTCACCTTGCACTTGTATGTTATGGGGATGGCATCTTTCCTTAAACCTTAGGACCCAACCTCTGCAGCTCCATACCTTCTTCTGCAGCTTCCTCCACCTCCAGCCTTCGTAGAATTGAAGAGAGTTAGGGCCTTGCCGTGAATTAGGCTTCGACTTAAGGAAATATGACCGGTGTGATCTTCTATCCAGACGGCTCAAACTCCCTTCATAGCGGCACAAAGGCATTTTAGCTTATCATCCATCTGTTCACTGGAGTGACAGTTTTAATTTCCTTCAAAAAATTGTCCTTTGCCTCCACAGCTTAACTAACTGGTGCAAGGGACTTAGCTTTCAGCCTCTCTCAGTTTTTGACCGGCCTTCCACACCAGCTTAGTCACTTCTCGCTTTTGATTTCAAGGGAGAGATGGGAGCTTCCGTGGTTCCCTTGAACACTTACAGGGCACTGGAGGTTATTAATTGGCCTAGTTTCAATATTGTGGTATCTCAGAAAATAGGGAAGTCAGAGGAAAGGGAGGAAGATGAGGGAACAGCTAGTTTGGAGAGAAATTAGAAGACACATTTATCGATTAAGTTTGCCATCTCATGAGGGGGGCGGTCCCTAGTGCCCCAAACAATTACAATAGTCATACCAAAGACTACTGATCACAGGTCACCACAGTAAATAAAATCATAATTAAAAAGTTGGAAATATGAGAGAATTACCAAAATGTGACAGCCACAAAGTGAGTGAATGTTATTGGAAAAATGGTGTGGATAGACTTGCCCAAAGCAGGGTCGCCACAAACCTTCAATTTCCAAGAAAAATGTAATATCTGTGAAGCACAATAAAATAAGGTATGCCCGTACGGTTACTCATGCTGTCTGAATCACAGAAAATTAGCTATAACTGGGGTGTCCAAAGAAATTTCAAAATAACATTAAGAAATTTTACATTTTTTGTCAATTACTAGACAACCCTCAAGCAAATAATCTTGACTCAAATCAAAAAGTACATTATAGTTAAAATGAAGGAACAGTGACAATATAAAACTCTACCACAGTACCCCTGGATAGGATTACTTTTATTCCTAATAAAGATTTCCTTTTATTTTTATGCCTTTCAAAACCTTAGGTAGTTGAAGAGTTCTTTTTTATTTAAAGCAAACATATTTTAGCATAAAATCATGGAATTGGTATAAGCAGCATCCAAAATAAAGTTCTTTTTCATTGTTTCATTTTCATATTGTGTACATACATACATTTACAAGCACGAACTGATCAGGGCCTTTACTGTATGTATTTGCCTATTTGCAACATAAGCTCATTTAACTACTCTAAATGGAATTTACTCATTTTATACGTCATACCCATTTTATAAGACCATAATGGATATTTTCCCAATTTAAGTTGTGTTTCATATTTTGCTTATTCAGTACTTCCTGACAAATACATATTTGTTTATTTTCGGTCTTATCAAATAGAACTCCACTTTCATCCAATCTCTTAAGATATAATCATATGAACCCTGCCTGAGGGATCCCCTTGTCCCATTTAATGTTATTCTAGGTGACGGTTTCAAGCAGCTCGAATGTAATGCCTAGCCATCCACTAATAAGTTAGCCTTGTTCTAGGTCTGGTTTCTCATACTTTAGTTCCGGGAATCAGGTTTCTGATTAGCTCTTGAGCCCCAATTCCCATATTCCAACAAGCAGTTGCTATCTTATACTTTAATGCAGAAGTTCCTGTCTGCGAAAATTATCACTTAAAATATTCTGCCCATGTGATCCCATAAACAGAACTTAAAAAATGTTGGCATTTTACCATGTGAGCCACAGTTCTCAGATAGCTGGAAGCAGGACAAATATTATTTTTCAGGCTATGTGCCCTCTTTTCGATTCCTGGAAACATCATTGTTACAACCAAGTTAATATTCACAGGGGAGTAACTGTTAGAATAATCAGAGTAACAAGCTGGTACGTGAGGCGGCAACTTGAATAACTTGGTTAAGCGTCCGCTAAAGAGCCAGAGTAAGAGGACAAAGAACAAGAAAACGGAGAAAAGAGAAGAGGGGAAGGAGTTGAGTGTGCATTTTCTAACAAAGTTGAGACATTTAATTTTTACTATGTATAATTTCAAGTTCTAGAAACTGCAGGCATATATAAGAAAAAAAAACACCCTCTTTGGTGATTTTGCCAGCCAAGTAACCTAGAAGTAATATTCGTACTTCGTTCGGGGTTATGTTTCCATAAGTATCTTCAATGTGTCCACTATTTTTTCAGAATCAACTCTCTTTTTACATTTCAAAATAAAATAAAATAGGCAATGTTGAACACCAGTGGTTGCTGGCATCACAAAAAG